>NW_004444197.1:260435-317603 GCF_000243295.1 Trichechus manatus latirostris
GGTCACTATGAGTCAGAACCTAACTCGACTCGACGGCACTTAAGAACAACAACATCAACTGAGTCTGAGATGTTTTATTTATTAAAAATAATAGGAAACAACTTATATGAAATATCTAGAATAGGCAAGTGTATGGAGATCAAAGTTTATTAGTGGTTACCAGGGGCAGGCAAGAAGGAAGAGGAAAATAAGACAACAGTTTCAGGATACTGAGTGTCATGGATGAATTGTATCCCCCCAAAATATGGTCTTGACTCCTGGTGTTGTGTGGTTGTCCTCCATTTTGTGATCTGATGTAATTATCCTCCATTTTGTGATGTGTTGTGAATCCTAACCACCTCTGTGTGTTAGTGAGGTGGGATCGGTGTAGGGTGTATCTTGAGTCACAACCTTACAAGAGGGTGTTGCTTGGGTCACACCCTTACTCAAGTCATGCCCTTGTTTGAGTCACACCTTTTATCTTACAAGAGATAAAAAGAGAGGGAAATGAGCAGAGAGAGACGGGGTTAGATGCCAAGACACATGGAGCTCTCCAAGAAACCAGGAAGCAGAAGCTAAAGAGACAAGGACCTTCCTTCAGAGCCAACAGCGAAAGAAAGCCTTCCCCTAGAGCTGGCCCTCTGAATTCGGAATTCTAGCCCCCTAAACTGTGAGAAAATAAATTTCTGTTCGTTAAAGCCACCCACTTGTGGTACAGGTGTCCCTTGCTTTTCAAAAGTTCGCTTTACATTGCTGCTTTTATGAAAGACCTACATTAGTACCTGTTTTTGCTAACCAAAAGAAATCTGAAGAGGATTTTCACTTTTATGAAAGGAGGCAAAAAGTGAAAATAGCGTCAGCGTTTGTTTTGCAGCAAGCTGCTAAAGAGGCAGTGTGCACCCTGAGCAGCAAGAGTGGCATCGTCAAGCTCCACCTTTCAAAATCTTCCAGCCTTATTGAACAACTCAGCTACATTCAGTCAAATGCCTGGTGATGTATAAATGCAGCATGCATCGTGAGATCCCATGGCTTGTCATCCCCTGTGCATTTCTCTTAACTGTAGCACTCATTCCTAGGCATGCACAGTTAATATAAATCCCACTCTTCTGCAGGATTCAAACTCCAGCCCCTACAACCCAGTCCCATGTGCCATTGCCAGGTAGACTACTGGGGCTACCATCACCACCACCACCGCCTTTCAGCCTTCCAGTGTGCTTGCTGTCTTCTCAATTCTAGGTAGTGATACTACACTGTACATACATTATTTCTACTTTATATAGGCTGTGTATCTATCATATCTGTGGTGTGATGGATCACTTTTGTGTGGCCTTTCTAGCCATGGTCTTGTAACTCCCACCCAAGTAACTGGGTGGGACGATATGATAGGGTAATTGTGGCCCACCAAAGGGATTGGTCAGTTTCGCCATCTCGCTAGGTTTGAAATGAGCCACCCCACAGGCAGGAAAGAGAGAATTCCACCACCGCCAGGGAAGAACAGCCAGGAGCCAACATGTCCTTTGGACCTGTGATCCCTGCATTCAGAAGCTCTGGTAACCCGGAGATAGAGTGAGCTGTAATGCTGAAGACAGTGAGAAGCGGTGACAGGAGAGACCTGGCAGAAGAGACCGGGCAGCAGAGACTTGGCAGCAGGAGAAAGCATGACAGGCTTCCTGGCCCATGGAGAGAGAAAGCTGAGTGCCTTTGGGCAGAGGGCTAGGGCCAGGGAGAGGCCTGCCTGCGTGCATGGATGGGAAGAGACTGTCCTAATGGAAGAATTATATCCTTGAGTGTTCCTGAGCCTGAATTGTAACTGTTACTTCCCTAATAAACCCCATAATTGTGAGTATGGTCTGTGAGTTCTGTGTGGCCATTGCAATGAATTATCGAACCCAGGAGAGAAGTAGAGAGTGCCGTGGGAGGGACTGTTGGTGTCAGAATTGGTAATGATGGCGGAAAGAGGAGACATCTCTGACCTCCGCCTCATAGGAATTGGCCTTGAGCTGTTGATCTTGATTCTCCTTACCTCTTGTGGAGTTAGAATTCAGACACCCCCCGCCCCATGCCATTTTTACAATATCATTCTTGCTTTTACTATATGTTAGTGTTATTTTAGGTTTTATGTGTTATTTGGTATGATTTGGTAGGCTATTTTTGGGTCTGGGAATGCTCGCAAATTTTTCCCATATAAATTAATGGTAATTTCTTCTTCACTTTATGCCATTTCAGCTTATGAAAGTTTTCATAAGAATGCTCTACTTTCGGATAGTGAGGGAAACCTATATTTTTGTTATAGCAGCACTGAATAACTAAAACATTGAGCTTCTGTTAAGGGTGATGAAAGTACTTGGGAACAATTAATGGTGATGGTTGAACAACATGATGAACATATTTAATGTACTGAACTGTACATGTGAAGATTGTTGAAATGGCAAGTTTTTCTTACCTCTGTATCTACCATAATTTAAAAAATGTATTAAAAAAATGATAGGAAGCAAACGGCAAAGTGTTAGTGTTTGATAAAGGAAGTGGTAAGTCTCTGAGGTTCATTATGGTTATTCTATGTTGTTTTCTACTTGAAATATTTCATAATTTAAAAACAGAGAAGTTTAGCTTTATTAGTAAAGAATGTCTGCCTAGAACATTGTGCTTATTTAAAGAATTATCTCTGGGATCAAACTGACAACAACTGGAAAGTTTAGATAAGAAGCTTAGGGGGCAGTGAGTTTATGTTAACAGTGGGGGAATAATTTGGAAAAGGACAGGGAGAGTGGTTGTACAACCTGAAGAATGTAATCAGTGTTACTGAATTGTACATGTAGAAATTGTTGGAATTGGTGTATGTTTTGCTGTGTATATTTTCAACAAAAAATAAAACATTAACAAAAGAAGAGAGGGAAGGAGAAGGGAAAACAAAAAGCTCTAAGTGTTAAGTGTAAAGGCTTGGATGTGAGGGAGAATGTGGCAGTTTGAGAAATTTTTAAAGGCTTCCTGTGGCTGGATCTAGTAAGTAAGTGGATTTGCCCTGAAGAAGTCAGATGAGGCAGGCAGGGGACAGCACACTGGACATTTTGAGCAATGGCAAAAGAAGAAAATATGCAAGACCTCCTTTAGAAAGAAAATAGGAGATCAGACACATTAATTTTTCTCTGAAGAACAGAAGTCAGCTTTTAATTAGCAAAGGACTTGCTAACTAGATTTGGAAAACCAAAAAGCTAAGTACAGGTCTCAAAGTGAATGCATTTTTACTTTGACTACTCTTACTACTCTCAAGGTTCTGGCATCCGAGGGAAAGAAAGTAAGAATTCTCCTAGGGCTAATAAATTTGTAAATATTTTTTATTGTATGATTTAGTTGTTTCAAATGCTTGCAACACATTGTTTAGGTAAATTACAATGGTATCTGTGAAATGTAATGATGGTTCAAAATTTTTATCAGTGGGGGTAAATAAGGCATTGGTGAGTTTATTAAGCTTTTTCCAAAGGTGCATTATATTCAAAGACAAATATACGAATTTATGGTGTTAAAAAATCAGTAGTTAAAGAGCTCGGCTGCTAACCAGAAGGTTGGCAGTTCGAATCCACCAGCCACTCCTTAGAAACTCTATGGGGCAGTTCTACTTTGTGCTACAGGGTCGCTATGAGTCGTGATCAACTCAACAGCAACAGGTTCAGTTTTGGTTTTTTACTATACTTTTAAAAAATGAAGAAAATTCTGAAAGTTTCCCCCCTGAAACCCAAACACAGAACAGTTTTTTGTTGTAACGTTCTCTTCTGTGCCATGTTAAGAAGTTTAGAGTTCACAGATCAGCAATGAGAAGCAATGCTTCTTAATCCAGGGAGTGATGTGGTGATATTCACATTTTTGAAAGATTGTTCTGGCTGCAAAATGGAGAATGGGTTAGCTGGGATCAGGAGAGGATGGAGGCAGACAGTTAGGATGATATTGCAGTGGTCCAGGCAAAGAGGCAGAAGAAGTCTGGATGAGGGTGGTAGTGGTGAGATGCAGAGAGATTAAAGAAGAGAAAGATACATAGCAGGTGGAATTCACAGGAGGATTTGGAGGTGGTTTAGGGTCCCTAGGTGGTGCAAACAGTTTGCACTCAATTACTAACCCAAAGGTTAGTGGTTCGAACCCACCCACCGGTGCCAGAGAAGAAAGGTCTGGCGATCTGCTTTCATAAAGATTATAGCCATGAAAACACTGTGGAGCAGTTCTACTCTGTGACACTCGATGACAACGTGTTTGCTTTTTTTTTTGCTTAGACGTGGATTAGATAAGAGGCAGGGGCGGTGACAGAGAGAGGATAGTTGGAGGAAGAATGTTAGATTTCTGGCTTGAAAAAGTGGGTAGTGAGGTCAGTAACTGGGAGACAGGCACCAAAGGAGGGCATGTGTGTGGTAGAAGGTCAAGAGTTCAGTTTGGACAGAGGTAGGGCTGGCCCTGAGACATTCTGAATCTAGGTAACTATATAAACAATTTGATTTAAAAACATATTACAAAATTCATGGGGCCATGTGAGATATAGTGATGTATTGATGAAAATTTATATTACGGGGTGAAAAGAGGTACTCTTTTTTTTTTCATAATAATACACTTTGTTTTTTAGAGTATCTTTGTTGTTGTTAGTTGTCATTGAGTTGGCTCCAACTCAGGGTGACTGTCATGGATTGAATTATGTCCCCCCAAAATGTGTGTCAACTTGGCTAGGCCATGATTCCCAGTGTTGTGTGGTTGTCCTCCATTTTGTGATCTGATGTGATTATCCTATGTGGTATAAATCCTAACCTCTATGATGTTAATGAGGCAGATTTAGAGGCAGTTATGTTAATAAGCAGGACACAAGCTACAGGATTAGGGTGTATCTTGAGTAAATCTCTTTTGAGATATAAAAGAGAGACTCGAGCAGAGAGGAAAAGGACCTTGTACCAAAAAACAAGAGCTGGGAGAGAGCACGTCCTTGGACCTGGGATCTCTGCGCTGAGAAACTCCTAGACCAGGGGAAGACTGATGACAAGGACCTTCCCCCAGAACCAACAGAGGAAGTATTCCCCTGGAGCTAGCACCCTGAATTTGGACTTCTAGCCTCCTATACTGTGAGAGAATAAATTTCTGTTTGTTAAAGCCATGTGCTTGTGGTATTTCTGTTATAGCAGCGCTAGATAGCTAAGACAGAATTTGGCACCAGGAGAGTGAGGTGCTGCTCTAACAGATACCTATACTGTGGAAGCTTTTTTGGAATTGAGTAATAGATACAGGCTTGTAAGTTTTAAAGTGCCTAATAGTAAAAGGCCAGATTGCCTTCAAGAAACTGTTAGTGGAATTAAGGACATCAAAGACAATTCTGGTGAAGACTCAGAAGGAAGTGAGGAGAGCTGTCACACCACAGACAGCTCAGACGGTGAGAAGCAGCAGCAGAGAAATGGTGGCAGCAGAACCAGGAGACTGGTGCAAGGTGGTACAGGAGCCAACCAACAGAGCAACAGAGCAAGGAGGCTTCCTGGTGGAGTGAGGTGCCTCTGGGCACTTATCAGTGGAGTTAAAGGGCTTTGGAACACTTGCCTGAGCAGGGCAGATGCTAGGCTGGCCCAAGAGGCCTGAATGGCTGAGAGGCCAAGGAATCAGGAAGCAAAAGCTGAAGAGACAAGGGAACAGGAATCATTACTGCCTTCGTCTCAAAGGGTAGAGGCATGGCCTTCTAGGTTTCAAAGAGTCAGATCTTCACCAACTTGGTACTGGAGTGTGGGGCTGCCTTTCACGAGTGCCAGGGAGATGGGGCCAGATCCGCTGTCCAAATCTGAGGGGGCAGGGCTGCCATGCCCAAGGGGCAGAAGAACAGGGCCTGTCGGGGCTGAGAGGGTGGAGTCACCACTCAGAGGACTAGGAGAATGGGGCTGCCCAAATGTGAGGGAGGAGAGTTGCCATTCCAGTGGGCCTGGAAGGCTGAGCTGAAGCCCAGGGCTGTAGGCCCTCCACCTAGAATTCGGAGAGTGTGGCCAACAGCCAGAGCCTGGAGGGCAGGGCCATTGCCTAAATGGTCTCAGAGAACAGAGGATTATCAAGCCTTGAGAGCTAATGTAATGTGTTCTGCTGACTTGCTTGGTGCCTGTTACCCCGTCTTTTCCTCCAATTTCTCCCATTTGTAATGGAAATGTCTAGCATGTGGCTGTTCCACCATTGTACTTTGGAAGCAGATAACTTGTATTCTAGATTTCACAGATGAAGATAAATTTTGCAGAAGATGAGATTTTGGACTTGGAGTTGATTTAAGACTTTTGGGATGACACGATGGGGGTCAATGTGTTTTACACATGGCAAGGACATGGATTTTTGAGGGCCAAAGGTTGGAATGTCATGGATTGAATTGTGTCCCCCCAAAATGTGCGTCAACTTCGCTAGGCCAAGTATTGTGTGGTTGTCCACCATTTTGTGATGTGATGTGATTATCCTACGTGTTGTAAATCCTAACCTCTATGATGTTAATGATGCAGGATTAGAGGCAGTTATGTTAATGAGGTAGGACTCAGTCTACTGGATTAGGTTGTATCTTGAGTCAATCTCTTTTGAGCTAGCAGCTTATCTGCTAATCTTGGGATTCGTCAGCCTCCACAGCCTGTGAGCCAGTGGCCTGCTGTTGTATCTGCTGATCCTGGGATTCGTTGGCCTCTGCAGCCTGTGAACCAGAGGCCTGCTGTTTGACCTGCCAGTCTTGGGTTCATTAGCCAGCCCTGCAGCTATGTGTGTCACAAGAAGCCTGCAGCCTGACCCACAGACTTGGAACTTTCCAGCCTCTTCAAGCATGTGAGCCATTTCCTTGATAGAAGATTTTCTCACTGGTTTTGCTTCTCTGGAGAACCCAGCCTAAGACACTAGCCATGATGTCCTTTTCCAGTAATTGGTCTTTCCTGATGATGAGTCCAAAATAGTGAGCTGAAGTCTTAACACGTTGCTTCTAAGGAGCATTCTGGCTGTATTTCTTCTACAACTGATTGGTTCATTCTTCTGGCTGTCCACAATATATGGGAACTCTGTAATTTCTGCACAATTTTTCTGCAAACCTAAAACTAATCTGTTGAAAACCTTATGGATAACAACAGAGTAGTTCTAGGTTAACGGAAAAAACTGTGCAGAAATTAGAGTTCCAATATACTCCCTCTTACCCCTATACATAGTTTCTCCTATTAACATCTTGCATTAGTGTGCCACATTTGTTATAATTGATTAACCTCTACTGATACATAATTATTAACTAAAGTCCATAGTTTACATTAGGGTTCACTCTTCGTGTTTGTAATGTAGTGGTGTCAGACCTCGTCTAACCTCAAGAGCAGGGAGGACAGTCAAGATCAGCCCAAGGTGGCCCAAAGGTGATTCCTATGAGGGGAGGTCAGACATACCTCCACTCTCCAACCTTTTCTACCAATTCTGACTCTAGCCATCCCTCCCATCCATCCAACTTCTCTGTTGGGCTCAATAATTTATTGCAGTGACCACACACAACTCACAGAGCATACTCACAATTACGGGGTTTATTAGGGAAGTAACAGGCTACATCTTGGGATCATTATCAACTTGTAAGTAACAGGAATAAGTCAGGAGACAGGATACAGTTTGTCAATAAGGACAACTTCCAACTTCTCAGCTCCTTCTCTGCCATGTCTGTAGGCAGGCAGGCCTTGCTATTGGCTGTGCCTGCCTCTCTCTCTCAGCTTCTGCCCTGTTCAGGCAAGTGTTACAGCTCTTTAGCACCACTAATAAGTGCCTGGAGTCACCCCACTCTGCCAAGAAGCCTCCTGCCTGAAGGCACTCATCTCTTTTGCTCAATGGATCCATGAGCCCACTGCAGCCATCTCGCTCCGTGGGTTGCGAAGCCCACCGTAGCTGTCTCACGCTGGTTTCCTGGTTCTCACTGCTCATGCTACCTTGTGCTGTCTTGTGTGTTACAGCTCTGTCTCCTGAGTCTAGGATTTTCTCAGCGCAGGGATCCTGGGTCCAAAGGACACGCTCCACTCCCAGCTCTTCTTCTTGATGGTAGTGAGGTCCCCCTCAACCTCTGTGGGATTGGCTTTTTTAAGCCTAGCAGGATAGTAAAACGGACCAATCCCCTTGGTAGGCCATAGTCACCTTATTCGCATAGTATCTATCCAACCATCGCAAGAGTTTTACATACCTTATATGCATAGTCCCAGCCAATCATTTTGTGGGAGTTAAGAGATCACAGCTAGAAAGGCCATATAAAAGCAATTCACTGTACCACATTTGCAGTGCAATGGATCTCTTTTATGTGGCCTTTCTAGCTATGGTCTTGTAACTCCCACCCAAGTGATTGGGCAGGACTGTGTGATAGGGTAATTGTGGCCCACCAAAGGGATTGGTCAGTTTTGCTATCCTGCTGGGCTTGAAATGAGCCACGCCAGAGGCAGGAAAGAGAGGATCCCACCACGACCAAGGAAGAACATCCAGGAGCGGAGAGCACATCCTTTGGACTTGGGATCCCTGCTCTGAGAAGCTCCTGGAACCAGAAGACTGAGAGTGAGCATGCCATAACCCTGATGACAGCGAGACCCAGCGGCAGAGACCCAGCAGCAGCAGACGGCATGGTGGGCTTCCCTGGCCCATGGAGCGAGAAAGCTGAGTGCCTTTGGGTAGAGGCCCAGGGCCAGGGAGAGGTGTGCCTACAAGCACAGCTGAAAAGAGGCTGTCCTGATGGAAGAACTGTGTCCTGAGTGTTCCTGAGCTTGAAATGTAACCTGTTGCTTCCCTAATAAACCCCATAATCATGAGTATTGTCAGTGAGTTCTGTGTGGCCATTGCAACGAAATTACCGCATCCAGCAGAGATGTAGAGAGTGCTGTGGGAGGAACAGTTGTTGTCAAAATTGGTAAAGATGGCAGACAGAGCAGGCATATCTGACCTCCACCTAATAGGAATCAGCCTTGGGCTGTTGATCTAGATTCTCCTTCCTCCTTGTGAAGAGAGAAGAGGTCAGACTCCGCCTCGTGCCATTTTTACGACAGTATTGTACAGCCCTATTGGTTTTGACAAATGCAATATGTTGTATATTCATCATTACAGCATCACGCAGAATAGCTTCACTGCCCTTAAAAATCCCCAGTACTGGACCTATTCATCTCCCCTCTTCTCCCCTGAAGCCCCTGGGAACCATTCATCTTTTTACTGTCTCCATAGTTTTTCCTTTTCCAGAATGTTATATAGTTGGAATCATACAGTATGGAGCTTTTTCAGACTGTGTACTTTTTCTTAATTGTCCAGTCAGTGCACGTGAAGTTCTTTGTCATTTCCAGGCATCATCTCTTCCTGTTCAGGTCCAGGCACCATCGCTTCATGTTCTTTATGGTCAAATGTGCCATTCCTGGACAATTTCATACCTTCCACTGTGAGGAAAAAGAAAGCAACACTGTCATCATTCACAATATCATGCATGGCTCTTTGAAGCCTGTTTGTATTGAAACAATATAGATCATCTTGCTTCTGCAGTTCCCTAATACCATTTGCTTAGTGCTGGCACATCATTACTTGTGATGCTGCATCATGCTATGAATCCCGGCTTCCAATGACTCTCTCAAAGGTTGTTCCAGTACTTCACTGATGAAGACCACAAATGCAAGTCTTACTCAGGGCTATACAGGAAAATGTTAAGGATAATTTGTTTTCTGATCATGTTAAAGTTACTATTTGCAATTTTATAACATACACATAAAACAACAGATGTTCCAATCATATATTCTGTTGAGTTCTTTAGGACGTGATCATTGCATTCCTAGAATGTGATCACTTTTGATGATGTGGCCTTCTCCATGCCACAGCCAGCAGGGTGGATAGTTGAAGGGCCTGTTGGTGGAACAAGAAGAGTGATCCCATTTGCACAAGGAATCTCCATCTCTGATGGCTAATTATATGTGTCACCTTGGCTAGACTCTGGTGCCTAGTGGCTTGGTCAAACACTAGATGTTGCTGTCAAGGTATTTTGTAGATATGATTAATATTTACAATCAGTTGGCTTTAAGTAAAGGAGATTACACTCGATAATGTGGGTGGGCTTCATCCAATTAGTTGAAGGTCTTATGAGCAAAAACTGAGGTTTCCCAGGGAAGAAGTAACATAAAAATTCTGCCTGAGTTTCTAGCTTGCCAGCTTGCCCTACAGATTTTGTACTTGCCAGCCCCCATGACTGTGTAAACCAGCTCCTTAAAACAAATAAATAAATCTCTCCTCTTTCTCCTATAGGTTCTGTTTCTCTGGAGAGCCCTGACTCACACACCATCTCTTGTCTGGCATAGCTGATATTGACCTGGAAGAGCATGAGGTTGCTACATCAATTGAAGGCAAGAGAGGACATTGATAGGAAAGGCCTGTTGGGTTATGGAACAAGTCTCAAAAATCCTCAGAGGAGATCGGCATAGCTACCCCCAGAGATAGCCTGGGATATGTGCAGAGCCTGTGGAGCAGGTGGGGTGATGGCCCTTAGTGCCTTCAGAACCTGTAGAGTGGCAGGGGGTGAATAATATCTCTAACTACCCACATACTCAGGTGCGGAACCAGAGGCACCACAGTTGAAATACAGATGGTTGATGTGGGGAAGAGAGCCAACATGAGGGTCTGCACATATAGCCTAAGTCAAAGGATCAAGGTCGATCATTGGTCATCCAGAGCCCTGAACTCATCCTGTGTCCAACGTGAGTGAGGGTCAGCAAAAATCAGTGTGTCAGCACTATTTTGGTAGCCTGATCACGTGTGATCCTACAAAAGAAATATTACTCTGGCCAGCAGGATCGATCCCACTGGACTGCAGGGCTGCATGTCCACCCCATGGGAATGAATCACATGCCAGCCTAGTCTGGTTCCAGGCTATGTAGGAGGACTTAGGAAATTTCAAGGAAGACACACCAAACCACAGGACCCTCTGAGGCATGAGGTCGGGGGCAGGGCCCAGGTTGCTTGGGTCTAAGGGTAATACTATGCTGAGGTTCAGGTATCTGTAGGACAGCCAGAATGCATGTCTAGAAAGAAGTTGGACATAGGTATTGGAACTCAGAAGAGAAGTCTGGGGTGGATATAAGAGATTTGGAGTCATCAGCATTCAGATAGCCATCAAAGCATGGGATTGGGTGAGATCATCCAAGGAGAAAGACCAGAAGACCTAGGACAGAAACCAGAGAGTTGCTCCAAGGATGGGAGAGGAAAGGAGCCTGAATAATAGACTCAGGAAGCATTACAGAGGTTAAAAGAAAGAAGTGTTCAAAACCAAGGGTGTAGTCCCAATGTCCATCCCACTGAGAAGTCCAGTAGGAGGAGATCTCAAACTGCCCACTGCCATCATTGACAAGTAAGTGCTAGGTGACATCTGGGAATCCAGTTTTAGAGGAGTGCTGGAAATAGAAGCCCAGTTGGAGTGAATAGGAAATGGAGAAAGTGAATGCAGACACATCATTGCAGAAGTTTGGCTATAAAGGAAAGTAGAGATAGTACTGGGGGAGATAACGGGTTGAAGCAGGTGGTTTTGTTTTGTTTTGTATTTTTAATTGTGGTAAAATATACGTAACAGAAAGTTTGCCATTTTAACCATTTTCAAATGTACAACCAAGTGGCATTAATCATGTTCACAATTTGTGCAACCATCACCACTAATTTGTTCCAAAAACTTTTTCATCACCCCAAACAGAAACTCTATACTCATTAAGCAATAACTCATTTTCCCCTCCCCCAAGCCCATGGTAACCACTAGTTTACTCTCTGTCTCTATGCATTTGTCTATTCTAGACATTTCATATAATTGGGATCATACAATATTTGTCTTTTTGTGTCTGATTTATTTCCCTTATTTCAAGGTTCATCTACATTGTAGCATATATTAGAATTTAATTCCTTTTTATGCTAGATAACATTTCATTGTATGGATATATGACATCTTGTTTATCTGTTCATCTATTGATGGATACTTGAATTGTTTCTACCTTTTGGCTGTTGTGATAATGCTGTAATGAATATTGGTGTATAAGTATCTGAGACTCTGCTTTCAATTCTTTTGAGTACTCAGGAGTGAAATTGCTGGGTCATATGGTAATTCTACGTTTAACTTTTTGAGGAACTGTGGCTGGGGTTGCTTTTAATGGAAGAAATGTTGAGAACATATATATATATATTTCTTCTAGTGGCTGTGGGCTTTTTTTTGCTATTCTCTGTGTTCGAGTTCTGTAGATAATGTTTTGATTTTCTCCCTTCTTTTTTGATGTGTGCATCTATTGCTATAAATTGTCCTTTGAGGACTGCCTTTGCTGTGTCCCAAAGGTTTTGGTATGATGTGTTTTCATTTTCATTTGATTCTAGGAATTGTTTGATTCCATCTCTGATTTCTTCTATTACCCAGCGATGTGTAAGCACAGTGTTATTCAGTTTCCATGTAATTGATTTTTTTTCCTTGCTCTTCCTGTTGTTAATTTCTACCTTGATGATGTTGTGGTCAGAGAAGATACTTTGTATTATCTCAACGTTTTGGATCTTGTTGAGGATTGCTCTGTGGCCTAAGATGTGGTCTATTCTGGAGAACATTCCATGTGCATTGGAAAAGAATGTGTAATTTGCAGCTGTTGGGTGGAGTGTTCTATATATGTCTATGAGGTCAAGTTGGCTGATTGTGCCCTTTAGGTCTTCTGTATCTTTACTGAGTTTCGTTTTAGACGTTCTGTCCTTTACTGAGAGTGGTGTGCTGAAGTCACCTACTATTATTGTGGAACTGTCAATTTCTCTTTTCAGCGCTGTTAGAGTTTATGTATTTTGTAGCCCTGTCATTGGGTGCGTAGATGTTTGTTATGGTTATGTCTTCATGAAGGATTGTTCCCTTAATCATTATATACTGTCCTTTTTTGTCTTTTATGGTGGATTTTGTTTTAAAGTCTATTTTATCTGAGATTAGTATTGCCACTCCTGCTCTTTTTTGGTAGCTGTTTGCTTGATATATTTTTTTCCATCCTTTAATTTTTAAGAAATTTATGTCTTTGTTTCTAAGGTGTGTCTCTTATAGACAGCATAATGATGGATCCTGTTTTTTTATCCATTTCATTCTGTCACTCTCCATCTCTTTATGGGTGCATTTAGGCCATTTACATTCAGTGTAATTATTGACAGGTGTGAGTTTATTGCTGTTATTTTGTAGCGCTTTTTTTTCTGGTGCTGTTTTCTTTGTTCCTTTTACTCTCCTGTGCTGAATTCCTTTTGTTTGTGGATTTTTTTTCATTACTCTTGTTTTTGTAGGTTTTGTTTTTACTGAGACTTTGTGTTTTTCCTCTTTATTTTGATGAGTAGGTTTGTTAACTTTCTTTGTGGTTACCGTGAAATTTACCCTTATCTTCCTAGGTTTGAACCAGTCTATTATTACTTGGTATCGCCTTGCCTTCCTCTCCATTAGAAGGTTCTATTCCCTCTTTTATTGTTCTGATGCTGTTGTCATTTACAGATTAACCTCTCTGGTTCCCTCTTGTAATTCTTTTGGTTTTGCATAGTCCTTAAGAGTTCATTTCCTAGGTTGGTATCTGGCTAGTACAATCCTCTGTCCTTTACTCAGCCTGTGGTCTGATATTGTTTGTTCTCAGATCAAAGGACTTCTTTAATAAGTCTCGTAAGTTTGGTTTGGTTTTTACATAGTCCCTTAATCTCTGTTTATCTGGAAATGACCTAATTTCACCGTCATATTTGAACAAGAGTTTTGCAGGATATATTATTCTTGGTTGGCAATTTTTTTCTTTCAGGGTTTTATATATGTCATCCCATTGCCTTCTTGCCTGCATGGTTTCTGCCAGATTATCTGAGCTTACTCTTATTGTTTCTCCTCTGTATGTGACTTTCTATTTTTCTCGAGCTGCTCTCAGGGTTCTTTGTTTGTCTTTGGTTTTAGCAAGTGTGATTATGATATGCCACAGTGATTTTCTTTTGGGGTCTATTCCATATGGGGTTCGTTGAAGTTTTTGGATGGTCAGCTTTTCATCTTTCATGATATTGGGTAAGTTTTCTGTCAGCAGTTCTACAATGATTCTCTCTGTTTTGTTTTCTCCCCCTCTTCTGGAACTCTGACCACTGGCAGATTTTTGCTTTTGATTGTATCCCACATAATTCTCAAGCTTTCTTCATTTTTGTTTGTTCTTTTTTCTTATTTTTCCTCAGAGTTGTATCCAAGTGTTTGTCTTCAATTTTGCTAATCCTGTCTTCCATCGTTTCAAACCTGCTCTTCAGCCCTTCTATGACACTGTCCATTTCTGAAATCTTGTTGTTTATGTTTTGGATTTCTAATTGTTTTTGTATGATTTCTAGTTGTGAATTTATTTTAGCATTTTGTCCCTGTATTATTTTCCTGAATTCTTCCATTTTTTAATCTGTATTTTCCATGAATTTTCTGCCTTTTCCATGAATTTGTCTACTTTTTCCTCTTTTTTGTCTGCTTTTTGCTTCGACTCTTGGATAATTCTGAATATTAGAGATTTGAATTCCCTATCAGGTAGTTCCAGCGCCTTTTCTTCTACTGAAAAGTCATCTTGTGTTTTATTTTGGGCTCCTACTGGAACCATCCTGTCCTGTTTTTGTATGTGTTTTGATATTTTCTGCTGTCTTCAGGGCATTCAATAGTTATTCTCCTCATTTATTGATTGTAGATTTGTTTTGTCCTGCTTTTGTTTTATTTGGTTATGTCTGAGCAGGCGGGCTGTGTGTTGTTTTTTGCTTGTTTGTGGGCACGATATGTTTCACCTCCTTCTCCAACAGGCAGGGTCAGTCACTCAGGTATGGTACAGCGGGGTAGATCCAGTTGAAGGGGAGTTGCTGGGATGGGTTTTTTTGTGGCACGTACTAGGGCCAATAGGGCTGACTAGGAATCAGTGCAGGGCAGGTTCCGGTAGACTTTGCCTGTGCTGCTTGGTTGTGTAATGTTCAGCACATGGTGCAGGTAGGCAAGAAGGAGGGGAGAGATTTTGATGTGTGGAGCTAAGATGGGTATGGGAAAGAAGAGAGAGAGGAGAGAAGAACAGGAGCCAAAAACATACACACAAACAAAAAAGAGTGCTAAGGGAGCTTGCTATTGGAGTGATGAGAGACTGAGAAATGGAGAAAAACAAAAATAAAAGAAAAAGGGTAAAAGAAAAAAATGAATAAATTGAGAAACTGGAAATGAAGAAAGACAAAAAGAAGAAAAGAGAGAGAGGGAAACAAACCCCCCCACCAAAAAAATGCCCACAGGGAAGTCACTGTGTGTCTGCGCAGAGTAAGAGAGTAGCTCCCAAGCCACGTGGTACTGCCCAGCTAGAAGGTCTCCCAAGCCAAGAAAAAAAGGAAACAAACAAATCAAAACAGAACAAATCAGAACAAACAAAAGCCCTGGGGGTCTCACTAGCGTGGTGGCACGGGCCGGGAAGCAGTTTCACAGTCGAGCAGTGTTTTGCAGCCTTTCAGGAAGAAGCAAAGTTAGCACATGGAGCCAGGTATTTGAGAGAAAGGAGGGGGAGGTGGTGAGAGGTAAGGAAGAAATCTAACAAAGCAGAAAAAAGCAACACCAACAGCCAACAAATGGCATTTAGGGAGCTGGCCAGTGCGGGCAAATGGAATCCAAGTGACACCAGGGTGAAGCCGGTGCTTCCTGGTCAAGAGACTGCGGCTGCAGGAAGCAGAGGCGGCCGAGTGGGGGTGAAGAAGGGTGGGGTGGGAAAGTGTATATCACTGGTTACTGGTTGTTCTGTTTCCTGCTGGAAGCTCCGTGAAGCTGCTTTCTCGTACCCTCTGTTTGCTGATCCTGATAGGAGTCCAAAATGGTGGATCCGTACTGCGGTAGCTGATGGGGAACTCTGCATGTATCTCTCCTCTCTCTCTCTTCTTGATCAGTTTCTTATTCCATTCAGTACTTGGCTGAGTTCTTTATCTCTTCATTTGATGTGTAGGGTTTCAGGATTGACATGACTCTGTTTGACTTAGTTCTTCGGATCTTTGCTGTGGAGGGATGGCGTGGTGCTTCTGACTATAGCGCCATGTTGGCCAGAAGTCTCGAGAATATTTAAATGTTGAAAGTTACAGAGGACATATTTGGATTGTATTATATAATGAAAAGAGAATATATTTTGGAGTCTAACTAACCTGGGGAATTTAACCACTAATGTTCCCATTGGCTGAAAGCTGCTCCCCAGGCCTTGAAGTGGTGAGTTGTAGGTGCTTATATTGTCATCAAGTTCTGGAATGGGGGTTCTGAGGGGATATGGAAGGGCACCATCAGCATCTGGCATCCAGTACACCCTCCATATGTGGTAATTTGTGCCTACGTCAGATTGAATTTGGTTCAGCTGCATTACCTCTGTGTTGTCACCCAAGCAGAAAACCCAAGATAACAGTGTTTTAAACAAGAGAGAAGTGAATTTCTTTCTCACATAAACAAAATCTGAGATAATCTGCCAGGTCTGGTGTGGCACTTCCAAGATCATTACGGAGGTAAGGTGTTTCTAACTTGTTCTTTCACCCTCAATAAAGGGCTCCCACCCCACGGTTGACTATCACATAAAGCACCACACTTACCTTGCCTATTGGATAATCTGTCCCTGATCACATTTGCATTCAAGAAGCAGGAAGGAGGAAGGGCACACTCCTCCCTTTAGAAGCCCTCCCTGAAATTTGGAAAAATGATTCCATCTGTGTTGTATTGGCCAGGACGTTATCCATTGCCATACCTAGTTTCAAAGGAGGCTGGGAATTGAGATGTTTTTCAGTGGCCATGTGTCCTGCTAAAGATAAAAAATCGGAGAACTAATATTGGAAAAACTAGCAATCTTTACCAAAGCCATTATTGCTATTGTTCTCATTATTATTATGCCCAGCTGTAACGGACTGGACCAGAGGTCAGTGCCTGAGCCAGAAGGAACCATGTGTGGGCAGGACACCTGGAAGGCCAACTAGCCCCAAGATGACCCAGTAGGAAACTCTGCCCAGTGGGGCTCTCCATATCAAATGGTGGCAAACTACTCTCTTGAACAGTGTAACTGCTCAGTACACATGAAGAGGAAGAATTACTCTACACAGATTAGTTGCTGTGAAGCTTCACCCTTCCCCATCCTGGAAGAATGAGACCCAGGCCAACTAACAGCTTTGCAGGAGGCAACTTCCTGTACTACCTCTTACTCCTATTTCCGGGGTAAATCCCACTAAGCTTCAACTGGGCCTGAAAAGCCTTTCGTGGTCTGCCCCCTCCTGCCTAACTCTCCAGCTTCATCTCCCCAAATAATCTGTGCTCCAGCCTTTTTCAGTTCTGCACACTCCATGAGCTTGGCTCTGGCCTTCAGCACTCTGCTGTCACTCACTAATACATACTATTGGCTTACTGTGCCAAGTACATAATCTCTTTTAGTTTGTATCATTGCCTGTCTGCATATCTGTACTCCTTACTGGGCTGGAACTTCAAAAAAGGCAGGGACCATGTTGTATTCTAAGCATCCAGCAGCGTCTAGTATGTTCACAGAGCCCTGGCTCCATACTACGGTTGGCGCACAATAAATGTTTCTTACATTGACTTTACAGCTTGCATAAAAATGACACAAGATATTATTGAGTGTAGTGATTTTTTTTTTTTCTTTTTCGATTCTAATTTTTTTCCTGAGGAGCAGCGACCAGGAGAAGGAAAATGGTTCTCTAGACTTACTTTAATAGGCATATCTCCCCCGGATCTCTGGCATTGCATCTTGTGGTGGTAATGGAGCTAACACAAGGAGTGGCCATCCTCTGGGAGTCCTGTTCACGCAGATGGAGGGTGTGGTGGTGGTGGTGAGTGATGCTTCCTGGCACCCGTCAACTGGAACTGGGGAGCAGAGAGGGAGAGCTTCATGTCTCAGGCCAGGGACCTGAGGGAAAGGAACTGTGTGCATAGCCCCCCTTGTTAACTAACGCCTTCCATTTCCCATCAGAGAAATGACAATAAAATTTAGAAATACATATTTATTTCTTCTAGCCCACTTAAATCAGCAGTGATTTCCAAGTCTGGATATGAAATTCCCATTATGAGAAACTCTCCAGGGCCTTAAGTACAGTTTGTAGTGGAATTTGATGATACCAGCACATGGTTAGAGATAACATTCTTAGAGCAGTTTGAGCTGAACATAGATAATACTTGGCCTCTGAAAGTGCCCTCAAGCCTGATGTCACACAAACATCCTCAGCCCCAACCACACTTCCCTTCCTCTTCCAAATCTGTGCTTTTAGCTGTATCTGGATTGTTTGGGAGAGCAGGGAGAGGAAGGGGAAGATGGTGAAAGAGACTCCAACCATCTGTTTGGAGTTAATGTCAGGAGCTCTCTTATCTTTCTGAGAACTGGAAAGTCACTAGGGAAATAATTACCACATAGACTAAAAATCTCCAGTAGTCTTTGGGTAGAAAAAGAGAAACAGGAATTTTCCACTGTCCCCCACCTGACCTTTGTGCCCTTAAGACACCTCAAATGACACCACTTGGAAAGGGAGATTTACTCCTTGGTCTCGGGGGAAGCTTTCTAAAATAAATTTTTTCATAGCTAGTGTTTTTCATATTATTTTGTTGCTCTATTTTGCTTCGTTTTTGTCTTGGAATTTCAACTATATAACATATGCATAGAAAAAATGGCTGGAAAGTAATACACCAAAATATTAACAGTGGTTATCTATAGGTAGCAGAATAAAGGATTTTCTTCCTCTAAATTTGCTACAGTGGAAAAAAAATACCACTTTAGAAAAAGAAAAAAAATTATGATAAACATTATTTTAAAAACCCTCAAAGTGTGGGACAACCAGACATGTACATCCTGAGATGAAACTGGAAATCCAGGGGTGCACTTTAAATGACACCATAAAGTTACAATAAACCAATTCAGAACGTGACACAATAAAATGTATTATTTATTCCACAAATAAAGGGCATTTTAAAAATTTGTGTGGTGGTGATGGGAGAACTGTCATAGAGAAACTCAAGAGACAAACGTACCAAATGTAATCCATGGATCTTGTTCAGCTCCTGGTTGTATAACTGACTGCAAAAAGACAGTTTGGGGACACAGGGAAAATTGAAGTCCAACTGGTTATTAGGTGATTGAGGTATCATTTTGTTTGATACAATTATGATATTGGGGGTGGGGGAGGTGGGATGGAGGGTTGATGATGTCTTTCAGACCTAATCAGGGTAATTTCATGGTGTACTTTGGGAGCTCCCTGCAGCTCTGCCATTTGTGGAGAGGCCTGCAAGGGGCTGGGCAGGTGGAAAGGAATCCACCAGAGAAACCAGGAAGAGAAGCTGGGAGAGGTGTGGGATGCAGGATCCAAGAATGTGATTTCCAATGTGAGAAAGCCTCCCCTATATGTAGGGACCACCAAGGGCTGTCCCACTCAGCCAGCTCCTGAGATGGGCAAATGGGAGATACTATCACAGGACCAGGCATCGGGGATTCTGACTATCACCCCTTTACCCCAGTGCTGAGAGCTTAAGGAGAACTGACATATTTATAATATCAAGTCTTCCACTCCAAGTACATGGTATATCTTTTCATTTACTTAGACTTTCTTTAATGTCTTCCAATAAAGCTTTATCATTTTCTTCCACAAAGGGCTTGCACATCTATTGTTAGATTTATTCCTAAGTATTTTATATTTTTGTTGCTGTTCCAAATGGTGTATTCATTAAAATTTTACTGAGGTATTCAGAAAGTGCACAAATCAAGGACACTGCTTAATTTTTACATATGTGTATACTCATGTAAACAAATAGTATATTATTTAAAGTTACATTTTCTAACAGATAGTTGTTGATGATAGAAGTGCAATTGATTTTGTATATTGATTTTTTTCTATATTGATTTTGTACAAAGCAACCTTGCTAAACTCACTTATCAGTTCTATCTGAATTCTTTTGGGGTTGTACATATGCAATAATTTCATTTACATACACTGACATTCTTGTTTCTTTCCAATAATTATACTTTGTTGTTGTTTACTGGACTGGCTAAGACTTCCGTTATTGTATTGACTAGGACTATTGAGAGGAGGCATCCTTGTCTTTTTCCTCATCTTAAGAGAAATGCTTCCAATATCTCACCATTGTGGTGATGCTTAGTGTAGAATTTTTGTAGATGTCCTTTATCAGGTTATGAAGGCTTTTTTTTTTTTTTCCTTTCTTTAATATAAATGGATGTTGAATAATTTAAGTGTTTTTTTTCTGTATCAATTGAGATGAATAAAAATTTTCCCCTTGAATCTGTTAACAGGTCCATATTTCTCCTCCACTGACATTTGTTTTTTAACTTTGATAATGGTGTCTTTTGCTATACATTTCTTCTCAGTTTCCTTTTTCAGCTCTCCTTTTTATCGGTAGGTTTTCCTTCTTACCTCTCTCTCTTTTATGTATTCCTTTTGGTATTGGTCTTCTCCAGGTTTCTCATTTACTCCTCTTCTCACTCTCTTACCTCATGCTCCTGCTTTTTGTAGGTTTCCTAGGATATCACAGGTAGGGTGCTGACGACAGGGTTTTCAGACAGTTTAAGTGTCGTCCCACAGTCTGCTTTCTCTCTACAGGCATGTTTGAATCTGAGTTACAGCCCTGGATTAGAAGACAGGCAGCTTGGGTTCCAGTTCTGTCAGCCTCCAACTGTGCACCAAGACCCTGATCAGATCCCTTAGTTCCTTGTCTTTCAGTCTCATAAATAAAACCTGTTCTGCCTACCCCCGTGATTGGTTGGAAGCACAGGTGAATAAATGTCATAAAACCACTAGCAAACTAGCATATTATTCACACCAAGAGGTTGTTGTTTTTCTTATTAAGATTGTTAGAGGCAGATTCTGGAAAGATGGAGGCATAAACAGATCACTGTTCTGATCCTCCCCCACAAATACAATGAGAAATACAACAAGGAAACAGTGCTGGCTTTGAGGGACCCTGAATTGGGGATCAGAGGACAGCAGCAAGGATCTGCAGACAGGCAAGAATTAATGAATCAGTGACTAAGATACGGTAGAAAAATCACTTATCCCACCATCCCTGCCCCTTCTCCCAGACACGTGGGCCACCAGTTGCTGTGAACTAGGGAAGCAGCCCCAGTAAAAAGCCTGCTTCTCTAACTACCACATCCCCTGCCTATACAAAGAGACAGGACCCCAAGCTTCTGCTCTAATATCAACAGGTAGACTTCTCCAGGGTTCCATTCAGAGTATGCCAGCACCTCCCCAACCCAGACACTGTCTGCTGCAAGGCTGCTGCAAATTACTACAGAAGGCCCCTCCTGTAATGGAGTCTGTTCCCATAGTCAACATGCTACCTGCCTCCCTGCGCACGTCATAGCTCAGGCCTCTGTAACCAACAGGACAGACCTCCCTGGTGGTCTGTTTGGGTCTGTATGCTCCGCCTTCCAGTCAGAGCTGAGGACTGCTGACTGAGGCTGCTGTGTGCTAGGAAGCAGGCATCTTGAGTGGCGGCTACACCCACAGCAAACACTACGGGGGGTGGCGTCTGAGAACAACATGACAGACCACCCCAGGGGTCCATTTGGAGCTTGACAGCCCCTCCCCACCAGGTAACTGTTGGCTGTTAGACTGATATGAACTCCTACAGAAGACTGCTTACAGTAGAGCCTGGAGGTGGGTCACCTAAGTGGAGACTGTTCCCCCAACCAGCACAGGGCCACTAGGGATCAGAAACCAACAAGACAAATCTCTTGGAGGTCCTTCTGGGGAGTTCCAGGAACTCCTCCTCCTGAAACGGAGGAAAGTCTGCCTGTGCTTCCCTGAATACTGGCACAAATATAAGCAGCCCCCACAGAACAGGAAAGGAAGACTTGGGAAAAACCAGAGGGCAACACCCAGCCTTGAAGGGGCTCAACGAGTGTGGGTTTTCCAACTGAAAACATGGTTGCAGAAACAGAGAAGGAAGGGAGTAATAACTAGAGAGACAGGACTGTACCCCTGATGGACAGATTAATTAGTGTATGAAATCTCACATGAGTGGCGGTGCCTGCTGGTGGAAAGACAGACCACAGCGTGTTATCTGGTGTGTTTGGGAGATACTGAAAATTGAAAACTGAGATCTGGAACTTTCAAATCCTAATTAAACTAAGGAGGGAGAAGGAGCTATCACAGAGAGGGAGAGGAGATGGTACGTAAATGCTAAAGACTCTGCCTGCCTAAGAGTTTTATGAAGAAAGCACTATAGGCAAAAAGACCAAATACTGGAGAGAACTTAGAAAGTTAACACCCCTGAAATTCCAATGCCCCAGCCAAAAAATGACAAGACACACAAAGAAAAGAGAAACAATGCCCCATCCAAATGAACATGATGAAGGGAGTGAAAGCGCATCTATGGGAGACAAAATAATGAAAAGAATGGAAGAATATAATACAACAATGTTAAACATAATTAAACAGTTAAGGGAAAATGGACAGAGATCTAAAAATAAGGAAAACAATGCAAGAACAAAATGAGGGTCTAAAAAAAAAGAGATAAAGAGAAACCACAACAGAAAATATTTCAACTCAAAGGGACAAGAACTGAAATGAGAAGCACAATGGAAGGATTTAACAACAGATTTAATCAGGCAGAAGAATCAGTGAATTAGAGGATAAGATAGTCAAAATTACAGAGGCTGAAGAGCAACAAGAACGAAGGCTTAAGAATGCTGAGTATAGTTTAATAGAATTATGGGACGACAACAAGTGACCTAATATACACATCATGGGAATTTCAGAAGGAGATGAGAAAGGGGCAGAATATATGAAAAAATAATGACAGAAAATTTCCTAAGACTGATGTAGGACATGAATCTACAAATCAAAGAATTCCAAAGAACCCCAAGCAGGATAAACTCAAAGAGATCTATATCAAGACAGATCATAGTTAGGCTCTCAAAAAGTAAGGATAAAGACAGAATCCTGAAAGCAGTGAAAGAGCATCAGGCTGGAGGCTTCTCCTGACTCATGTAGCTACACAGGCTGACGAACCCAAGATCAGAAGGTCAGGTAGCAGGCTGCTGGCTCATGGGCTGTGGAGGCTGACAAATCCAAAATCAGCAGGTAAGATGGCAGGCTGCTGGCTGACAGGCTGCAGAGGCCAATGAATCCCAAGATCAGCAGGCAATACAGCAGGCCACTGGTTCAAGTCCCAAGAACCAGAGGTCAGATGATGATGAGCCGGATGTGGGATCCAGAGCAAGCAAAAGCCAGTGAGCTTTGCCAGGACATACATATATATCAGATGCAGGCCACACCCCTGAGGAAATGCCCCTTACATCTGATTGGCTGATCACATCTGATCACATCACGGAGGTGATTACCTTATATCACAAAAAGGAGGATAACTACATCATTACATAACTGTGAAACTACATTATTACATAACTGGCAAACCACTGAGAATCATGGCCTAGCCAAGTTGACTCACAACCTTAACCATCACAGCAATGGAATGATATGTTTAAAATGCTGAAAGAAAAAAACTGTCAGGCAAGAATACTATACCCAGTGAAACTGTCCTTTAAGAATGAATGTGAAATTAAAACATTCCCAGGCAAACAGCTGAGAGAGTTCATACCCACCAAACTGGCCCTACAAAAAATACTTATGAGCGTTCTACTGATGGAAGGGAAAAGATACTAGAAAGTAATTCAAAGTCATACATAAAAACAAAGATCCCTAATTGCATGGACAAGTGTAAGGGCTAGTATTAAGGTATTCATGCTTAATAATTCTAATTGTTTTGTCCTTTAAGCTTTTTAACAACAAATGTATAAAAAGCAAGGATAAAATGATGTTACCAAGCACGTGAAATATAAAGACATAATTAGTGGCAACGGTAACAAAATGGAGGGGGGGGAGAGAATGTTATAAGTATAGAATTTCTTACGTTACTGAATTTAAGTTGGTACCAACTTACCCTAGGATGTTATAAATACAAGCTAATATTCATAGTAACCACTAAGAAAACATCTAAAAAACATACACAAAAGGAAAGCAGAAGGGAACCAAAATGCCTCACTACAATAAACCAACAAAAGACAAAAGCAAGCAGTAACAAAGGACAAAGAAGGCTTAAGACACACAAAAAACAAAATGGCAGAAGTAAGTCATTTCTTATTGGTAATTACAGTGAATGTAAATGAATTATGCTCCAATCAAAAGGTAAAGAGTGGTAGAATGGATAAAAATACATGATCCAACAATATGCTGTTTACAAGAGCCACACTTTAGATGCAAAGACACAAATAGGTGGAAAGTGAAAAGATGGAAAAAATATTCCATGTAAATAACAACCAAAAGAGAGCTGGGGTGGCAAGCTTAATATCAGACAAAGTACACTTTAAGACAAAGTCTGTTAGAAGAGATAAAGATGGACACTATATAGTGATAAGAGGGTTAATTCATCAAGATATAACAATCATAAATATATATACACCCAACACTGGAGCAAATAAATATATAAAACAAACTCTGATAGAATTGAAGAGAGAAATAGATAGCAATACAATTAATAGTTGGAGACTTCAATATACCACATTCAATACTGGACAGAACATCTACAAAGAAGATCAACAAGGAAACAGAGGACCTGAATGACACTATAAACCAACTAAACTTAACAAACATATATAGAACATTCCACTCAACAAGAGCACAATATACATGCTACTCCAGTGCACATGGATCATTTGCAAGGATAGACCGCATGTTAGGTCACAAAGCAAGTCTCGATAAGTTTAAAAAAATACAAATCATACAAAGTATTTTCTCTGACCACAAAGAAGCAAAGCTAGAAATCAATAACAGAAAAAAACAAACAAACTGGAAAATACACAAACATATGTAAATTAAACAAGATAATATTAAACTACCAATGAGTCAAGGAAGAAATCAAAAGAAAAATCATAAATTTCTTAAGAGTCAAGTGAAAATGAAAGCACAGCATATCAAAATTTATGGGACTCAGCAAAGGCAGTACTCAGAGGAAAACTTATAGCAATAAATGCCTAAAAAACAAAGAAGGAAAATCTCAAATCAAAAGCCTAACTAGACAACTTCAGGAACTAGAAAGAGAAACACAAACTAAGCCTAAACCTACCAGAAGACAGTAGATAATACAGATCAGAGCAGAAATAAATAAAATTGAAAACAGAAAAACAACAGAGAAAATCAATAAAACCAGAAGTTAGTTCTTTGAAAAGATCAATAAAACTGACAAACCTTTAGCTGGACTGACAAGAAGGGAAAAGATGCAAATAATCAAAATAAAAAATCAGAGAGAGGAATTAAAACCGATTTGATAGAAAGAGAATTAGAATATTATGAACAACTGTATGGCAATAAACACATTTCATCATAACCTAGACGAGATGGACAAATTCTTAGAAGCACATAACCTACCCAAACTGACTCAAGAGGAAATAGAAAGTTTCAATAGACCCATAACAAGTGAAGAGATTGAATCAGTGATCAAAAACCTCCCAACAAAAAACAGTCCTGGACCAGATGGTTTCAAGGGGAAATTATACCAAACATTTAGAGAAGAGTTGACACCAATCCTGTTTAATCTCTTCCAAAAGATAGAGAAGGAAGGAATGCTCTCTAACTTAATTCCATGAAGCAAACATAATCCTGATATCCAAAGCCACAAGAAAAGAAAACTATAGGCCAATATCTCTTAGAAATATAGATGCAAAAATCTTCAACAAAATACTAGTGAACAGAACCCAATACCATTAAAAGAGTCATATACCATGAACAAATGGGACTTATTCCAGGAATGCAGGGATGGCTCAACATTTGTGTCCAGGCATGGACCAGTAATGTAAAATCTGCCTCCAAAAATGAAGGGTGCCAACAGTTGGTCTGATTGGTAGCTCTAGCAAAAGCCTGTATCATAGGGGTCCATGGATGAAGGGCCTGTCCATCACTGTGAGATCATCTGGGAAGAAAAAGAGACAACATTAACGATTTCCCCCTTCCCTCCCCTATCTCCCATGGGCCTTGATGTATAACCACCTAGGCTGAGTGTCCTATTCTTGAGGCAGTGACCTCCATGGGAACCCAGATCTTTTGTCAGGAACAGCTGTATACAAAAGAAACACACTTTATAGAATAGACAGTTTGATCAAACACACAGTACAAATAAGAAGTGCCCCTGCAGGGAACTGCTGCACTGAGACCCCAGACTGCTTGCCTGAGATGTATAGTTCAGGCTGAGGTTGTCTTGTCCCCTCCCATCAGCCGTTTAGGACTGTCCATTGAAGTGCTCAATCGCCCCTATGGTTTAGGGGTGATACAGAGCATGAAGAGTTCATTCAAGATCCAGTGGAAACCTCTGTATAGGATAAGAAGCCCCAATATGATTTACCTGCTGAAAACGCCCTGGCCTCTTGGCTCAGGAATCTGTCCCTGGGCAGATTTTAGCCTTGGCCGGGGTCTCGTAGGCAAGTCAGCTTTTCTGTGCTGTTTGGCATTTTCTGATGACAGTGGCAGTCCATGCCTGTAGGCCCAGTCTAGGATGGTGTGTGAATCTCCATGGGCCATCCTCTCTTAAATCCAGGAGGTGGTTAGTTACACATCTCTTTGCTCTGGAACAGAGGATGCTTCAGCCTCTGCAGTCAGTTGGCAGGGCAGTCTGCTCGCTGGTTGTTTTCCCCTTTCAGCATAGGGGCCTTTATGGTGACCATGCACACAAGTAAAAGCTTACCAGGAGCAGAACTGACTTTTTTTTTTTTTTGGTCCAGACCAGATGTCTCACCCCGCAAAGGGACTTGCTTTCTATGTCAGTCTGGTGGTTGTCAGTGGCCAGACTGAATGACCAGGCTACTAGCTATAGCCCATGTCACAGTTTCCACGTACCCCACTAAAAATGGCCCTAATGGCAGCAGTTCTTGTCAGTGCTTGGAGGCAAAAGTTTACAAAGGTGTACATTAATACATCAACATCATTAATACATACAATAAGTGTTTGTAGGGGCCTTGAGGGGACTTATCCATAGTCAGGCTTGGGCAAGGATCTCAATGATGGTAACCTCAGACCCAAAAGTTTTCTTCATTTTGGGTGCCAGGTGTTATAGAGATCACAGTCATACAATTCAAGACACAATTCTTTTCATTTCCTCATCAAACTTTAATTGTAACATAAGGCCTCTGGTCCTCTCTGGTGACAGAGGGACCTAGTATTAATCCTTAGTCTTAATTATTTCTGAAAATCAGAAGATCTGGGTAAAGCTGACAGAACCCTCAGTCATTGGTGGAGCCAGGCTTCCACCATACCAAGTGCAAGCCTCATGGAAAAATGGCGTGGAGGTAGTATCTAACTTCCTCTAATGTCACAAGAGGGAAGAAGAATTAAGATTAACAGCCTAAGGCTGATTCCTATGAGGCAGAGGTCAGACATGCCTCCTCCCTCTAACATCTTTACCAGTTCGGACACCAACAGCCCCTCCCACCTCACTCTCTACTTCTCTGCTGGGTTTGAAAATTCATTGCAATGGCCACCCAGAATTCACAGACAATACAATTATGGGGTTTATTAGGGAAGTAACAGGTTACAATTCAGGTTCAGGAACACTCAGGATACAGTTCTTCCACCAGGACAGCCTCTTCTCAGCCATGCTCACAGGCACACCTCTCTCTGGCCCTAGGCCTCTGCCCTGCTCAGGCAAGTGTTACAAAGCTCTTTTAGCTCTGCCGATAAGTCCCTCAAGGCACCCCACTCTGCCAGTAGGCCTCGGCCTGAAGGCCCTCAGCTCTAGCTCCGTGGGTCAGCAAACCTACCTCCACCAAGTACCCAACAGGCACCCTACTCCTCCAGCAAGCCTCCTGCCCAAAGGCACTCAGTTTTCTTGCTCTGTGGGCCAGGAATCCCACTATGCTGTCTCCTGCCTATCTCTCCTACTGCTGTTTCTCTGCCACTGCTTCTCGTTGTCTTCAGTGTTACAGCTCTCTCTCTCCGCCTCCTGGTGCCAGGAGCCTCTCAACACAGGGATCCCAGGTCCAAAGGACATGCTTCACTCCTGGCTGTTCTTCCTTGGTGGTGGTGAGATCCTTTCCTTCACACCTCTGGAATGGCTCATTTCAAGCCCAGCAGGATGGCAAAACTGACCAATCCCCTTGGTGAGCCACAATTACCCTATTTGCACAGTCCCACCCAGTCCCCACCATATGGAGGTCGCTGGCCAACCTGGCATTTCCCCCACAGAGAAGTATACAGGCAAGATCATCCTCCCAGTCACTTGAGTGGGAGTTTCAAGACCATGGCAAGAAAGGTCCCACAAAAGCAATCCATTGCACTGCACATGGGTTCAGCCCAGTTGCCTGGTAACCTGGAGGAGGGCGCTCATATTTTAGTTTTCCCCCTATGATTGCAGCTGTAACTATGTTGCTGCTCAGTTATCAGAGAATTCCAGAGAGGATCTCTAAGGTCTCTACAAGGCCACTCAACACAAGCTATTGTGAAGGGCTTTTTACTCCTTTTTTTTCCCCTGCTGTTTTAACTCTGGGTATTACAGGATATTCTCACACCAGGGACCTGATTAGCTTCTCCAACTATCTCTGGTCTCATTGTTGGAGGGCTTCGAGCAATGGCTATGGGATTGTTCCCCTAGCCCTTGAATCCCCCGCCTTTACAAACCTGCAGGCACACGTGTCTAGCTGCTTATCCTGATCGCGGATGCAGCTGCTCAATACATCAGTCGTGGCTGCACACAACTGCCACACATCTTTTTTTAACGGTAACTCTTCCTGCAACACTCTTATGTATGCTGCAGCAGCTAGCTGGGCTTCAGTGGCCAGCTGAACAGCCCAGAGTAGCAGCCAATTCACAGCTGCTACTGCTCTCCTAGCTTTCTTCCCACATTTATGAAGGTGCACATCTGCACACAACATGGCTATGCCACTTAGCATTTTTGGGCTATCCTCATACTCCCACAGTGGTCCACATGCAGAAAAGCATATGGGCCAGACTTCCCCACATGGAGGTCACTGGCCAACCTGAAATTTACCCCACAGAGAAGCATACGGGCCAGACCTCCCCACATAGAGGTCACTGGCCAACCTAGGATTTCCCCTACAGAGAAGCATACGGGCCAGCCACCCTACACAGAGGTCACTGGTCAACCTGGGATTTCCCTCACAGAGACCTCACTCCCACTCACCATTTCCTTGGTCTCCTGGCTGGCTCGCCAAGTGTCTAAGCACAGACCAGTAATGTGAAATTTGCCTCTAAAAATGGAGGGTGCCAAGAGACGGGAGAAAGAGGTGGGCAACTCCAGTGCGGCAGCAAAGGAGTTTATTAGGGAGACTTACAGAGGAGACAAGTCCTGAACAGCTGCAAGACCAAAGTAGAACTCCACGCCCCTCAGTGGGAGGGCAGAGGTTTTATAGTAGTGGTGGACAATAGTGGCTACAAGCCAGGGGCTTACAAAAGAATGACTCAGCAAATGGTAGTGAACTAGTGGATCACATGAAGGTGCTCATGTTCAACCTCACAAAGCCTGTTTCCCTTTCAGTCCACCTTTCGAGGCTGGCTCCTAAAATCTGGCACGTTCCCCCTCCCATGCTGCAGCACGATAAGACTCCATTCCCTCCCCACCGAGAACAGATATAGAAATGGGGTTGGCCAGGTGCCACGAGGTCCCCGCGCATGTGCAAGAGACAGAGAAAGTTACTGTGTACCCACAGCAGAGGGAAAGCTTCTCTGATAAGGAGAAGGAACAGGGAGAGAGAAGGTGACCCAATTTCCAGCCTCTTTATCAGCGAATGCTCTGAGCCCAAAGTCTTTACTTAGGAAGCCTGGATAGGAGGCATAGAGGCAGACCATTCCCCCAAAAATTAGAAAATCAATCAGTGTAATACACCACATCAATAGAACAAAGGAAAAAGAACCACATAAGCACCTCTGCCCGTTGCCACTGAGTCAATTCTGACTCATAGTGACCCTACAGGACACAGTAGAACTGCCCAATGGGTTTCCAAGGCTGTAATTTTTATGGGATCAGATTGCCACATCTTTTTCCCATGGGGTGGCTGGTGGGTTTGAACTGCCCACCTTTCAGTTAGCAGCTGAGCGCTTAACTACTGTGCCACCAGGGCACCTTTGATCATCTCCCATTGTTGATGAAAACCCTCAAGAATATTAGAATAGAAGGTAAATTGTTCAATACGATTCAGGGCATATATGAAAAGCCAAGAGCCAACATTATACATAATGGAGGAAGACTGGGAGCTTTCCCCTAGAAATTGGGAACAAGGCAAGGGTGCCTGTTCTCACTACTTCTATTCAATATTGTATTAGAAGTCCTAGCCAGAGCAATAAGACAAGAAAAAGAAATAAAAGGTATCCAGACTAGAAAAGAAGAAGTAAAATTATGTCTATTCACAGATGATATGATCCTATATATAGAAAATCCCAAAGAGTCAGCAAGAAAACTTCTAGAGCTAATAGAATTTAGCAAAGTTGCAGAGTACAAAAGTCAGCTGGGTTTCTATACACCAGCAATGAGAAAGCTGAAAGGGAAATTAGGGAAACAATTCCACTTATAATAGCATCCATAAGAATAAAATACCCAGAAATAAATCTAACCAGGGATGTGAAGGACTTATACAATGAAAATTATAAAACATTGCTGAAAGAGAATAAAGAACACTTAAATAAATGAGAAAGATGTTGCATGTTCATAGATTAGAAGACTTGATATTGTTAAGATGTCAATAACTACCTAAATTGATCTATAGACTCAATGCAATCCTGATCAAATTTCCAACAGCCTTCTTTACAGAAACAGAAAAATCAATCCTCAACTTCATATGGAATGGCAAGATGCCCTGAATAGCTAAAGCAATGATGAAGGAGAAGAACAAAGTAGGAGGACTCACACTTCCTGATTTTAAACATATTATACAGCTACGGTAACCAAAACAGCCTGATACTGGTATAACAACAGACACATAGACCAGTGGAATAGAATTGAGCATCCAGAAATAAACCCACACATCTATGGGCAATTGATTTTTGACAAGGGTGCTAAGTTCATTTGATGGGGAAATAAATGGTGTTAGGAAAACTGGATTTCCACACGTAGAAAAATGAAACAGGATCCATGCCTCACAGTATACACAAAAACAAATAAAAAATGGACTAAGGACCTATATGTACAAACTAAAACCATAAAATTCTTAGAAGGAAATGCAGGGGAAATGCTGTCTGGCCTAGCTTTTAACAATGGATTGTCTAATATAATAACAAGAGCACAAACAGCAAAAGACAAAATAAATAAATGGAACCTCATAAAAATTAAAAACTTTTGTTTATCAAAACTTTACCAAACAACAGCATGCCTTGTATCAAAGGCCTCTGGGTGACAGAAACAGTTCGAACGCAATAGTTAGCCAACTACTAACCTAAAAGTTGGGGTTTGAACTCACCCAGTGGTACCATGGAAGAAAAGCCCAGCGATCAGCTTCCATAAAGACTGTAGCTAAGAAAATCCTATGAGGCAGTTGTACTCTGTAACGCATGGGACTGCCATGAGTTAGAATCGACTCAACGGCAACGGACAATGGAATGCCTTATATCACAGGGTGGAAATCTGACCTACTGCATGTTTTTTGTAAATAAACTTCTATTGGAACACACACACACACACACACACACACACAGAATCCAATCTGGACTTTGGACTTGGAGAGCAAGGGCTTTCCTCTATCCAGTCACTATGGCAGGGAAAGATGGAGGAAGGACACTGGTTTTTAAATGCCTAAAAGTGAAACATAAAAAAAAGAAAGAAAGACTTTACCAAAAAAGTGGAAAGACAAGCTACCAATGGGGAGAATATCTTTGGAAACCATATATCCGATAAGAATCTAATAACAAAAAAATTTGTAAAACTTCAAAAACTTAACAACAAAAAGACACATAACCCAATCATAAAATGGGCAAAGGACTTGAATAGACATTTCACCAAAGAGGACATTCAAATGGCCACCAAATATATGAAAAGATTCTCACCATCATTAGCCATCAGAGAGATGCAAATAAAAACCACAACGAGATACCATTTCACTCACATTAGGATGGCTAAGATATTAAAATTAAAAAAAACAGAAAGTAACAAATACTGGCGAGGATGTGGGAAAACTGGAACCCTTATCCATTGCTGGTGGGAATGCAGTATAATACAACCATTGTGGAAAAGAGTGTGGAAGTTCCTCAAACACTAAAAATTGAACTACCATATAACCCAGCAATTTCAGGTACAGCAAAACCTGTGAAAGCCAGAACTCAGGTAAGGAGGAAACCTGTCAAACAAGGAAAACTATTTTCCACTAATAGAGAAAAGTGGTAAGACTGCACCCTGTCAAAGGTGGAAAACTTGCAAGACCCAGAAAAACAAGGCAGTCCCGTTGAGTTTCACCTGTCCCAGATTTTATTATATATACCCAAAAGACTTAACAGCAGAGACTCAGATGCTTGTACATCAGTGTTCATTGCAGCACTATTCACAATAGCTGAAAGGTGGCAACAACCTAAATGACCATCAACAGATGAATGGATAAACAAAATGTGGTACATACATATTGTGGAATACTACTCAGCCAGTAGGAAAATGAAGTCCTGATACATGCTACAATATGGTTGGAGCTTGAAGACACTATGCTGAGTGAAATAAGTGAATCATAAAAGGGCAATATTGTATGACTTCACTTGTATAAAACCTCTTGGCTTCTTCTAACCATGGCCTCCTCTTACCTGAGACCAGAAGAACTAGATGGTTCCCAGCTACCACTACTGACTATTCTGACCAGGGACACAATAGAAGGTCCCAGATAGAATGAGAGAAAAATGTAGAATAAAATTCAAATTCCTAAAAAGGGCCAGACTTACTGGACCGATACAGACTAGACGAACCCCCAAGATGATTGTCCCAAGATACCCTTTGAACTTGGAACTCAAGCTACTCTTGGAGGACACCTTTCAGCCAAATAATAGATTGCCTTATAAAACAAACCGTATCACCTGTGAGTAATGCACTCCCTTAAACAATCAAGTGTATGAGACCAAGCGGTCAATATTTACCCAAAAGCAAAGATGAGATGGCAAGGAAGGGAAGGGAAGCTAAATCAATGTAAACAGAACAAACAGAATGGAAATAATGAGAATGTTGACAGATTGTGAAAATTGTAACCAATATTACGGAACAATCTGTATAAAAATTGTTAACTGGGAACCCAATTTGCTGCGTAAACTTTCACTTAAAACAATTTTTTTTTTAAAAGACAAGTACAGGCAAATGTATAGAGACCAAAATTTATTAGTGGTTATAGCAGCCCTGGTGGTGGACTGGTTAAGAGCTCGGCTACTAACCAAAAGGTCAGCAGTTCAAGTCTACCAGCGGCTCCTTGGAAACCCTACAGGGCAGTTCTACTCTGTCCTATAGGGTCACTATGAGTTGAAATTGACTCGATGCCAAAAGTGTGGTTTTTTTGGTTTTATCAGAGGCAGGAAGGAGGGGAGAAGGGGAGGTTATTGCTTATGGAGTACCTAAGTTCGGTTTACGATGATGGAAAAACTGCATTAAGGGTAGGGCTGCACAGCCAATTAATGTATTTGCTGTCAATAAGTCATACACCTGTAAAAAGTTGAAGTGGCAAAAGTTGTATGACAGCTGTATCTACAACAACAACAAAAGAGTAGCTGCTGAGGCTGCTTATGTACAGCCAAACACCATATGGGATTTGGTTCCTTGGTTTGGATGTTTACAATCAGTTTCATGGGATATCCCAGTTAATTGGCTTAATATCTTATTTAGTGCTTCTGTTCTACCTCCATCTAGTTCATTGTGTAGTGCCTGGGGTCTTAAAAGTTTGCAAGAGACCATCCAAGACACAACAACTAGTCTTTATTCACCTGGAGCATCAGAGGAAGAAGGAGAGTCAGGAATAGAAGGAAATGGAATGTGTGGCTAATTGTCTCCATGAACAACTGCCTCCTTTGCCATGAGACCAGAAGAACTGGATGGTGCCTAGCTACCACTACTGAACATTTTGATCAAAGATTCTATATTTGATCAAAGATTCTATATTAGAATCTTTGATCAAAAAGGGGAAAATGCAGAATAGAATTTACGATTCTCATGGACTCCAGACTTTCTGGAACCATGGATGCTGGATGAACCCCTGAAATGGTGCCCTGAGATAATTCTTAAACCTTAAACCAAAAATATTGCCTGAAGTCTTCTTAAAACCGAATAGTTTAGCTTAACTAGTAAAGAACATCTGCCTTGAGCATTGAGCTTTTTCAATATGTAACTATATGGGATCAAACTGACAACAGCAATTCAGAAGATTAGATAGGAAATTTAGGGAACAGTGAGTTTATGTTAATGAGGGAGGAACAACTCAATAAAAAGGGTGAGAATGGTTGCACAACTTGAAAAAATGTAATCAATGTCACTGAATAGTACATGTGAAAACTACTGAATTGGTGTACGTTCTGCTCCGTACGCTCTCAACAACAAAATTTTATATATATGATTGTTACACGCAGTGTGGGATAACAGAAATAATTTGGATTTTGAAGCTAAGGAATCTAGATCCACTCCCAACCAGCAGTGTGACTCCATCGTACAGATAACATATGCAAAGCACTTAGCGCATTTTAAGAGCTCAGTAAATTTTATCGATTATTAAACGAGATAATTCACGGGCAGATCGTCTGTAAAGCACAAAATACTCCACAAATGGAAACAGTCAACCCTGCCTGGGTTGGAGCCTCAGAAGGCCCAACGCCAGTTCCCCAGCACAAAGAACGGCCGAGAGCCCTGGCACGCAGGAAGCTGTGTGGAGAGAGGCTGTAGAGAAAAATCGTCTCCCCCTGAACCTTTTCCTCGCATCCCCACCGTTTCCATGGTGAGGCAAATCGTACGCAGGGTCCCTAAATGTAGTGAGAAATGCCAAAATGACTGGGGAATGAGCAGACGCATCACCGTCCAGTTCGCCTGCTAGCTCCAGCCCCACTTCCGGGACCAGTTCATCCCGGCCGGAGGGGGGGGGTCACCGTACACTAGCCCCACACACATCGATCCAGCCCAGGCTAACAACTACTACTGCAATCGCTAGCGGGCGCTCGTCCTACCCATCTCCAGGCACGAGTCCTCATTTGCGCACGCGTGATTTCTTTCCCTCAGTTTCTCCGCCCCATCCCCTTCTCAGCAACCTCGGCCAGTTACGTTCCAGCGGTGTCTTTCACGCATTTCTGACGTACAAGGGGGGCTGGAAGCGGAGCGGAAGTCCTTCGCAATTTGTACGGGAGTGGCAGTGGGGCGGGAGAAAGAAAAGAGAACCCAAAACTGTGACTGATCTGTCTACCTCCCCCACGCCTGTGAAGCAGGAAGGAGGAGGTGCCGGCCGGGGGGGGGTGTGGCCTCGCCGGCGGAGGGCGCTGTGATTGGTCCTCGGCTGTGGCGACATCGTCGATTGGCTTCTGCGTGCGGAGCCTGGTGAGGATGGGTGGCGGCCGTTTGAATTCAAAAGTGGCGGGTGTGTCGCGGAGCTGGTAGCCGCCAGATACCATAGCGCGAGCGTTCTGCGTAGCGACCGAGCGAGCGAATCTGGGTTGCGGGAGCCCCTACGCCCTGTCCTCTTCCATTTCGCTCCCCTGGAGTGTGTGGGACGGAGCTGGACATGGAGCAGCAGGTGACTAGGGGCTGGCGCGGTTCTCCTGCCCCAGGGTCGGGATCGTGCGCGTCCTGTCGCCTGCGGGGACGGTGGCGAACGTCCGTGCCCCACCACGGCGATGTGAGGGACAGGGGGAGAGTGGAGATGGCAGGGAGTAGCCCTAGATGGTTGGATAAATAAATTTGAGAAGGCTTCTACCATTTTTCGTTTTATATCCCGTGCTCTGATTTTTCGTTGCCAGGGTGCAAAGAATCTGTCTTCAGGTTAAAACTTTACTCTGGGTAAATCTGAATGTGAAATACTAGGCTTAGGTCATGGAAGCCCCTACGCCCTTCTTCACTTTCATGTCTTCAGGATTTCCCATTTCGAATTCTTAGGCTTGTCTGACAAGTTTCCGCCTCTCCATTTCTCCCCACGATTGCAGTATGAAATTAAGAGGTAGTGTTCTGAAGAAACGGTATGAAGCCAAACCCCTGCTTTTGTTCTTTTGTTATCTCCTGTTGTCTTACTGCTGCTGCTTTAGGATGTAAGAAGGGGAGAGAGGAAGTAGGGTAATCTATTCTGAAGGGAGCCTCATTCTCCTTCCCCAGGTTTTGCAGAGATCCCTACCCAAGGGGACGGGTTGATAGTTCCATCTCTTTTTGTTGCTCCCCTGCACCCTGCAATTATTTACAGCCTCCCTTCTCAAGCATGTACTGACCTCTGGTGTCAGAAAACTGCTCCTGCCTGAATCCTCTGTTAACTAGTATTTCACATTCAGATTTACCCAGAGTAAAGTTTTATCCTGAAGACAGATTCTTTGTACCCAGGCAACGAAAAATCAGAGCATGGGATATAGTACGAAAAATGGTAGAAGCCTTCTCAGATTTATTCATCAGATATTGAGTACCTACTGTATGCCAGGAGCCCTGGTGGTGCAGTGGTTAAGAGCTCTGCTGCTAACCAAAAGGTCGCCAGTTCAAATTCACCAGCTGCTCCTTGGAAACCGTATGGGGCAGTTCTACTCTGTCCTATAGGGTCACTATACGGCATGGTTCTAGATGAACAAGACAGACAGAAATCCCTGTCATCATGGAGCTGACATTCTATGGGGAGATAAGCAATAAACATCATAAGTAAATTATATAACTCTATTATGGGTGATAAGTTCTATGGAGAAAACAAAAAAGTTGAGCAGGGTGAAAGAGAGGAGGGGAGGCCATCTGACAGGGTGAAGTATTAAATAGGATGATCATAGTAAGCCCCATTGAGGAGGTGAGAGGTGAGTGAAGACTTGAAGGTGAGGGAGCTAGACAAGTGAATATTGAGGAAAGAGCATTCCAGCTAGAGGGAATCTACCAGAGCCCCAAAGTGTTGTACAGCAAGGAGGCTAGTATGACTGGAATGGAGTGAGCAAGGGGAAAAGTGGGAAAGGAAGTCAGGTAATGGAATAGGGTTGCTGAATCACGTTGCTTTTTGTTGGGACTGTTGTAAGGACTTTAACTTTGGACTCTGAGTGAAATGGAGTGTCACTGGATAGTTTTGAGTGAAGAAAGACATGATCTGTTTTACTTTTTAAGAGGATCACTCTGGCTGCTGCAGTGAGATTAGGCTGTAAGGGGGCAAGGATAGAAACAAGAACTGTTAAAAATGCAGGATTTTTTAACCTTGCACTATTTTGGTATTTTGTTTGGGGAGCTGTCTTGTACATGGTAGGATGTTTAGCAGTGCCCTGGTCTCTACACATAAGATGCTTTTAGCACTCTTCCCCCTAGTCAGGACAATCAAAAATGTCTTCAGATATTGTCAAATGTCTCCTTGGGGGAGTGTGTAAAATTGCCCCTCGTTGAGAATTACTGGAGTACAGTAATCTAGGTTAGAGATGATGGTGACTTGGATTAGGATGGTAGCAGTGAAAGTGGTAAGAAGTGGTAGGATTCTGGATGTAGAATCTGTAGAATCAGCCATGCTTTGCTGACAGATTAGATGTAGTGTGTAAGAGAAATAAAGGACTCTGGGTTTTTTAGTTTCAGCAACTGCTGGGTGGAGTTACTATCAACTGAGATGGAGAAGGCTGCAAGAGGAGCAAGTCTGAAGGAGACTGGACATCACAAGTTCAGTTTGGACGTGTTAAGTTTGATATGATTATTTGATTTCCAAGCGGAGACATTGCGGAGGCAGTTCAATATACAAGTCGAGTTCAGGAGCGAGGCCTGAGCTGGAGATATAAATTTGGGAGTTGTCAACATATCGATGGTATTTAAACCATGGGAGTGGACTGTGAGTGTATATAGAGAGTAGAAAGACCACCATTAAAGTCTGGGATGATGAGGAAGACCTACTAGTGAGGTAGGAAAACCAAGAGAGAGCACTAGCTTGGAAGCTAAATGAAGAAAATGTACTAAGGAGAGGAGTGATCAGTTGTATCAAATGCTACTTACTGATAGGTCAAAAATCCTGAAAGTGAAGTAATGATCTAGCAACATATGGTTACTGGTGACCTTGAGGAGAGCAGGTTTGGCAGAGTATTGTTGTGTGCTTCAAGTTGATTTGGACTCATAGTGATCCTATATAACAGAGTAGAATTGCCCCCTTAGGGTTTCTTTGGCTGTAATCTTTACAGGAGCAGATCTCCAGGTCTTTTCCCCCGCTGGTGGATTTGAATCAGGACCTTTCAGTTAGCATCTGAGTGGCTTAACCATTGCGCCATCAGGGCTCCTTTTTGGTAGAGTGGTGGGGGTGAAATCCTGATTGAAATGGGTTTAGCAGGGAAATTGGAAACAGTGAATACTACATAGACAACATTTTTGAGGAATTTTGCTGCAAAAGGCAGCAGAGAAATAAGGTAGTAGCTGGTAGGGAACCAAAACCAAAAAAACCCAAACACATTGCTGTTGAGTCAATTCCAATGCATAGTGACCCTATAAGACAGAGTAGAGCTGCCCCATAGGGTTTCCAAGGCTGCAAACCTTTATGGAACCAGACTGCCAGAGAGAGTGGAGTCAAAAGAAGGATTTCTTTAGGTAGCAAGAATAGCATGTATTGTATACTGATAGGAATGATCTAGTAGAGTGAATAGTCGCTGGTGTAGAGAAGGACGGATTGCAGTGTTCCTGAGTAGGTGAGACCGGGTGGGATCTGATGAATGAGTGGAGGAACTGCCTTAGGAGCAGGTCATTCATCTGTGATCTTGTGGTGAAGTGGACTTAGGAGGGGTTGGATTAGTGTCTGTCTTATAGCAGGTTAAGAACTTATATTTCTCATTGTGGAAAAGTTGGAGGTCATTATGTCTAGCTTTATGAATGGGAGAAAAATAAATACTGTACTCTCTAGAGTTGTCTTGAATAAATAAACCTTGAACACATTTTCAGGATCCCACATAAATTCAGAGGTGGAGGTCTTTAGTAAATCCTCTTCCTAGCCCTGGGATTCCTGGCAATCCTTGGCATTCCTTGACTTGTGGCAGCATAACTCCAATATCTGCCTCTGTCTTCACGTGGCCATCTTCCCCCTGTGTCTGTGTCTCTTTTCCCTTTTTATAAGGGCACCAGTCCTACTCCAGCATAACCTCATGTTAACTAATAATATCTTCAAAGACCCTATTTCCAAACAAGGTCCCATTAACAGGTACCATGGATTAGGACTTCAATATATCTTTTTCAGGACACAATTCAACCTATAACACAGGTAAAGCATTTAAAACAGAGCTCAGTAAATGTTAGCTGCTCCTCCAAACCAGTCTTCAGCTGTAGTGATCTTCCACTCTCTCTGTTATTTATGACTCTCAGCTCTAGCTAAAGGAGTCTATTCGTTTCTTCCATACCAGTCTTCAGCTGTACTGATCTTCCACTCTCTCTGTTATTTATGACTCTCAGCTCTAGCTAAAGGAGTCTATTCGTTTCCCAGCCATACCATATGCATGTTTGAATTTTTACCTTCTACAAGGAGTGCCCATTCCTCTCAGCTTAAGTACTACCCCTAAAGTTAGCTAAAGTCTAATGTTCATCCAGCTTTTCCCTGACAGATTGCTCCCATTTTTATGTTATATTTCACTTCTACCCATGCTATTTGACTAGCATGTGATCTTTGAGTCCCAGCTTTTGCCACATGAGGTATTCAGTTAATACTTGGTGGTGGTGATGTCGAGAATTGAGGCTGGGGCCAAGATGGGGGGTTCTTGGGATGTTTGGGCTCCAGGATGTTGTATTAAAGGTCTCTCTTCTCCCAGCAGAGACACCCCCTGTTGGAAGTGAAAGGGAACAAGGCCCCTTCTCGACTGCCTCTCCCAGGAAGCAGGCTTAAGAGGGGACCTGACCAGATGGATAATGCCTTGGAGCCTGAGAAGGTGAGCTGGTTTGGAGGGCTGTGCGCGCACGCACGTGTGTGTGTGTGTGTGTGTGTGTGTGTGTGTGTGTGTGTGTGTAAACCAAGCAGGGAGGTTAGGATGACTGTGGACCCCATTCTTCTCTTTCTTCAGAAACGGATACGAGGCCTGGGCACAGTAACCAAAATTGCTACATCCCACCCTAGAGCACCACCCCTCACTTCAGTGCCACAGACACAAGGCCAGACCACAGGTGGGTACTAGTTCTGGACGGGAACCAAGGGCCTGGAAGTCCAGTGCTCTCCAGCTTACTTCATTATTTTCTTTCAATTTTAGTTGGTTTTGAATAGGTAACACATTTCACCTGGTTCAAAATTCAAAAGGCACGAAGTTTGTTATATAGTGAAAAGTCTCCCTCCTACCTCTTTCCCCTAGCCAGCCAGTTGCCCTCCCCAAAGGCAACTGTGTTCTTCCAGGGTTATTCTGTGGTTATTCAAACAAACATGGACATATTCTCCCAAATTTTTTCTGTACACAACTGGTAGCATACTTTACACAGGATTCTGCCCCTCTGCTTCTTTTTGCTTATCTTGGTGCAGTTGTTGGCACAATTGGCCATTATGAGCTGGCCAGACTTAGGGAAGAGGGGTTGTTGTTAGGTGCCGTCCGAACAGTTCTGACTCATAGCGACCCTGTGTGCCACAGAATGAAACACTGCCCGGTGCTGTGCCATCCTCACAATCGTTGCTATTTTGAGCCCATTGTTGCAGCCGCTGTGTCAGTCCATCTCGTTGAGGGTCTTCTGCTTTTTCGTTGACCCTCTAGTTTACCAAGCATGATATCCTTCTCCAGGGACTGGTCCCTCCTGATAACATGTCCAAAGTATGTGAGACGAAGTCTCGCCATTCTTGCTTCTAAGAAGCATTCTGGCTCTACTTCTTCTGAGACAGATCTGTTCATTCTTCTGGTGGTCTATGGTATATTCAATATTCTTCGCCAGCACCATAATTCAAAGGCATCAATTCTTCTTCGGTGTTCCTTATTCATTGTCCAGCTTTCACGAGCATGTGAGGCGATTGAAAATACCATGGCTTGGGTCAGGTGCACCTGAATCCTCAAGGTGACATCTTCGCTTTTTAATACTTTAAAGAGGTCTTTTGCAGCAGATTTGCCTAATGCAATATGCTGTTTGATTTATTGACTGCTGCTTCTATGGGTGTTGATTGTGGATCCAAGTAAAATGAAATCCTTGACAACTTGTCTTTTTTCCATTTATCATGATGTTGCTTATTGGTCCATTTGTGAGGATTTTTGTTTTCTTTATGTTGAGGAGTAATCCATACTGAAAGCTGTGGTCTTTGATCTTCATCAGTAAGTGCTTCAAGTCCTCTTCGCTTTCAGCAAGCAAGGTTGTATCATTTGCGTATCATGGGTTGTTAATGAGTCTTCCTCCAATCCTGATACCCTGTTCTTCATACAGTCCAGCTTCTTGGATTATTTGCTCAGCATACAGATTGAACAAGTATGGTGAAAGGATACAACCCTGACACACACTTTTCCTGACTTTACACCACGCAATATCCCTTGTTCTGTTCGAATGACTGCCTCTTGATCTATGGACATGTTCCTCATGAGCACAATTAAGTGTTCTGGAATTCCCATTCTTCATAATGTTATCCATAATTTGTTACGATCCACACAGTTGAATGACTTTGCATAGTCAATAAAACACAGGTAAACATCTTTCTGGTATTCTGTGTTTTCAGCCAAGATCTATCTGATATCAGCAGTGATATCCCTTGTTCTGTGTCCTCTTCTGAAATCCAGCTTGAATTTCTGGCAGTTCCCTGTTGATGTACTGCTAGAACAGTTTTTGAATTATCTTCAGCAAAATTTTATTTGTATGTGATATTAATGATATTGTTTGATAATTTCCACATTCTGTTGGGTCACTTTTCTTTGGAATGGGCACAAATATGGATCTCTTTCAGTCAGTTGGACAGGTAGCTGTCTTCCAAATTTCTTTGCATACATGAGTGAGCAATTCCAGCGTTGCTTCCCTTTGTTGAAACATCTCAAGTGGTATTCCATCGAATCCTGGAGCCTTGTTTTTTGCCAGTGCCTTCAGTGCAGCTTGGACTTCTTCCTTCAATACTGTCAGTTCTTGATCATATGCTACCTCCTTAAATGCTTGAATATGGAAGAGGGGAGTTAATCTTATTTCTGATCCTCAGAAAAGGCAACACTACTGTTCCCGGCCTGGCCAGTGTACATGCCACCCTGAGAATGATTGTTCTACTTTTTCCTCTCTCCCATCTCTTGACAGCCCAGAAAGTTCCCAAGAAAACAGGACCATGGTGCTCTACAGCTATTACTACAGGTAATAAATACAACTTAAAAGCTGGGGCTAAGAGGGGACTTGGGGTATGTGTGGGGGAGAATGATGGAGGTGGAAGGACACTGGTCCTATAACTCCCCATGTCAACTCCCTAATTCCCTAGTGTCGAAGAGCAAGAAGCCAGTAGCTGCTGTTCCTGCCCAGAAGCCTGATAGTAGGTGACAAATGTAACTATTGGGTGAGAGGCTGGGCCACTAAGATAGGGACGAGGAGGTGGTGAGTACCCAAAAAAATCCGTTTGGTCTTTTTTCCTATCTGGAGAGGAAGGAGATAGATGTAGCATTAGGTGTGGGAGCCCTAAATGCTGGAAGGACTTTGTCCTTTGTCACTGACCTTTGTCTTTTTCATACCCATCATAGCATCAGCTGTTCCTCCCATGGTGGGAGGGAAGAAGCCCAGCAAACGTCCGGCCTGGGATTTAAAGGGTCAGTTAGGTGACCTAAACATAGAGCTGAAACGCTACCGTGAGAGGACTCAAACGTTGGACCAGGAAAACCAACAGCTGCGGGCTCAGCTCAAAGAAGCCCAGCAAGAGGCCAAGGCCCTGGGAGAAGAACGTAGGACACTGAAAGAGGAGTTAGCCAAGGTGCAAGCTCAGGCAAAGCAAGGCCAGCAGGAGCTGGGGAACCTGAGCGCCCGTGTCCTGGAGCTGGAAGAGCGGCTGGGCATGCAAGAGGGCTTGGTGCAAGAGCTCCAGAAAGAACAGTTAGAATTGCAGGAGGAGCGGAGGGGACTGGCTGCCCGGCTGGAGGAGCAGGAGGTAAGGGCTGGATTCTCCCCAAATGCCAACCCTTATTCTCTTGGCAGAGAATGTGCTCCCATTCCCCACCCCCACCCCCACCCCCGACCCCCCTAACACACACACACCACCTTCCAGGTTCTCCTGAAGCCTCTTTGGTCTCAGAATCCCTGACCACCTACCTCCAGCAGTATACCGGTGTCTTCCACCCATCTCCACCCCAGCCCACTCCTGACTATCTTGCTTTCTGCTCCACTATGCCCCATCCTCAACTCTGCTTTCATAGCTCCCACCTGGATCTGTGTCTCGCCTAGTCCTCCATCTCGCTGTCTTTCTTTAGGTGCCCATCTTGATCAAAAATCCCCACGGCAGTCTCTTTCCCTCTTGTTATGCCCATTTGTCCCTTTTTTGGTGAGTGCCAACTAGATTGAATTACTTGCAGTCCCTCAAGTGACTGAACTCTTATTTCTGGGCATTTTGCATATGTGCTTCCCTCTTTCTGCAGTGTTCTTTATCTACTCCATCCTTCCTTTGTTCACTCTTATACTTTTGGGTCTCAACTTAGATAACACCTTCTTTGTGCCTCTCCTGGCTATTCCCATAGCAGTCTCTGTTCTAGCATGAGTCCCTGTTTTTTTTTAATCTCTCTTTCCTCACCAGACTGAGAGTTCCTTGGGGGCAGGGACCGCACCTTCACCTCATCTTGGCCCTACGACTTGTTCTTATTCTTGGTTTCATCTTATCCTTTCCATCTGTTTTGTTCCGCGCAGAGGAGGCTGCAAGCATCAGAAGTGGCTCTGTCAAGCAGCCAGGCAGAGGTGGCATCTCTGCGCCAGGAGACTGCAGCCCAGGTGACTTTACTGGCTGAGCGGGGAGAGCGTCTTCACGGGCTGGAGATGGAGCGCCGACGACTACACAATCAGCTACAGGAACTCAAGGGCAACATCCGTGTATTTTGCCGAGTCCGCCCAGTCCTTCCGGGGGAGCCTACCCCACCCCCTGGCCTCCTCCTGTTTCCTGCTGGCCCTGGAGGGCCTTCTGATCCTCCAACCCGCCTCAGCCTCTCCCGGTCTGATGAACGGCGTGGGACCCTGAATGGGGCACCAGCGCCCACCACCCGCCACGACTTTTCCTTTGACCGGGTATTCCCGCCAGGGAGTGGACAGGAAGAGGTGTTTGAGGAGATTGCCATGCTTGTCCAGTCAGCCCTGGATGGCTACCCAGTATGCATCTTTGCCTATGGCCAGACAGGCAGTGGCAAGACCTTTACAATGGAGGGTGGGCCTGGAGGAGACCCCCAGCTAGAAGGGCTGATCCCCCGGGCCCTGCGGCACCTCTTCTCCGTGGCCCAGGAGCTGGGTGACCAGGGCTGGACGTACCGCTTTGTGGCGAGCTACGTAGAAATCTACAATGAGACCGTCCGAGACCTGCTGGCCACTGGGGCCCGAAAGGGCCAGGGGGGTGAGTGTAAGATTCGCCGGGCCGGGCCAGGGAGTGAGGAGCTTACTGTCACCAATGCCCGATATGTCTCCGTCTCCTGTGAGAAAGAGGTAAGGACTCATGGGTGCTGGGACTGGGACATAGGGAAGGAGTGGGCAGGGTAACACAGAGGAGGTAGGTGGAGAAAAGAGCAGGAGAAAGTTGAAGGATGAAGGGTGAGTTGGTGAGGAGAGGTGGCCACATTTCATTTTGGCTTGTGGGCTATAAGATAAATCTCCTTTAACAGAACCAGGGATCATAGAGGAGTGATGCAGCTGCTGAAGTAGGAGGGGCTCTGGCCCCCTGCCTGTTGCATCTCAGGTCTCATTTCCTACTGCTCTCCTTGCTCAGCTCACTGTAGCCATGCTGGCCTCCTGGCTGTTCCTCAACTCGCTGGTCACACTGCTGACTTCGGGCCTTTGCACTTGCTGTCTACTTTGCCTGGATGCTTCTCCCCTGGAATGGTTCATTCCCTCATTGCCTTGAATTCTTCAGGCAGCAAGGCTGTCCCTGATCATCCTGTGTAAAATTGCAATGCCCATTCCACCCTCACACACTCCCTATTATTCTGTTTTGTTTTACTCCTTAGCACTGTCAGACATAATCTGCATTCTACTTATTTATTTTGTTTCCTCAACTGCTTGAAAGAAAGCCCCGAGAGGGCTGGGGTGACTCATTCATTGCTATACCTGATATCGCTATGTACTGACTTCTATTTGCCTTTTCCTCTTGCTGCTCCCCATCCCCAGGTGGAGGCCCTGCTCTATCTGGCCCGCCAGAACCGGGCTGTGGCCTGCACAGCCCAGAACGAGCGGTCGTCACGCAGCCACAGTGTGTTCCAGCTGCAGATCACTGGGGAGCACACTGGCCGGGGCCTACAGTGTGGGGCCCCCCTCAACCTGGTAGACCTGGCCGGGAGTGAGCGGCTAGACCCCGGCTTAGCCCTTGGCGCTGAGGAGCGGGAACGGCTTCGGGAAACGCAGGCCATTAACAGCAGCCTGTCTACACTGGGGCTGGTCATCATGGCCCTGAGCAACAAGGTGGAGGAGGGGGCAGGTGGGACCTGGGGGTAGGTTGGGTCTGCCCATGCTAAACCCTTCTCTGTCCTAACCACTTGTGCCCCCTCAACCCTCTAGGAGTCCCACGTGCCCTACCGGAACAGCAAGCTCACCTACCTGCTGCAGAACTCTCTGGGTGGCAGTGCTAAGATGTGAGTGAAAGGGGCAGATGGAAGGTGTGGGGTAGGAATGGAGATGGGACAGATGTTCAGGGTTGGGAAAGGGGAACATGGAGACCTGGTCCAGCTCCCCCCAGCCACTGATACTGGGGTTTGGCCCCCTCTTGTCTTTCCACAGGCTCATGTTTGTGAACATTTCCCCCCTAGAAGAGAACGTCTCTGAGTCCCTCAACTCCCTGCGCTTTGCCTCCAAGGTGCGATTACCACCAAGCCAAGGCCCTGTCAGGCCCTCTGGACGGTATAGGCTTCTCCATTCTGACCCCATCTGCCCCTGAGGCTGGGGGTAGCATGTTCATCCAGAAAGGATTTACATGTGCTTCAGCCAGATAGCTGGGGCATTACCCACCTGGATCCATTTTTAAATAATTGAGTTTTTTAAAGTAGGTCAAAACTGTATAGAAAGCTATACACATACATGAAGTCTTGCTACCACCCATTTCTACCCCATCCTCCCACCCCACCTTCCCTGTATAGGTACTCATTTTTATCATTTCTTATTTATTTTTCCAGTTTCTTGTTTTGCAAATGCAACCTATATACGTGTTCTTATTCTCCTCCATCTTATATAAATGATCTCTTTCTCTCTCTCTCTCTTATGTATACGTGTAGTTCTGCCTCTTACTTGTTTTGCTTAACAATATAGGCCCAAGATTCCTCCCCATCAACACACAGAGTTGATTCGTTCTCTCTAGTTCTGCCTAGCACTCCACTGTGTGGATGCACCAAAATTTATCCACCAGTTCCCTCTGCTGGACACTGGATTTATTCCATTCTTTTACTGTTACAAACAAGACCATACTGATTAACTTTATACATGTCATTTTATATTTGTTTCATTACATCTATGAGAGAGATTCCTAGAGTGGGATTGCTGGATCAAAAGAGACATGAGTTTTTCAGACCATTGCAAATAGTGTGAATTCGGGTTCCAAACTCCATGAGGGTCAGCTGGTGGCCATGAATTTTCAAGGAGACTTATACCCTCTCCACCAGTCAGGTGTGCCTAGTGGGCATCAGAGAACTAACCAGCCTGAGCTTACCTCCCGAGCCCCTATTTCACTATTCACTGAGGGCAGCCCTAGCATTAGGGGGTGTGAGGGGATATCAGGAAAACTGTTCTTTTGGTTACTCTGCAAACTTTTTTATCCTGTCCATCTGCCCACAGGTGAACCAGTGTGTTATTGGTACTGCCCAAGCCAACAGGAAATGAAAATGGATCCAGATCCTGTGGGTGTATGTGTCTGTCCATGTGTGCCCAGTTCTGTGCCCATGTGTGTTTTGGGGGAGAGGGTTGCTGAGGGATGCTTTATGGGAGGGGAGGGGTGAGGAAGGCTGTGTACCTTGGCCTATCAAATAAAGAATTTTTTTTAAAAAAATAAAGGTTTTATTAGCAGATACCCAAGGAGGGAGCTATTTTTCATATGCCTAAACATGGGAACAGTGGATCTGTCCACTCTGCCAAGTGTGTGTTTTGTGGGGTGAAGCCTACAGTTTTTCTCCTGGACACTCCTCCCGCTGGAGTCTGAGGGGGGCCTTCAGTTCTTTGCGGTTCTGGACCCTGGTCTGGCCCATCTCCCCCTCACCTAACGTCCCTTCCCCATCACAAATACCAAGGAGGTGCACCCACTAGCTACCCACAGTCCCTCCATGGTCACCTCCACCGTTTCGCCCTGACCATCGGCCACCCCAGCCCCTGGTAGACACGTTCCTATGGTAGATGTAGAACAGGAGTCGAGGGGCGGGGACTAGCGTGCACTCCGCAAACTGCGGGCTCTTCCCGCCCGTTTCCTGCCTTCCTGTTCGAATCGCCAGAGTTCTGTCCCCCCGCCGTTCATTGGCTGGCTCTCGGTGACGTCACTGGTATCTCTCCTCGTCCTTGCAATAGCCCTCAAAGCCCAGGGCGGGACATACAGGGGAGGCGGGAGCGCGCGCCCGCCGAATCCCTCGCGCCAACAGCCAACGGCCACCGCCCGGTGAAGGAGGGGCTCAGTCTTCCCAGGTGCCGCGCGCAGGAGGGGCCACGCGTGCGCAGAAGCGCAGCGGGGGGGGGGGACAACTTGCCAAGGAGAGGGCGGGGCTGGGGGCAACGGCGAAAGAAGGGCGGGGCACTCAAGGGAGGAGGGCGTGGCGGGGGCAAGGGAAGGGCGAATGGGGGGCGGGGCCATGACTGGGGCCGGGGGGGCGGGACTTCGAGTGACCATGTTGTTGGGGGGCTAGTTAATGGATGTAGCATGGGGCGGGGGACCAGACTCGAGGCGGAGTGCCGGGAGGGGGGATTCCCTCTTGCCCCAAGGGCGGGTCTCCCGTCGGAGGAAGGGGGTGTGGGGATTCCCTTTCCCTCCGGGTCCGACTGTCCGCCCGCCCCACCTGCAGAGGTGGCGCTGTGCGCTCAGAGCCCTGCAGGCTTGCTGGAGGTGAGGGAGGTGGGGTGAGGTGGTGCCCGCCCCCCCGGCTCCTCCTTCCCCCCGGCCCTCCCCTCCCACCACCCTCCCCCTAGTCGGTCCGTCCCTCCCCTCCTTTCCCCCGCCGCCTCCTCCTGCCGCTGCCGCTGCTTTGGCTGCTGCGTCATACGCCCCAGAGCTGCTGGGACGGAGGGGCTGGGCCTGGGGACCCCCCGGCCTTTGCCTGCACGCCCTCCGACGCCCGGACGTGCCCTCCCCGCGTGGGGGGCTCGCCTAGATCTCCCACGGCTGCTCCTGCCCGGCTCCCGGCGGCCCCAGCTGTCACCGGTAAGGAGGCGGCGGGAGGCGCCTGGTGTGTGGGGGGGGCAGGGAGCCGGGGGTCGGCGCGCAGGGCGCAGGCGGGAGAGCCCACGCCGCCTGGGTATCGGGTTGGCCAGGCCGATTCAAGTCCTCTCTAGGACTCGCCGGTCGTGGGGAGTAGAGACCGGGATGGGACACGCCCCCCTCTGGGGGCACTCAGGGAAGTTATCTAATCCCGGGGCAGGGAGCCCCGAATTTGAGGGTGACCTGACATAACCCGGCACCAGAGTGATTGTTCTGAATGAGACACGAGGGCCTGGGGAGGCAGCCGTTTCTGAGAGACTCTGGAAGACATCTCCAGGAAAGCTCCCCAAACACATCTCTGGACAACCGAGCACCCCAATTATGATACCTCTAAACAGCATGGGAAGGTGACAGTAGAAATTGAGTAGCCTTTGCTTGTGCAACCGTCGTTTCTCCTAAAATCTCAAGGCCAGGCTATAATTTCCCAGGGGAGCTCTGGAAGCTGGGAAACTAGTGGATTAGGTTGTGGAACGAGGAGGGGTATTAGGGAGAGGAAAGCTAGCACCAGAGTTGGGAGAGCTGGAGTCAAGAAGCTGGTGCAGAGTGCCCCAGGTGTCTTAGGGATTTAGAGACTTGAGGGCGCAGCTGCTTGAACTCAGGACAGAAAAACAGGCAGAGAAAATGGGGAAGGATTCTCAGCATTCATAACCTTCTTCTCCCATCCTATTTCTGGCTAGGCCCCCCCAGGATGCAATGGCGCAGCCCCCCCGGCTGAGCCGCTCTGGTGCCCCCTCGCTTTGGGACCCAGCTTCCCCTGCTCCCACCTCAGGCCCCAGACCTCGACTTTGGGAGGGTCAAGATGTATTGGCCAGATGGACTGATGGGCTCTTATACTTGGGGACTATCAAGAAGGTAAGAGTTTTGATCTCTGACCTGTCACCTTCTTCTCATTCTCTTTATATAATTCTGGCTCTCATTTCATCCTCTGTGTTCACCCTTCCAGGTGGACAGTGCTCGGGAGGTGTGTCTGGTCCAGTTTGAGGATGATTCCCAGTTTCTGGTTTTATGGAAAGACATTAGCCCTGGTGAGACCTTAGAGGCCTGAGAGCATGTATCCTATGGAAACAGAAACCTGGTTTGTGGGGGTAGGGGCAGAAGGAGGCTTAAAGGCTGGCCCCCTGACACTGTGTTCCCTCACAGCTGCCCTCCCTGGGGAGGAACTCCTCTGCTGTGTCTGTCGCTCTGAGACTGTGGTCCCCGGGAACAGGCTGGTCAGCTGTGAGAAGTGCCGCCATGGTGAGAAGGCTGGTCCAGCTTGCCCGGAGCTTTCCAGGCTGCCTTTGGCCCTTCCTCCTATACCCATCCTTATGCTACCTGTCCAGTCTGAGTCCCCAGGTCACCACTCTGGTCAGTCTCCTCAACCCTGTAACCTTCCCCACTTCCAACCCAGAGAGAGGCAGCCATGGAATGGGGGATGTTGTGGGCTTTGCAGGTATAAGGTGGTTCAAGTACACTCTCTTCTACACTCATATGATCTCGGGCAAGTCCCTTAATCTCTAGGAGCCTCAGTTCCCTCACCTGTAAAATAAGGATAGTAACTACCCCTCTCCTTCAGCAGGACCACAGTCAAAGATTGAGATGGATAAGACTAATCCTAGTCAGGTGCCTAACACAGGTGTGCAGTATACTAAGTGGTCTATTACCAATATTATTCAGCTTATCACCAGGACTGCCACGTTCCAAGGGCCCCAGCTCCTGGAGAGGGAGAGGGTCCATCTCCCTGGGTCTGCCGCCAGTGTGTCTTTGCCATTGCCACCAAGGTAAAGGTACCTCCCTGTTACCCCTACTGAACTGGCTTTCTGTGGGAGCTCCCCAACCCACAGCTTCTCCCAAGCCTCTCCTGTCCCCACCTGTCTGAGACTTTTTGCCTGTTCTGTCTCTGCAGAGAGGGGGTGCCCTGAAGAAGGGGCCCTATGCCCGGGCCATGTTGGGCATGAAGCTCTCTCTGCCGTATGGACTGAAGGGGCTGGACTGGGATGCTGGACATCTGAGCAATCGGCAGCAGAGCTACTGTTACTGTGGTGGCCCTGGGGAGTGAGTAATGAGGAGTAGGGGGCTAAGGAATGAGTGACATAGAGTAAGGCATCCCAGGGAATGTAGGAGAAAGAATGGGGGAGGGGAGTGCTGAGGGGAATGGGGGTAGGTGACAAGCAGGGTTTGAGGCAGTTGTGGGGTGGGGGCGGGGGTGTCTGGAGGACAGTTTGTCTCTTGTTCCCCTCAGGTGGAACCTGAAAATGCTGCAGTGCCGGAGCTGCCTGCAGTGGTTCCATGAGGCCTGTACCCAGTGTCTGAGCAAGCCCCTCCTCTATGGTGACAGGTGAGACCAGGGAAGACACTCCAGGAACTGAGGAAGCTTGTCTTGCTTGGGCTCCCTTTCAGATCCCCCATGCCTTTCTTCTCTCCAGTAACTTCCCAGCCTCACCTGTTTGCCCCATCCTTGCTTGTAAGTTGTCTGTAGAGCATAATTTTCTAGCGTAAGGTATGTTCTCTCTCTCTTGCCTGTGTCCAGGTTCTATGAGTTTGAATGCTGTGTGTGTCGGGGAGGCCCTGAGAAGGTCCGGAGGCTACAGCTTCGCTGGTGAGCTGGCTTGGACATGACCTCAGTGTAACTCTTCTTAACACCCCCAGTAGTTCACCCTATATGCCCCGACCTTCCACCCTGGGACTCGTCTGGCTTTTGTAATGCTTTTGTGACCTTGACAACCCTGTGTTTCTCCAGGGTGGATGTGGCCCATCTTGTCCTCTATCACCTCAGCGTTTGCTGTAAGAAAAAATACTTTGATTTTGACCGTGAGATCCTCCCCTTCACTTCTGAGAATTGGGACAGTTTGCTCCTGGGGGAGGTAAGGGGTAGTGAAGCTATGGAGCTTAGGGTGGGACAGGGAGGTGTGGAGGAAAGGGGGAGAGAGGGCTCATTGCTCCCCTGACCCCATTTTCCTTCCCCTCCCCCAGCTGTCAGACACCCCCAAGGGAGAGCGTTCTTCCAAGCTCCTCTCCGCTCTCAACAGCCACAAGGACCGGTGAGTTGGAGGGATAAATAGGCAAGGAGGCTTCAGAAAGAGAGCTATGGAAGCTTGGGAGGAGAGGGATTGCAACCCACCAGAAGGATCATCTCTGAAAAGGATTAACTATCAGCATTAGAGGGTCCCTTTTCATGTAGCACTGACCCTGTATCATTTTTCTCCTTGCCCCAGTTTCATTTCAGGGAGGGAGATTAAGAAGAGGAAATGCTTGTTTGGTCTCCATGCTCGGACCCCTCCCCCGGTGGAGCCCACTGGAGATGGAGCCCCCACCAGGTCACTGGTCCAGGGGGAATGGGGAAAATCCTCAGGGGATTAGTCTGGGGGCATATGTACATAGAAAAGGGGGGTCTTTGGGGTGTCCGGGAGGGGGCTGGGGGGATAAGGAGGCCTCTTACAGCTTCCCTTCAGGGCAGGGCCCTGGGGGAGGGGTCTCACGTCCCCTGGGGAAGCGCCGGAGGCTGGAGCCAGAGCCCCTGAGGCAGAGGCAGAAGGGGAAAGTGGAGGAGCTGGGGCGACCCTCGGCAGTGCGCAATCACCCCGAGCCCCAGGAGCAGAGGGAGCGGGCTCGTCTGCAGAGGGCGCTGCAGGTACAGGGGCAGGGAACCCTATGGGGTGAGTGGTGGGGTGTAGGAAGGAATCAAGGATTATCTCTCAGTCCCTTGCCCCTTCTAGGCCTCAGTGTCTCCACCACCCCCCAGCCCTAACCAGAGTTACCAGGGCAGCAGCGGCTACAACTTCCGGCCCACAGATGCCCGCTGCCTGCCCAGGTGAGTCTTATCCCCCAACCAGCTGTGCTCTTAGAATCTCTCCTCCAATTGTTTACATCCTCTGGACTTTCTCACTCAGATCATGTTTTCCAAAGTTCCTTTCCCTCTCACTTTGGCTACCTACTTCTCATCCTAGGGAGATTTCTAGAACCACTGTCTGGTGCCCAGTACCCTGGAGATAGGGGTAACCTGGGGGGCAGTGTTTAAGCTGCCTTTCCCAGGGAGAGAGGGCCCTGTTTCCCTGCTTCACGTCCTGACATTCACCCTCCCACCCCCCAGCAGCCCCATCCGGATGTTCGCTTCCTTCCATCCCTCTGCCAGCACCGCAGGGACCTCTGGGGATGGAGAACCCCCAGACAGGTGAGATTCTACCTTCCTTTATCTGTGATACCCTCTCTTTTCCTCTGTACTCTCAAGTTCCTCAGTCTCTAATCATTTTTTCATTCCTCTGATCTGTATTTGGTCTCCATTTCTGGTCAGTTCTTGTCTGCATCTGTCTGGGCTCAAAATTGCCTTCTCTCCCCAGGTCACCCCTGGAACTTCACATTGGTTTCCCCACAGACACCCCTAAAAGTGCCCCCAACTCGATGACTGCCTCATCCTCCTCAGTCCCAGCCCCCTCCCCAGGTCTTCCAAGACGCTCAGCACCCCCTTCTCCCCTCTGCCGTAGTTTGTCTCCTGGGACTGGGGGAGGAGCCCGAGGTGGGGCTGGCAGTGGCTACCTGTCCCGAGGGGACCCTGTCCGGGTCCTTGCTAGGAGAGTACGGCCTGATGGCTCTGTGCAGTACCTGGTTGAGTGGGGAGGAGGGAGCATCTTCTGAACAGCCTGCCTCTGCCCACCTCCCCATTCACACACACCGGCACTTTCATACCCTGACCTCACCTGCAGCTGGGATGTACCTGGGGATGTAGCGGGGTAGTTCTCCCTACTGCCCAGGCTGGAATCTAGATTGGGGTATGGGGAAGAGGCTCTCTCTTCTCTACCTCATTCATGATTCCTGGACCCCGCCCCCATCCTTCTTCCCATTTCCTTTGATGTTATTTTGTTACAGCTTTTAAAATATTTTTTAAAATTATTTAACCCCTGGGGGCGGAGACTGAGAAGGGGGGGATTATAGGGGATCCCAGACTCTGTATGATTGAAATAAAGAGAAATAAACAAATCTAGCAGCCCTGAGTCATTCTGAAAGAGGGGAGAACACAGGGATTAGAAGCATTTTTAATTTTCCCCAACAAATTTGCATACATGATAAGACAAAAGGCAAAGAGAACCAAAGTAAGATTTATTGGGGACACAGTCATCACTTGGCAGTCAGACGGCGGCACTGATGTATATGAGGGGATCATGGTGGGGACAGGGCTGCTCATGGTAGGACTGTGCTGGAGTCAGAAACAGACTCTGTGACCTGGCGCACCCACTGTAGATACAGGGAGTTCCCCTGCTCCACAGGCAGTGCAATCACCTCTGCAACTTCATAAGGGTGCACAGAACTGCAAGAAAGGTTTTGGAGGGTAAGGATCATGCAGACTTACCCAGAAGACTCCGCTCCCTTAGACACAAGCCCTAGACTGCCCAGCAAGTTCTCACCGAACAAAATCTGTTAAAGCTGGAACCAAGGAACTTTGGGTTTTAATCATCTAAGGGGTAAGGAGAAATACAGTTGAGTCAAGATGTGCAGTAGATTTCAGGATCTCAGATGAGGGACAGGGACCAAAGGAATGTCAGGGAATTGGGGAGGTTTTGTTGGGGAAATGTTTCTCACCATTAGCACCTCACTGTCCTCTTCAATCTTTCCTTTCCATTCATAGCTGAAAAGGTAGAGGAAGACTGTTGTGGGGAGCAAAGAATCCTCCTGGGTTAAAGGCTCCCTGTAAGACCCAAGTTAGGTTAACCCTCCAACTCCTGTGACTCACATGGATGTAATCTGAGGGATGAGATTGACACAGGCTGCTAGGCGCTTCTCCACCACAGCCCTAAAGGTGACAGAGACAGCCCCATTCAGAGCGCCCCCTGACCTGGAATTTTGTACTGGCAGCCCAGGCACAAGCTTCCAAAGCAATGGGAGGGCCCTCCTCCCCCATCTCCAACTATTCCCTTCATGATCATCCTTCCCCACCCCCACTGAGGTCCCCACCTAGCGATCTCCTTGGCGACCTTCTCATTGGGGCAGGTGACAAAGGCTGCTGAGACTGAGCCGGGGACGTAGCTGGAGCCCGAAGCCGGCGAGGGCTGGGACGGGGGACTTCCAGCGGCCATGGAGAGCAGGGCTCGGGGTAGCAACAGAAGACGGGAGGCCACAGGCAGCAGCGCTGGCATCCAAAGAAGCGACAGGAGCAGAGCGGCCTGAGAACGGGGTGAATTCGGTCTCTCTCTTCTAATAGTGCAGGAAAATGCCCCGAGGGAACCCTTCACTTGGATAGACACTCTGGCTCTGCACTACCTCTCCTGCTCCCCGAAGGAATACGTCCCTGAAGCTAGGAGACAAACTTGGAAAATTAAGGCAAAGAATTCTGATTCTGAGTGAGGGTAGTGGTCGAGACTTCGAGGACCGGAAGGGACGGGGCCGGTCACTCACCACTCCGCCGAGCAGGATCGCGGGAGCCCGCCCCCACCTCATGCAGCCTGTGCTGGTAGAAGAGGGTTAAATATCAAAGGCCACACGTTACACGGAGAAAGGACCCCAGACCCAAGAAGAGTAGCCTCTTCTTACCTACGCTGCAGCCACGTGATAAGAAAACAGCGCACACCACGTGACAGTAGAAGCTGGATCACCAAGCCTCCATAGCCAGCCAATCTTAGCAGTTACCTGGCCCTGTTTGCCCCGCCTCCTGATGGGGGAGGAGCCAATAGGAACTTGACCAATCGTCAGTCGCATCTGCAGACATTTACGGAAATGGCACGCCCACTTCCGCATAAACCGGAAACGGCCTGTTGCTGGCTGAGGAGTGTAGCTGTGGTGTTCTGCTGTCACGTGAAGGGGCCGGTCCTGTCAGGCTACTGTATCTCTTTGAGTGACACGAAGAGGCCAATCGCAGCTCAGTCCCTCAGGCCATGTGAAAAGAGAACTAACGCTAGGAAAGGGGAGGCCGGAGCCCCCACAGACCTGATGCGTCAGGTTGTGGCGTGGAGAGTCATCCCTAAGCCCCAGAATGAGCGTAGTTAACAGCTCCTACACTGTTCCTGAGGCCTTAAGGAGTGGGAGGGGCTGAGAAGATTGAACCTCAGGGGGTGAAAAGAGCGCCCCCTGCCTTTTTAGTTAGGACTGATACGTGCCCGGGTTTGGGAAAGAACAACGATGATCCGAGGAGAGGCCAGCTGGCCCTGGGTAGGGGGCAGTGTTTAGGCAGGTACGAGACATGGCAAGACATGACTGGGTCAGGAATGATGCATTGTAAAAGGACAGAGAGACCCTGTAAATGGATATAGAATGATGAAAGTGGGGCTGAGGGCGTTTCAGCTCTCGTAACTTAAACCCCAAAGCTGGAAACAGATTGGTGGCTCAGAAGAGAGAAGAAAAGAGGGCACAAGGAAGTAGTGATGGTCCTTTTGTCCCCTATTCCCTGCCATTCCTCTTTTCAGGACAGGTCCACCTCTCAGCTTTGGGTATCCTTCCCTTAATCCATCCCCCTAGGAGCCAGGACCTGCCCTACATTCCCTCCCTGGGGCCCAAGCACATCCTGTGACCCAAAAATGGAGAGAGGGGCCAATGAGAACCAAGAGAGGTGCGAGGAGGCAGCAGAGAAACAGGCTCTTGCCACTCCCCCTCCCCAGTAATCCCCCTCCCACGATTGTCTGGGGTCACTAGTTTGATGGGTGGGTGTGACTGGGAGTTTCCCAGGACTCTGTCAGGGTTCTCTCATACCTATCTCTAGGGTTAGGGTCTACCTGAGATCTCTGTTTTTCAGTTTGGAGTCTGTCTCTGAGATGGATCTCTGTGGGGTCTTTCAGTATTTGGGTTGGGGTCTTTCTCAGGACTGGGTTTCCTTTTTGTTTTTTGTTTGGGGGTTTGTATTTTTCTGGGTCTGAAGTCACTCTTTTCAAGGTCTTTCAAACTCTTTAAGAGTTTGGGGTCTCCTGAGTTTTCCATCTCTGGGCTGAGTCTCTCTCTCCCTTCCTTTCTCCCTCCATGAGCCTGGAATTTCTCTCGGGAGTTATTAGTCTCTGAGTTTGCAGTTTCTTGTCTCTGTGATATAAATCTGGGGTCTTTGAGCTCTCTCTGGGTCTGAGTTCTTTAAGACCTAATTCTGGGTCTGGGTTCTATCTGAATCTGGGGTCTCAGATCTTTTTCTTTGAGTCCTGGTCTCAGGTCTTGGTCCCTGAAATCACCATCTCAGAGTCTGGAGTCTGAGATTTCTGTGGCTATGGGAGAACCTTTTTGACATGGGACTATCAAGTTTTGATCTTTGATCTCTCTCTCTAGGGAGTCTGGGGGGTCTTTTTGAAAATCAGGGTTCTCTTTTCTTCTAGATTATGGGTCTGTGCCTCAGATTAACCCTCTCCCCTCTGCCAAGAGGGGCTGAAGTCTTACTAGATCCTACTCCTCTAAATGTGAGTTACCTTCCTCTGTGGGTCTGGGGTCTCTCAGACTCAGGGTTTGGGGTCTGCATCTTCAGAACAGCTCTCCCTCTCTGGAGTGACTTTCTAGTTAGGGGTCTCTCTCTGCAGGGTTCCCTGAGTAGGGGTGGGGGCTGCAGAGTTTCTCCCTCCTCCTCCTCCTGCTCTCTCCTCTCTCGCTCGCTCCCCCGCCCCCCTCTCTCTCTCCCTCTCGGCTGCCTGCC
>NW_004444197.1:317856-320231 GCF_000243295.1 Trichechus manatus latirostris
AACAACTCCAGGGGGAGGGGCAGGGGGCGGGGGTAGAGCTGGGGCTAGGGAACGGCTGAAATGGAGGGAGAGGGGAGGACCGGGAAAGCAGGGGTGGGAGCAATGGGGAAGGAGGGATTGGAGACCAGGGGGTTAGGGGTAGATAGGGGATAGAGGGGCCAGGAAACAGGCCTTGAAAGGGGACTAGGGGGAAAATGATGAAGGGGGAAGAGAGCCAGAAAGGGGTGAGACGGTAGAAGGATAGGTTTGGGGGGAGACCTGCAGAAATAATTTGGGGGTGGGAGCTGAGAGATGAAGAAAATATCAAGAAAATAGAAGGGCAGAGTCTTAGGAGAGGGGCTAGCAGGGGAAGATGAAAACATAGGGGTGAAAAGAGAGGCCAAGAAGATTGGGGGGGCATGGTGGGGCTCAGAGAATGGTTGGGAGTAGAAAAAGAGAGGAGGATGGAGGGAGAGAAGAAGGGGCCAGATGGAGAGAGAGGGAGGCTGGGGGTGGGGGGTAGATGGAGGGTCCAGATGGAGGAAAGAGAGGAGAGAGAGGGAATGGGTTGGGGGAGGGGACATCAGGGCAGGGGGAGAGCCAAATTGTGTGTGTTTGTTGTGGGGGGGGAGGGGAGTCGGCTATTAGTAAGATTGAATGATGGCAGTAGGGGCAGGTTAGAACCTTGCCTCAAACTCTGACCTTCGTTAAGGCCCTTGACCAATGAAACGTAACCCCTGGGGTCTTAAGTGCTTCCTTCACTTCACCACTTTTATCCCCCTCCCCCACCCCATCCTTATTTCCATTCCCCCTCCCTCCTGTGGTGTCCATCACCTATATCTTTCCCCCATATGGCGTCCGTTCATTATATGAGTTCCCTTTCTGTCCTTCCCCTATATCAGTCCCCTCTCTGGTGTCCATTCTCTCTCCCTCTCTTCTATCTGGTAGCTCGCTTGTATGTATCTATACCACCTCTCCACTCCCTCCTTCTTGACCCCCTTGCTCTAACCCCCCTATTGGGTCCACGTCAGTTTCTCTTCCCCATGCCCAGTCGGGCCCTTCTGGTGTATTCCCTTGTCCCTAGGGATTTCCCATTATCTCTATCTCCTTTTCTCCTAGATCCATCCCTGTTATTTGTCCCTCAGCCCATCCTCTATTCACTACCCCACTCCGCATCTTGTCACCACAGGTCTGTGCCTACCTACTTTCTCCTAATGCCTCAGTTCTTATCAACCATTCTTCTTTTCTTGTCTCCTTGGAGATTTGGGATGCAAAGACATTGAGGTTTTGGTTGTTGAAACAGGGGCTACAAGAGATCCCCATCTGAGCCCTGGTGGGATTTCCCCTTTCTCTGCCATGTTCCTCTGCCTCTTGCATCCGCCTCTCAGAATCATCCTTCCCCAAGTCCAGACAATGTGTTTAAGTGTGTGTTTGTTTCTGGAGTTGCTCCTAAGCTAAGTTCCTGGTGTTCTCTGCTCCCAGGGGGAAAGTGCATCTTGAAGTCTAACTTGCCTCCCTTTGGCCACAGCCTGAACCAGCCCCTCCCATAATGGTTATGCATATCAACAGATTTCTTCCCTGGGCTTGCAAATAAATGTTTGAGTGCTGTGGGCATGTTACCTGCAGTGTCTGTGGTATCAAAGCCTATATACTGGTGATCTCTATCTACAGAATATTGGTCAGAGTCTCTAAGATGACATCGAGATAATGAAAGTTTAAAAGTATTGGGGTTTCTTGATAATGGGGCATCTGTATTCTGGAGGTTCATCTCTGACTGCTCTGAAGGTTTGAATAAATTGAGGGCCATATTTTAGATAGAAAGGGACCTGAATTTTTAAAACTCTACCACTCAGGGTTATTCAGTTGGAATGAAGCCCAAAGACCAATTCTTCTCCTACAATATCAATTGTTAATTTTCCCATTAAAGTGACAGAATTTGATTTTTCTTCCTCTAAACCCTCTCTCACTCTGATACCTTATATCCGATTTCTGTCGGTTCTCTTATAGCCTATTTTCCATCACTTTGATATCACCCATCTGATTCTCTTACTTTCATAGGGCTTGTCCCCTGAATCCCTGTGAAAATGTGCAGCGGTTGGGGTTTAAAGGAAAGGCAGTTTGCAGGGAGGGGGGCCATGGCAAGAACAGCAAAGTTTGGGAAGGGGGGGCCCTGGGGGCATCTCTGAGCAAGGGTGACCTTGGTTTCCTGTTCTTTTCTTCTAGAAGTTTTGTCACTAACCCCACCTCATCTCTGGAGGCTTCCTCTATGTCACTAGGCCTGGATAGTCCATTTCTTCCTCTGCCGTTTTCTCCTTCAGCTCCTCACTGTGCCCTGGGGCGGTTACTAACCTGTGGAATTGGTTTCCATACTGTGCAGGGAGACTAGGTGGGTGGGT
>NW_004444197.1:320331-325603 GCF_000243295.1 Trichechus manatus latirostris
AAGAGCTCAATTGGTCTCTATGAAAACAAGGGCATATTTGCCACTTCCTTCATCCCATCCCTCCCTCCACCTAGCCAAATGCTGTCTAGAGCCATCTTCTTCCTATCACCTGAGGAACCAGAACTTCCCCCAAGGGATGAGCAGGGTTGGGCAAGGGCAGGAGGGAGGGGAGGCTGTCTCATGTGCTGACTCTGATCAGGTAAGCTCCCTCACTTCCTCTCTTTCCCAGATGTTTAGCTCTCAGAATCTCATTACCCAAATGTTCCAAGCTCTCCCCCTCCCCTGACCCCCACATCTTTTTTCCCCTCAGCTGTGCAGCTTTCCTCTTGCTCTCTTGCAGATGGGTGGTGCCACTTTCCAGTTCCTTGTTTTCTCCAGTTATTTGGATGACCTCCCTCTTCCCAGACACCTGCCACCAACCTCTCTTTTTCTTCTGATAATTTTGCTGTACCTCCAACTTTTCATTTTCCAGAAGTGGCTGGAGAGCTCTTTCATCTTTCTCTGCCCCCCAAACATGTACCCTCTCTAATGTGATGCAATTCCACTCCCTAAGCCACCTCTCTGTATTTCTTCCACCAACTCTACAGACCCCCCTGTGATATGCTTCCCCTCTTCTCTTTCCCCTAGATGTATAGGCTTATCTTCTGTTCCTTTAAAGTTGCCAGGTACCTCATCCCCATCTGTGATCTCCTCAAGGTGGGTGGGGTCCCCTTCTCCCACCCTGTGGACTCTCTTCTTGCCATTTTAGGCTGCTATCTCTCAAATACATAGAGCCTCCCTTACCATTTCTGTGTCTCTGTCCCCTAGATGTACGGGGACCCCCTATGCACCGAACCCAATATGTTCATTCCCCGTATGATCGTCCTGGTTGGAACCCTCGGTTCTGCATCATCTCGGGGAACCAGCTGCTCATGCTGGATGAGGACGAGGTGAGCAGGGTGAGAAAGTTGGGAAAAGACCTCTGGGTAGCATGGGAGAATGTGGAGAGGAAGATGGGGAAAATCTGTATTAGTTTAGGGGAGAGAGAGAAGGCAGACAAAGAAGAGAAACATTTGCGAGCAGTGGGAGGATGGTGACCATTGAGATTTGGGTTGAGGTGTGATAAAAGGGGCATTCATTCCCTCACCTTGACCAGGGGGTCTTTAAGAACTGTGTTCGGTGTTGGAGAGATGTGGTTCTGAAAACCTGGAGAATATCTACTGTTTTCAGTCTGCCCATGTTGTGGGATAGGTTAGAAAGGGAAAGGGAAAATGAAGGGCTTGGAGAAGGGGTGAAGAATGGGAAGACCTCACCTCCAAAGAGATCCTTGAGAACCCTCTCCCCTCTGCCTCCTGATAGGGCAGAATGGAGGGAGAGGGAATTGAGGGGCCCAGAGAAAAATCAGAGGACAGATAAGTGTGTGTAACTGGAAGAGGGCTGGAGGGTGCTGGGAGAGATGATGGAAGTCAGCGGATCTTGGCATGGATGGGGGTGAAGACTGGAAGGGTGCCTGAGATCTGGAGTTCAGAGAAATACTGAGAGGGCTTCACCAGGGACTGGATGGATAGCAAGAGAGAATATAAGGAGAGGTCTGAGGATGAGGGGAACTGGGAGTGTGGGGAGTTGCCTAAAGAAGTAAGAATGAGGTAGGGGACAGGGACTAGCTAGAGTGAAGGATATAAAATAAACACGATCCTTGTGGGAGGTGGTGGCCATGCAGAGTGATTTGAGAGCCAGGGGACAGTTGGTTTTGATATGGGAGCTGGGTCAGCAGAGGAAACAGGGGATGCAGATATGAAAGGTGGACACCTCAGGAGTATGATTCAAAGAGTAGAGATGATTTGGGGACCAGCAATAGAGAGAGGTAGAATAGCCTGGGAGACCAGAGAGATGTCCCCTAAAAGCTGTTGGGAAGGGTGTGGTAAGGCAGGGATAGAGTTCGGGCTAGGGTTAACCAAGGTGTTCAGGGGGCTGGGGGCAGAGAGGGGGACAGGTGAGAGTGTAGAGAAATGGCTGGGTGGAAGGTATCAGGCCTAGGGGAGAATGTGGTGACTTTGAAGGGAAAGGGGGTGGTGGTGTCTAAGTTTTGGGCATTGGGGGGCATTTGAATGATTCACCAGTGGTCACTGGCTTTGACCAGAGGTTTGGGGTCTATAGGATGAATTGGGGAAACTGAAACCAATAGGAATGGTTACTGTTGGGAGGATGGAGAGGGAGGATCAATGGTTGGGGTAATGAAGGAATGGCAGAGATGAGGATGGGTCAAGGGGGTCAGTAAAGTGGGTACACTGGCCAGAGAGCTGAGGAGCAACAGGAGCGGCCAGAGTCTGCAGTAAGAAGGTGTGGGTGGGGCAGGGGAACCAGGTGGAAATGGGAAGGTGAGCAGTTGGAATTAGATTTGTTGTAGAAGTGGAACCGGGGGCTAGTGAGGGGTGGGGGTCTTCCTGTGGCTCCTGGTTGGAGTGGAGGAGGTTGGAGGATTGGAGATGGGTGGAGGTTGGGAAGAAGGTGGTGAGAGGGAGTTGGGGGCAAGGCTTAGGGAAAGGTAACGGGATAAAGGGAAGAAGGGAAGTGAGAGAGGCTGGGTGGAGGTGATGGAAGGAAATGAAGGGTGGGGGGAGGTGACCAGGCCCTCTTGGGGGAGGGGAGGTTGGGTCCCTGGCTGGCCGAACGCCGGGCGTGGGAGGGAGACAAGCTGTGGATCCTGATTATAAATGCAGCTTCTGCTACCCCTGTGACAGGCATGGAGGGAGAGAAGGTAGTGAGGGAGGTGGGAGGTTGGGAGGGAAGCTGGGAGAACAGAGGAACTGAAGGTCAAGGGGAAACTGGATTCCGGGAGTAGCTAACTCCTGAGGGGTTGTGGGAAGAGCTTAGTAGGGTTTGGGAGAATTCTCTGAACAGTGTTTCAACAGAAATGGAGGGAGAAAGGAGTAGGGTGGCACGGGAAAGAATGAGAGAGACTGGGGCAGAGAACGGTAAGAGAAACCCACTTAGAGACACACACACACACACACACACACACAAAGTGTGGAGGGGCAGGTGGCACAAGGTGGGCAGGCCGGTGAAAAGGGATGCCCATCCTTCCTGGAGGAGGGGAAAGGCAGAGGAGAAAAGCTTCGGCCAGGGAGGTCTGAAACATACCCCCATCCCCTAGATACACCCCCTTCTGATCCGGGACCGGAGGAGCGAGTCCAGTCGCAACAAACTGCTGAGACGCACAGTCTCCGTGCCGGTGGAGGGGCGGCCCCACGGCGAGCATGGTACGGCGGCCGAGCAGGCTCTCGTGCCCCGGACAGTCTCGCGGAGAGGGTTGAAGGTGGACCGGGCTGGCGGGGGAAGGGGGAGGGACTGGCAGGGGAAGGGGGAGTGGGGGAACGGAGGGATATGCCAGGGGGCGGGAGGGGGCGGAGACCAAGTCTCGCATCCTGGGAGTGGGATCCTGGGAGTAGAAGGCGCCCGCCTCTGGGATCTGGAGCTGGGTAGGGGCTGTGGGTGAGAGGCCTCAGTGGGTCTCTGCTCTGCCTCGCTCCCTTTTACCACTCCAGCAGCGAAGTTTGACTGTTTTCCTGGTGCTTGTAAAAATAGTCTACTTAGATCTTTCGCTTCCTGTCCGAGTGTTCCTGTCCCTGCTCCTCCCAGTCCTTAGTCTGGAATCTTGGAGAGAATGACCCAGTTCCTGCCCTGCCCCCAGACATCTCTAGGCTCCTGATTCTTCTTCCAAACCTTCAGTCCTGTGGTTCCCGCCCCCCTCCCCTTTTCTTGCCCCCTTTTTTCCCTCTTCTCAACTGCTTCTATTTTCTGCAATTCAGTCACCCCCTTTCTTCTCCAATTTCTCTTATTTTTTTTTACCCTCTAGGCCCCCCTTCACCCCTCTGCTCCCGTCAGAACTCCATCAGACCCCCATCTCATCTTCTTTCTGTCTGTAGAGCTATCAGCTCAGTCTGTCTCTCCAACTCTCTCCCTCTCTCCATCTGTCTCTTCCCTTCCCTCCCTCTTTCTGCCCCCCCTCCACCCCCCTCTTTAGTCATTTAAAAAAAGATTTTTGTCTTCCTGAGAAGTTCGCTTAAAAGGTTTCCATGGGAACGGTGAGGGGAGATGAAGGCAGAGAACAGGGATCTGCAGCCAAGGTGCAGAGAGACGCCCTCATCCCCCGGAAGCCCCCTCATCACTGCCCCCTTCCACTGCATTCCCCTTCCAGGACCAGGGATCCAGGCTTCCATAACCCCCATCCCCTGCGTGGACCCTTTCTCCCACCAGCTCTACTTCCCCTCAGGGATCCAGACTTCCAGTGTCTCTCCCGGTAGAGAAAACCATGGCCTGTCCGCATCCCTTGGCTCCCTCTATCCTTCTTCTAATAGCCCCAGCCCTCAGTGCCTTGGGGGCCAGCTCTAGGACCTTAGGGGGGGTGGGTAGCTAGGGATGTGTGTCACCGTCTTGGAAACCTCTGACCATGGGGGTGTGTGGGTAGCACATCTCTGTGAGCAAAGCCAGGTGGTGGTGGTGATGGTGGTGGTGGAGTGTGTATGAAGTATGTATGTGATGTCTGTCACATCTGTGTGTGTCATGTCCATGTCTGGTAAAGGCATGTGTGTGTGCACGCCTGCATACCTGTGTGCCCAGGCCAGGATGTTCACATGTTCACGGAGCATGTTTATCATGTGTCTCTGTGATTGGTGCCTCTGCTCCCATATTCTCCATCTTTCTCCTTTCCGAGTCCTCAGGGTCTGGGATTTCTGGCCTGGTCTCCTGTGTGTTTTGGGTGGGGGTACCCGTGTGTGTTTGGAGTTGAGGCTGGTATATGGAGGTTGCTGTGTTGGGGTTCAATAGGGGCTGATAGTGCAGGAGTATATATATTTTGGGGAAGGTTTAGTGAAAGAGTTCATAGGTGGTGAACCTTCGGGGTCTTCAGAGGGTCGCAGGATTTGTAAAGGGCATGGGGGGATGTTCAGGGGACATCGGGGTCATTTGGGCCTTGGGGGCGCATCTGGATGGGTGTATGCTGAGGCATTGGACGCTCGAGCCCGGGAGAGGTCGCGCCGGGAGAGGTCGCCGGACCTTTGAGGGGTATTGGAATTCAGGGATCCTCCTTTGCTGCGTGGAGCCGGCAGCCCCTCGGTGTTGCCTTCTCTGTTTTGGCGGGTGGTCCTGCTTAGAAGGGGATGGTGGGAGGCCGGGTTGGTTTTGGGGGTCCCCTCGCCCCCCTCCCCCGTCTCTCTTGCGCCGTCTCTGGGCGACGGGGCTCGTGACAGAGGCGGCCACGGCAGCAGCGGTCGCCTAGCAACGGCGGCGGGGC
>NW_004444197.1:325957-377651 GCF_000243295.1 Trichechus manatus latirostris
GGGGCGGGGAGGCCGCGGCGGCGGCGGCGGCGGCAGCAGCTGCTCCCTCCGCATGTTCTCGCTGCATCTTCCGAGTGGGGGGAGTTATGGTAACCGAAGGGGAGCTGTGGAGGTCGGGGGGTCGGGAACCGTCCTCGTGGGGGCCAGGGTCACGAGCGCGCGGGGGCGGCCGGTGGGGAAGGTCTTGGAGCCCCTCTGTGGAAGGGGCAGCCCGTGTGTCCGCGTGTGTTTGTGCCCATGCTCGTGTCCCCTGTGTGTCGGTGCCATGTGCACACATGTGCGGCCAACCGTGTGCAAGCGTGCCCTGCCTTGTCCTGCCCTCTGCCGAGCTCCTGCCTAGGGGGCTGCTGGGCGGGCCACTGGCTAGTGGAGCAGTCCGGGGCCATGCTGGTCCATGTCACCCCTGACCCTGAGCATGCATGTCTTCGGCTGCGGCTCACCTCCCGTCAGTCTCCTGTGTGTGGGGATGTGTGGCTGCAAGAGCAGGATTTTCTGTGTCCCTGCTGGCGGGCGTGTGTCTTTGTATGCATGTTCCAGCATTGACCTGGGTTTCTGTGTCAATCCCAGCATTGGTGTCCAGGGCGTGTCTGGATGTGGGTGGTGTGTGAGTGGTGGTTGTGGGGGGAAGAGTGTGTGAGTGTGTGCTTTGGAATCCTACCTTGTGTGAAACACCTTTGGGCTAGGCACGTGTGAACCTCTGCTTGGTCAGGGAGTAGGGGCAGAAAAGCTGAAAAGGGCGGGAGTAGGATTAAGAGGAAAAGTGGGGTAGAATGGGAAGAGGAGGAGTGAGAGAGGTGGGGAAGAGAGAAGAGAGACAGAATAGCTGGAGATTGTGGGAGAGAGCTGGGACTAGATTTAGGAGAGAGAAGAGGGACTAAGAGAGTCTAAGATGGGGAAATGGATGGAGATGTTGGGAGAAGAAGGGGCCTGGGAGCTGAGGGCGGTGGAGGAGAGAGGCCTTTGGGTAAAGTGATCTCTGAAAGAAGAAAGGGGGAAGATTGGAGAGGGCACTGAATTAATGTAGGCCCTTTGGGATCAGGCTTGGTTGGATCAGGAAAGGCCACTCAGGCATACAGGCTGGCTCACAATGGGCCCTGTCACCACCGGGACCATCATTAGAGGTTCCTGTCCCCAGCCCAGAGCTTTTTCCCCCCATATCCGTGCTCTCTGTTCAACCCTGTTCCTCATCCTCTGTCATCATCCTTCCCCTGGCTCCCCTTAAGGAGCTGCCAGCTGAGTGTGGAGAGAAAGAAAGGCCAGAGGGAAGGTTAGGGATTTGGAGGATTGGGAGGCAGGGGGAGATTCTATGGGTGATGGCAAAATTAGAGACGTTGGAGAGGTGGGAGTCCAAGCCCTTGCTGTGTATGTGTGTGTGAGTGCAATTGTGTGTGTACACAGGGCGTGTACATGTGTGGGTGTATGCATAATGCCTGTGTTACGGGTCTGTGTAGGTGGCTGTTATGTGAGTGCATGCGTGTATACATCGTGCAGGGATGGGACATGGAGACCCAAGATCAGAGTGCATGCTTATCAGGTTTGCTCTGTGTGTGTACATGGGTATGCGATGTGTTCTTTGTACATGTCACTGCATGCAGCACTAATAACAGGATGTCCTATGTTTCTGTCACTCTGCCCCCTTTTCTGCTATTCATTTCCTTACAGCAGTAAGAGTCTTTGTAAGCGTATGTGTGTATGTGGCTTCCATGTACTTGTGACTTATGTGTGAGTTCATGGATCTTAGTTCCTGGTAATGTGTGTAAGATTATATTACTTCCAAGAACCCTGCCAAACAATTAGCAAATTTGTTTTCCTTCTGTTAATTCCTTAGGTCCAAGCAAATTTTAATGGATTTAAAGTTAGACTTGATTAGAGGAGCTTGCATGTGAAAATAATGGCTGAGCTAGTTTCCCTGCAATGAGACTGAGAAAGCCATACCTGAGAAATACAGAGAAATGTGATAGGAAATATATTCTGAACCCTTAGATGCATTGTTTAGAGTGTAACAGAAGGAGAATTAACATATTTGCTCGTTATTTTCTCCGTTAGCAGTTGCTCCTGCCTGTGTTGGGAGTCAGGGAAGGACTGGGGGAGCAAATAGTGTTGTCCCAAGACAGAGTGGATGTGGTTGTACTATTCTTGTGAATGGAGGATGTTTGTGCTTTTGGGATATGGGGATACCTTGATTTGTCAGGCTCACAGTGTACTCAGGAGTGTACTGCAGGGATTAAACTGACATTCTCCTGGTGTTGGGGCTATATGTGTGTGTCAGGGTTAGATGTCCATTTCTGTAGCGTGCTGCCCACATGATTGCCCCAGGGACTTGGGCCACATGTCCACACCAGCAGTCCTCATGCGGGTGTCTGGGTCCAATTATGTACTCCCCTGTTGCAGTGTTCACATATGTTTAAGCATGTATCCTGTGTGGATCTGCACCCCTCTGCTCACAGTTGTATGTATGTCTCATAAGCACATATCAATTAAACCAGTTGCCGTTAATTCTGACTTACGGCGACCCCACGTGTGTCAGAGTAGAACTGTGCTCTGTAGGGTTTTCAGTGGCTGATTTTTCAGAAGTAGATCGCCAGGCCTTTCTTCTGAGGCAACTCTTGGGTGGACTCAAACCTCCAACCTTTTGGGTAGCAGCCGAGCACATTAACCATTTGCACCATCCAGGGACCTCTGAGTACATAAGATCCTTATTTATTTATTCATTTTTAGCTCTCTATTATTTTTTGTATTGTGGTTCATATATAAATGTACTCCCACAGGTCAGTGTATGTGTCTGTGCTTTACACATGTGTTCCTGAGGGACTGACGAGGGTTCCTGTGTCATGGGATCCACATTTTTGTGTGCAAACCTCCTAACACCTGGGTTTTATAGGTAAAAAGGGAAGCTAGGGACTGATTCTAGGGCAAATTTTGCAATTCTGGAAGCAGTGAAAACGAAACTGTGGCCCTCCCTTGTTTTGGAACGCAGAGGGTTAACAGGCAGCTCTTCCGGTTCCCCCCCCCCCAGCCTGTAGCTTCTTGTTGCCGTGGAGATGTTGGCTCCGCCCCTGATGCAGCACCTGCCCCCCCATTGGCTGCAGTGGTGACTGTGGGGCTGTGGGGGGAGCCCAGGCCTGGGCAGCCATTCTGGAGCTGGAGCCGGAGCTTGGCATCCCCCCACTTTCATTCTCCTGGAGCCCCTAGGCCTCTCTAAATCCCCTGGCAGCAGAGCCTCAGCTTCTTTCCTCCTAGCCGCCACCGCTCCAGACTCTTGCCAGTCTGAGCTTCATCCGCATTCACCTTCCCTCTTCCTCCTCTCCCTGCCCTCACTTGGGAGTCCCCAGAACCCCCACTGCCAGGCCTCCCCACTCCCTGCCTACTCCCTTGCATTCTTTTTTTTTTCCCTTTCCCTCTTCCCCTTCGGAGTGCCTGCCACTGCAGTGCACGTGGAACTGGCCCCTTCTCCCACCCCCCTGCTCCATCTGCCCCTTCCGTGGATTTTCTGATGGCTACCCCTCACAGGTCCCTTCCAGGACCCTCCCCTCCATTCTAGGCAGGGGGTCATGAGACAGCCCTGGTACTCTGGACAGACAGGGGTTCCAGGAAGGGGGACAGGTTGAAGATATCCCCAGCTGGGGGAAGAGGAAAGCCTGCCTGTGGGCAATGACCCTTGACCCATCTTTCCCCACGAGCTAGTTCCTTCTTGGGGAGGTGGGCACCAGGGACATAGCCTCCCTGGATCTTTGGTATCCTTTATTACTGGGGTTTTACTAACTCTCTCAGCCATGCCCCCCTGCTGACTGCCAGCCCCAGTCATGGGCCCAAGGCCTCCCACCCCGTCCCCCTCTGGGGGCTCCGGCTCGGGTTCTTTGCCCCCTCCTTCCCGCCGCCACCAGCCTCTCAGTCGCCGCTGTTCTTCCTGCTGTTTTCCGGGGGGTAGGTGAGGCCAGAGCTAAGGGGCAGAGGGTGGGGGGGGGATTGCACTGGGGCCAGGGGTGGAAATTCCCCCTAACCCTCTCTCCAACTTCCCCTCTGGCCCTGTCCTCCAGAATACCACTTGGGTCGCTCGAGGAGAAAGAGCGTCCCAGGGGGGAAGCAGTACAGCATGGAGGCCGCCCCTGCTGCACCCTTCCGGCCCTCGGTGAGTGAATAAAGGCACCTGCCAGATGTGGCTCAGCTGGGCCCCCTCCCCTTCAGCCCCAGCTGGAGCCCCAGGATTCTGAGAAAGGGAGCAGGAGAGAGAAAGAAAGAATGTATATGTGTGTGTGTGTGTGTGTGTGTTTGTGTGTGTGTGTGTGTCTCCCCACCTCTTCAGTTTCCCCCTTCTTGGCTCTGCCCCCCTGCTTCTCGGACCAGTCCTCCCACCTTCTCCAAGCTGGTGCGCGTGTGTTTGTATGTGCGCTCACACCCGTGGGAACAAAGGAAGACAAACTGGTAGCAGGGCTCCTAAACCCCTTTCCTCACCTCTAGAGGCTTCCCTTTTTTTCCCCCATCCCACCTTTGTCAGGGACTTTCTACCAGCTGAGGGGTGAGTAGGTAGAACTGACCTGGCCACAACCCACCCCATCCCCATCTCCCCCTCAGCAAGGCTTCCTGAGCCGGCGGCTAAAAAGCTCCATCAAACGGACGAAGTCACAACCCAAACTTGACCGGACCAGCAGCTTTCGCCAGATCCTGCCTCGCTTCCGAAGTGCTGACCATGACCGGTACAGGGGCTAGACCATGTGGGATGGGATGGATGTAACCTGGGGGCTCTGAAATGAGATGAGAAGGGTTAGGGTTATCTGAGCACAAAGGCTGAAGGTCTCAGGTTGGTTGAGAGATACTATGGGGTAGGGGACAGAACGGAGTAGAAGAGCTGTAAGCAGCAGGAGAGGGGTCGGGTGCAGGGGGAGGAAGGGCAGAGAGGCAGAAAAGAGAATGAAGGTGAAGCCAAGGATGGACTCTTCAGGCTGACAGAAGGATGGGCTCCAGCCCAGGATTAGAGGAACTGTACAGAAGGACGGAGAAGGAGTGAGAAAGCCCAGGAGGAACATTTAAGGAATCTGGGGAAGAGGGTGGTGGGTTGGTGGGAGAAGGAGCAATATGATCTAGGTGGAAGGGAAGGGCAGGAAGTACAGGGGGCAGCAGGTTGGGGTGGTGTTGGAGTGGCAGATATTTACGGATGAGGTCTGGGGCTATAGAAGGGACAGTATAGAGGGTGATGGGTATAGAAGGGGCTGGGGCAGATATACAGATTGACAGAATGGGGAGGGGAGGCTGCAGGGTTAATCCCGGGACTGAAGCATGAGGAAGAAGCCTTCAGAGAAGCCCAGAGGGCATTGTCCCTGAGGCTGGGGCTAAAGGAGATCTCCTGATTTTTGCCTTTGTTATCTGCCTCTTGGGGTCCCTCTCTGGGTTTCCCTCTCACCCAATCACTCCCCAGGGAGAACCCTATCTTCACTTTCCCCCATGTCTGGCCGCCCCCAGGATTGGGCAGGTAGGGAGGTTGGGATAAGGTGAGTCACACCTTCCCTTGCCCCCCTCCCATGTCGCCAGAGCTGGATTTGGGGCCCGTAGGGGATGAGGGCATGGTATTCCTGGCCGCGGGGGTGGGGGGCCGGGGGAGCGTCGCGCTGACGGCAGCCGGAGCCCGTGATGACGGGGCTGCTATAAATAGCTTCATGGAGGCTCCCACACCCGAGCTCCCCCTCCCGCTTTCCTACTGCTCTCTACTCTTAGTCCGCTACCATCTCCATACGGCTGTTGCTGCCTATTCCGGGCCCCATCCACCAGTCCCCTCAGCCCCTGGATCTTCTGCTCTCCTGCAGTGGTTTTCTGTATTTCCTCTTCTCCTGCTCTCTCTTTTCCCGTGTCAACCTCTCCAGCTGTCCCTCCTGGTCTCCTCCCATCCTGTCTTTCTGGACATATCTTTGTCTTCTTCTTTTCTATCTCTTGTCCTATCTCCTTTTCTTCCCTGTCCTTATCTTCTTCAGGCTCCTATCTTCGGTGTCTTTTTTTTTTTTTTCTGCCTGCAGCAGCTTTCTCCAGTTTCTTATGATGTTCCCTCATTCTTTCCCCGATTCCGCTTAAACCTGTCTTCTTACCGCATTCACTTATTCATTTATTCTTTTAATCATTAAATGCTATTAGGCACTAGCTGTGTGCCAGGCCCAGGCCAGACAAACTTCTTACTATCACTTCTGTACCTCTGGTTTTTCCCTTTTTCGCTTGTATTGAGGCTTTGGTAGTCACCTAGAAGTCTCCTAAGCCCACCTTATTCTCTTCTTTTTCTGCCATGAATCATTTCTGGGTTAAGATGTTTTTAGGCATCCCCAGTCCTCACAATCCCTTAGTCATGCACTGGGGAGAACTCTTAAAAGGTTCTAGGTTCTCACACATCCCTTGTGTCCTTCCCCAGGGATAAGCTACGTTTCTGTCTGTGTCTGTGTGAGAAAGGGTATCAGGAGGCCCTTTCCCTACATCCCCATCCTACAGTCAGATGCAGGGCCCCTAAATGTGTAAGAAGGGTGAGGGGCCCTGACCATTTTTCCTGAACCCCCTGCCTGCCAGGGCCCGGCTGATGCAGAGTTTTAAGGAGTCACACTCCCACGAGTCCTTGCTGAGTCCTAGCAGTGCGGCTGAGGCCTTGGAGCTCAACTTGGATGAGGATTCCATTATCAAGCCAGTGCACAGCTCCATCCTAGGCCAGGAGTTCTGTTTTGAGGTACTGGATCTGGTGGGCTGGGGAGGGCCAAAGGGCAGGGTGGTAGTGGGTGGGGACAGAGAAGCCTGGAGAAAGTGACACAGGAGGTGATATCAAGGAAACAGAAACCTCTGGGGCTAGGAGGAAGGAGGACAGGCCAGGGAGGAAGAGATGGTGGTGGAAACTCCAGTCCATAGGAGTCAGCTCCCCGCTGGAGCATCATGTCTCAACTCCACACCCCTTTCTAGGTAACAACGTCATCAGGAACAAAATGTTTTGCCTGTCGATCTGCGGCCGAAAGGGACAAGTGGATCGAGAATCTGCAGCGGGCAGTAAAACCCAACAAGGTATTGGGGAGTGAAGGGGACAAAGACAGTATGGTCAGGGGAAAGAGGGAGCCACAGAGGAAGCCAGGGGCCTAGAGAGGAAGGTGAGCTAAAGGAGGGGAGGCTGGGGTAGGAGAGGGGCAGAGGTGGAGAAGACCTGGATGAGCAGGGGGTGAGCTTATGGCCATTTGTATTTCTCTGAGCCCCTTTTCACTTTCTTTCTCCACTGCTAGCCTACCTCGTGCTCTATCTCCCTACCATAGAAATCATACTTAGAGTTGATGGGACTCTGGTCCAACTTCCCTCTGGGCAGGCATGCCTCACTAACACCCCAGCAGATCGCCACCCAGCTCCTGCATACAGAATTTCTACAGGACGTATAAGACTGTCAGTTAGCCAAGTCTCTGGGCCTTGGTTTCCTCTCTGAAAAATTGGTGAGAATGGGGTTGAACTAGATGATCTCTAAGGTCTCTTTTGGCTCAGAAATTCTACATGTCTGTGTCCTTCCCCAGACTTTCTACTTCCCAGGTGAAATGCTCCTAGTCCTGCCAGTTATTCTCTGTATCACAGTTTACAGAAAGTTCAATGTCCTGGTTACTCTCCTTTGGAGAGCTCTTGTTTCTCAGTGTTCTTCTTAAAGAACTGGACCCAAGATGCTGGATGCACTCTAACCCATGCAGAGTTGAAACCCCATGCTCCTTTTCAATGCATTGTAACATTACCTGAGCCTCACCATGAGCTTGTGGCCATTTGTATCCCTCAGGCCTTTTCACACCAACTGCCAAGCCTCACCCATCCTATATTTGTGTAATTAACTTTTTTTTTTTTTTCGGCCATTAATTTTTGATTGGTTTCTTATTCCAGCTTTTAAAATCCTTCTCAATCTTGACTATGTCATCTAGTGTATGTGCTACCCTTCTTAGCCTTATAATCACCGTTGGTATACTCTGTCCCACTTTCTCACTGTTTCTCTGCTTGTGGTGTCTCTGTCTCTCTATCCCTTTCCCTTTATCCACTGTGCCCACCTCTCCCATGCCAGGACAACAGTCGCCGGGTAGACAATGTGCTAAAGCTGTGGATCATAGAGGCCAGGGAGCTGCCCCCCAAGAAGCGGTACTACTGTGAGCTTTGCTTGGATGACATGCTGTATGCTCGCACCACCTCCAAGCCCCGCTCGGCCTCGGGGGACACTGTCTTCTGGGGCGAGCACTTCGAGTTTAACAACCTGCCGGCTGTCCGTGCCTTGCGGCTGCATCTGTACCGTGACTCGGACAAAAAGCGCAAGAAGGACAAGGCGGGCTATGTTGGCCTGGTGACTGTGCCTGTGGCCACCCTGGCTGGGCGCCACTTCACAGAGCAGTGGTACCCTGTAACCCTGCCGACGGGCAGTGGGGGCTCTGGGGGTATGGGGGGCTCAGGAGGGGGAGGGGGCTCAGGGGGAGGCTCAGGGGGCAAAGGCAAAGGAGGTTGCCCGGCTGTGCGGCTGAAAGCACGTTACCAGACAATGAGCATCCTGCCCATGGAGCTATATAAGGAATTTGCGGAATATGTCACCAATCATTATCGGATGCTGTGTGCAGTGTTAGAGCCCGCCTTGAATGTCAAGGGCAAGGAAGAGGTTGCCAGTGCCCTGGTTCACATCCTGCAAAGCACAGGCAAGGCCAAGGTGAGTGCTGTGCCCTCAGGGAAAGGTGACGTGGGAGTGCACACTTGCTTGAGGGGCAGTGAGGATAGGATACTGTCTTTATGAACTTGGGCTGTGCAGAGGCTGACCCTTGAATTCTTTTCGGCCATAGGACTTCCTTTCAGACATGGCCATGTCTGAGGTGGACCGGTTCATGGAGCGGGAGCACCTCATATTTCGCGAGAACACACTCGCCACTAAAGCCATAGAAGAGTACATGAGACTGATTGGTCAGAAATACCTCAAGGATGCCATTGGTATGGCCCCACTTTCAGGTCCTCTTCCCAAATCCACCAGATGCCCACTCCAACCCCAAACCTGGTTACCCCAGACTCTAAGCTCACCCCTTCCCAACGTGATAAAGCCCCCTGCCCTTGCCCTTGGAAAGCATGATCTCCCCCTGTTGTGCCCCACCCCCAGGGGAGTTCATCCGTGCTCTGTATGAGTCTGAGGAGAACTGTGAGGTGGACCCCATCAAGTGCACAGCATCCAGTCTGGCAGAACACCAGGCCAACCTGCGAATGTGCTGTGAGTTGGCCCTGTGCAAAGTGGTCAACTCCCACTGGTGAGACTGGGAACGCTGGGCTGGGGGGCTAGGGTGGGCTGAGTCATGTGTTCATCTGTTCATCCATCTGTCCATCCTCAAAGAGGACTGAGAACCAGTTAGGGATGTAGGGATGTGCTGGGTGCCATAGAGCTGACAGGGATGAATGCGGCCTGGTCCCTGCCCTCAGAGAGCCCTCACCAGAATACAGAGAGATACACTAGCTGTACAAATAGTCACAGAACAGTTATAGTATGAGTTAAGTGCCAGGTGAGGGTTCTCTCATGCAACAGAAGGTCAAAGGAGATAGTACTTTGATCAGTACAAGCAGGGAAGGCTTTGTGGAGGAGGGGTCCCTGGGCTGGGCTTTGAAGACTGTCAGGTTCCAAAATCTGGACATGGTAGGCAAGGAAGACACTTCAGAAGGCTATGGCACAGGCACACACATGAAGGTGAGAAGGCCCAGAGGCTTTCGGGGGACAGCAATTAGAACAGGTTTAATGGAGTACATGGAGAGTGGTGGGAGAGATGTCTAGACAGGTGGATTAGAGTTAGAATCTGGAATGCTTCAGATGCCAGGGTGAGGAGTTTGAGCTTCATCAGTAGGTCTTGGAATGCCATTAAAGATGCTGGTGCCAGGAAGTATTATGGATGAGAAAATCCATAAGTAGTGGGAATGGGGAATGACTGGAGTAAGGAGTATGAAGTCCAGGCCAGTTGGGGGCTGTTGTTAGTAGGTCAGGCATGAAGGTCAGATCCTGAGTCCGGATGGTGGTAGGAACAAATGGAAAGGTGCTGCTGTGAAGGACCTCTGAGGAAGGGATCAGCAGGAGTTGTCACCTGATTGGAAAGGCAGGGACATGTCTCTGGGGAGGAGAGGATGACTTGAGGCCATGGGGTTGGTAGCCGGGAGACTGGTAGCCTCATTGACAGAGCCAGGGAAGTCAGGAGGAGGAGGAGGAGGAGGAGCCAGTTGGAGGTGTGGGGGTGATGGTGAGCTCCATTTTATACAAGTCAAATTTAAGGTGTCAGTGGGACATTGTAGTGGAACAGGGAGGCGGAGGAGTAGCTCTGAGCCATTCCAGGGATTGGGGATCATGCCTGGGTTACCTTCATCCCCATTTTCCTGGAATCCAGAAGAGTTGGGGGGTCCGAGCTCCCTGTACCTCAAGTGACCCTCCATCTCTCTCCCATCTCTGTCTCTCCCTGGTGTCTGTTTTTCTTCTCCTCCTCTCCTTGTCTCTCTCACACACCCCTCCATCTCTCTCCCACGTGTCTCTCTCCCTCACTTTCTCTTCCCCCTCCATTTCTCTCTCCCTACTCTGTCTGTCCCCTCTGCCATGGCCCTCTTCTTCCAGCCTCCCGTCTTCCTCCTGCGGTCCTTTCCTCCCTGTCTCTCTTGCCTGTTTCCACACCCTCACCTCCTACCACACCCCTCAGCATGTTCCCTGGAAGCTGAGGGTCTCTGGGGCTCAGTCCCGGTCTCTCTCTTTCTTTCTCTCTCTCTCTGTCTCCCTATCCCTTCCCCCAGCGTGTTCCCGAGGGAGCTGAAAGAGGTGTTTGCATCTTGGAGACTGCGCTGCGCAGAGCGGGGCCGGGAGGACATCGCTGACAGGCTGATCAGCGCCTCACTCTTCCTGCGCTTCCTCTGCCCAGCCATTATGTCGCCCAGTCTTTTTGGGCTCATGCAGGAATACCCAGATGAGCAGACCTCACGAACTCTCACACTCATCGCCAAGGTCATCCAGAATCTGGCCAATTTTTCCAAGTGAGGGAAGCCTCAAGCAGGGGGTGGGGTGAGGTTGGAGGTGGGTGGAAGGGTCTCTTGAGTCCTGAGAGAGGGGTGGGTGTGAGGCCTTCTGTCTGTGTGATCTCCACCTTCTGGATCATTTGGCCAGGTTTACCTCAAAGGAGGACTTCCTGGGATTCATGAATGAGTTTCTGGAGCTGGAGTGGGGTTCCATGCAGCAGTTCCTGTACGAGATCTCCAACCTAGACACGCTGACCAACAGCAGTAGCTTTGAGGGTTACATCGACTTGGGCCGAGAGCTTTCCACACTGCATGCCCTGCTCTGGGAGGTGCTGCCCCAGCTCAGCAAGGTCAGCAAGGGCTCCTTTGCCCCATCTCCAGATTTCTCTAGAGGTCCCTTTTCTCCCCTGCCTATTCCTGGAAGTGTCACCACCATTCCTCCAGCTCAGACACCCCCACCTGCACACCCTGAGGCCCTCTGAGAGCTGGGCTCTTAGCCCCCAGGTAACACCCTTCCCCTTCCAGGAAGCCCTCCTGAAGCTGGGCCCGCTGCCCCGGCTCCTCAATGACATCAGCACGGCTCTGAGGAACCCCAACATCCAAAGGCAGCCAAGCCGCCAGAGTGAGCGGCCCCGGCCTCAGCCCATGGTGCTGCGGGGGCCGTCGGCCGAGATGCAGGGCTACATGATGCGGGACCTCAACAGGTGAGCACCTGGGACCCCCACACCTGTGCCTGGGAGCCCCTATCTGCCTGCCCAGATACCCCCTCTGGGACCCACATGTGTCTTTCTAGGGCTTGAAAGAATGGGATAAGAAGCAGGTTGTTAGAGAAAAATGGGAAGGAAACAGGTACAGTCAGCGGTAGGCGGAGAGCCCTTTAAAGCCAGAGGGAGCAAAGAATGCAGATCCCCAGAAAAGGTGCTGAGGCTCCTTAAGCTCCCAAGTGTGAGGATCCCCACTGCAAATTCTGGTTCACTTTGTCCCCATACCCGCCCATGCTTGTCTCAGGGCTGAAGTTCAGCTAGCACATGTTAGTTCAGCTGTGTGCTGAAAATAGTCAAATACCTCTGGTACTAGTTGGTAACTAAGCACCTTCCCAGGCCCCCACCAGAACCCTACAGACTTCCGCATGATCCAGCATTTAGAGAAGTAACTACTGGAAGCCTAGCAGGGCCTCCAGGAGTCTGCTCCAGAGCCAAGTATCCATTCTGATGGGTCGGCGCCCACGCCTTACCTGCTGTTCATTATTTTGATGACTACCCTGCTTGTTCCTCTGCCTGTATCTCTCTCTCCATGACACCATACCCATTCCACCATTCCCACCTGTCCTCCATTCGTCCACACCTCTCCTTCTGTCCATCTCTCTCTCCTGCTCTCTGTCTGTGCTCGCCCCTCTTTCCATCTCTCTCCAGCTCCATCGACCTTCAGTCCTTCATGGCTCGAGGCCTCAACAGGTGAGGGGCTCTCCCCTCCCCCACCCTCCTCTCCTCTCCTGTCTGCTCCCTCTCCCACTCCACTGGCCTTCGCCCTCCTCCTCTCTTCTCCTCAGTGTACCCTCATTTCCTCCATATCTGCCCAGATACTGCCCCTCATCCCTTTTCTTGCTGGTCCCATCTCCCCTCCTCTAGGCCTCACTCCCTTCCTGGAGGGGCCTTGTCCTTTCCTTCTTCCCAAGTACCCCCCCCCCATCCTCCCTGCCTGCTGTCTCCAGAGCTGTCACTGCCAGCTCTCAGCCCTCCCCTGTGGGTCCCACTTTTCATCCCAAAGCCTGGACCAGACCATAGCAGGCTCAGTTGCCAGTAACCCTGGCCTTACCTTCTGCTGTGTGCCCCTTCCCTCCCAACAGCTCTATGGACATGGCTCGCCTCCCTTCCCCAACCAAGGAAAAGCCACCCCCACCCCCACCTGGTGGGGGTAAAGACCTGTTTTACGTGAGCCGCCCACCCCTGGCCCGTTCCTCGCCAGCATACTGCACAAGCAGCTCGGACATCACAGAACCAGAACAGAAGATGCTGAGTGTCAACAAGAGTGTGTCCATGCTGGACCTGCAGGGTGACGGGCCCGGTGGCCGCCTCAACAGCAGCAGTGTTTCCAACCTGGCGGCTGTCGGGGACCTGCTGCACTCGAGCCAGGCCTCGCTAACAGCGGCCTTGGGGCTGCGACCTGCACCTGCCGGACGCCTCTCCCAGGGGAGTGGCTCATCCATCACAGCAGCTGGCATGCGTCTCAGCCAGATGGGTGTCACCACGGACGGTGTCCCTGCCCAGCAACTGCGCATCCCCCTCTCCTTCCAGAACCCTCTCTTCCACATGGCTGCCGATGGGCCAGGCCCCCCAGGGGGCCACGGAGGAGGTGGTGGCCACGGCCCACCCTCCTCCCATCATCACCATCACCACCATCACCACCACCGAGGTGGAGAGCCCCCTGGGGATACCTTCGCCCCGTTCCATGGCTATAGCAAGAGTGAGGACCTCTCCTCTGGGGTCCCCAAGCCCCCTGCTGCCTCCATCCTTCACAGCCACAGCTACAGCGACGAGTTTGGACCGTCTGGCACTGACTTCACCCGTCGGCAGCTCTCACTCCAGGACAACCTACAGCACATGCTGTCCCCTCCCCAGATCACCATTGGTCCCCAAAGGCCAGCCCCCTCAGGGCCTGGAGGTGGGAGTGGTGGTGGGGGCAGCAGCGGGGGTGGCGGGGGCCAACCACCTCCATTGCAGAGGGGCAAGTCTCAGCAGTTGACAGTCAGCGCTGCCCAGAAACCCCGGCCATCCAGTGGGAATCTATTGCAGTCACCAGAGCCAAGTTACGGCCCCGCCCGTCCACGGCAACAGAGCCTCAGCAAGGAGGGCAGCATTGGGGGCAGCGGGGGCAGCGGTGGCGGAGGAGGGGGTGGGGGGCTCAAGCCCTCCATCACTAAGCAGGTAGGTGAGGGTGGGAGGAAGGCCAGATGGGTAAAGAGCAGGGAGGGAAGAAGGAAATGGGGCTGGGGATGAGGGTGGAATAGAGGTTGTGGTCTGAAGTTATAAACTCATTTCCATTCATTCATTCAAGAAATGTATATATAGAGCACCTACTATGTAGCATGTGCTGTTCTAGGCACTATGGATAAGGCAGTGAACAACACAGATGAAAATCCCTGCCCTCATGTTGCTCACGTTCCAAAGGGGAAACATGATAAACACGTAACTGATAAGAGTATTCAGAAGGTGATGAGTGCTAGAGCAGGGTAACAGGATTGGGACCATCATCTCCCTTGGCTGTGCTCTCTCCCTCTATAAATGCACCCTGCCTTTTCCCATCTATCTTCTCTCTGTTTGCCCCTACCCTTGCTGTGTCCCAGCATTCTCAGACGCCATCCACACTGAACCCCACAATGCCAGCTTCCGAACGGACAGTGGCCTGGGTCTCCAATATGCCTCACCTGTCGGCTGACATCGAGAGTGCCCACATTGAGCGGGAAGAGTACAAGCTCAAGGAGTACTCTAAATCGATGGATGAGAGCCGGCTGGACAGGGTACGCGGGCCCTGCCAACCCCACACCTCTTGACCTTCCCTGTACCCCCAGGGGAGGCCTCTAGTCACTTCCAAGGAAAATATTCAGGGTCAGGTACTTATGGTGGAAAGAAAAAACAGAAAGACCTGATCCCCTCTCTTGAGAAGCCTTCAGTCTGAGAGGGAAGATCAGATAGATACACAATCAGTCAAGCCAATTTCAACTCTATTTTGTAGATTATACACATTTTGTAGACTATCTGTGGAAAAATGTGTTCTATATTAGGCTTATCTCCATGTTCTTCCTCAGGGAGAACACAAAGCCCTGTGTTCCTGTGACTGCTCGGGAAAGAAGTTACTTTACTAACAGCTTGAGTTAATAAACTGGGCAGGGAGGGGGGTTGCAGTCATACTACAGTGTGTGGTTTTTCCAGTCACTGTCCTATGGGCATAGGTAACAGAGGGTCATGTGCAACGGTTGCATGTTGGAAAGTGGTGTGTGTTGGCCCATGTATGGAAAGACTTGTGTAGAAAGACTGTCTAGACTCTCAGCTAGTAGAGGCTGAGGGCAAAGGCCACCAAGAGCTCTGAAGCACAGATGACAGCAGGGAAGTTACTAGGGGAAGCCATTGCTGCAAGGATCTTGAGGAAAAGGTAGCTGTAGGATTAGGGCATATGTAAATAAAGCATGACCCCAACATGGAGTGTAGAGAGGTTTCTTGGGGGAAGTGGTGTTTGAGCAGAGGAATGTGTTGGGTCTGATTTATAAGCAGTTCGTTTAGCAGCCTTTCCCCACCAACTTCATGAGAGAATTAAGCCCTTATACACTAAGGTAGCTATCACTGGCAATGAATTAACAGTTCTCCTTTGCATCTAGAATGGTGTTGAGTTATGTTTGTACCCTCTTCGGAAAACTGAGAAAACAGTCCCGCAAATCATTTTTTTCTGTTCAGATGAAAAATCCTTGAAAGGCTTGAGACTAGCACTGTCCAGTAGAACAGTAATTTATGGAACGAGGGAAATGTTCTATAGTCTGCACTGTCCAATACAGTAGCCACTAGCGACATGTGGCTAGTGTGATTGAAGAACTAAATTTTTAGTTTTACTTAAATTTTAAATAGTCATACATGCCTGGTAGCTACCGTACTGGACAGTGCAATCTAGACCGTAGAGCCAGTGGGGCAGAGAGAGTGACTCTTCTGAGCCCTTCTAGCCGTGGAATTCCAGGGTCATTACTAACAGAGAGGCATTCCTAGATTCTTGCCTGGGACTCACTTGATGCCCAGACCCCTATTGCAGGGACAGAGCCACATGTATGACAGCTGATGGGTCAGGTCCCCCATCTAATGTCTTGTCTTCCTGTGTCTCCCTCACATGCATTTGGCCTAGGTTGGGCTGAGGAGTCATTTCATCATCTTTAATTTCTGGTTGCAGTCACTCAGGTGTGCCTGCGAGTCTCTCTAGGTTTCTGTAAGGGTCCTCATGTCTGGGTGCCTTGTGAGGTCATGTATATACCTCTCAGGGTGTGGGAGTCTGTGACCTAGCCTCATTTTGAGGGAATCTCAGTTCCATGGGAAGGGCTTCTCAAAAGTAGGTGTATGTACATGATCAGTAGGCAGGGAAAAGGTGGGAGGAGGTGGCTGGGAAGCCCCTCACCATGCAGGAACTGTGCTTAGCAGGCAGGATGGAGACTGGGTGGTGGGATCATGGTGCGGCGCCCCTCACAGTGCGGGGTCATGTGCCCGGCGGGCAGGTGAAGGAGTACGAGGAGGAGATCCACTCACTGAAGGAACGGCTGCATATGTCCAACCGGAAGCTGGAAGAGTATGAGCGGAGGCTGTTGTCTCAGGAAGAACAGACCAGCAAAATCCTGATGCAGTATCAGGCCCGACTGGAGCAGAGTGAGAAGAGGCTGAGGCAGCAGCAGGTGGAGAAGGACTCACAGATCAAGAGCATCATTGGCAGGTGAGGGGCGGCCTGGGGAGGAGCGGCAAGGGAGAACTTGAAGCTAAAGAGAGCAAGAGAACTCCCCCTCCTGCCTCCATCCCCAGACTCAGGAGACCACCAGGAAAGCCCATCACCCTACTCCCAGGGATGTGACCCACTCACCATCACCAGATGGGGAAGAACCTCTCAGTGCATGAAATGTCCCCTTACTATACCCTGATCTCTCTCCTAATGGAGTTACTTCTAAAGTCTTGGAAAGTCCTTACTACCCAACCATCACTGTGTGTCTGGACCCAGCCTAGGCCGGGACTCCCACTGGTTAGTCTCAGCCCAGGCTGTGATGTTCACCCCAACCTGAGCAGAGATCCCTAGCCAGAGTAGTCCCTGATCACCCCCATCCAGGGCAAACCCTCCTCCTTCCTTAGAAGGGTGTCCCAGTAGAAAGTGAATGACCCAGTGCACTAGTTTTCAACTGCTCTGCCAAGCCGTGGGCTCCAAAGCAAGGGGGCAGTTATCCTGAGAGCTGAGGTGGAGTGACACTGAGCCCCACTTCAGTCAGAACCAATTCCATGTTGATCTATTCTAAATGTACTTGACTTGAAACTTTTGAAAACCACTTTTGATATCCTTTATGAGGGCCTGTAACTCTCTGTGGATTCTATAAATCACTGAGAATCTTCATCAAAGACAGGTGCTGGGAATGATGATGCTAGAGATCCCTCTTGGGCTAGGAGTGTCCCAGGGGCTGTCACTGGAGATGGCCTAGGCTCAGTGAGTTGGAACAGGGGAAGAAGAATCCAGGTCCTCAGCTACAGAGGATCTGTGGGAGGATCTGTCCAAATATGGGAGAATGGGGGCCTGGGAGTGTCTGGGTGGCCAGAGGTCTTTGAGACATGAAGGCCCCGGGAGAGGAAGGTGCAGAGCGTGATCCTGAGTAACAGGGAGTCTTTTGGGTTGTGACAGTGGAGGGACTGGGGAGGGGGAAAGGATACCTAAGGTTTTTGCGGGGAGCCGCGGAGTTTCCTCAGGATCAGGAGTTCCATGGGCAGGCTCCAAGCCCGTGCCCGCCACTAACCCCACTGAAGCCCGTCCCTTCAGGCTGATGCTGGTGGAGGAGGAGCTGCGCCGGGACCACCCCGCCATGGCTGAGCCGCTGCCTGAACCCAAGAAGAGGCTGCTCGACGCTCAGGTGGAAATTACAATGTCATTTATCTTCTCCGTGTCCCATCCCCATCCATCCCACTGTCCTTCGTGCACTCACTGCACCAACCACCCCAGCCCCATTGCCATCTGTCTCTCCTGTTGTCCTCCATTAGTCTGCTGGCTGCTCCCAGCAGCCCCCCAGTGACCCCATCTTCATCCCATCGTCTGTGCCTTTGTCACTCCTGGCAGTGTCAGCCACACCCTTTCTATCTTCCCACCCCGTCTTCCCTACACCTTTCTGCATCTCCTCAGTACCTTCTAACAGACTCCCCACTCTTGCAGCCCCCATACCACCATATAGTGCCTTGAACCCCTGGTCCTTCTTTGCCCCCTTCTGTTCAAGTCAAGGAGTGTAGCTTCCTCTGAGCTCTTGGTCCAGAGGAGCTAAAAGCTGCAGTTTGCTAGACTAGAGCACAAGGTAGTATAAGCTCTAGTTCCCCAGACTCTGGAAAGTACCCTGGGGACTTGGGGTCCCCTTCACCTCTGTTCTCTTGGCTCTCCAATTTTCCTGACCCTTGGCAGCTCCTGTATAGCTTTCTCCTCCTGACTCCTTAGATCTTGCCTCCAAGGCCACCTACTTCCTCACTGTTTAAGTATGGCCTTCCTTTGGCCTTCCTACTCCTCTGGACCTCACACCTGACTAGCTTTCCAGCTCTTGCTGCCCTCCCTGTCCTCACCAGTCAGCTTTCAGGGCTTTCCTTGCAATGCTACCCCTTGCTTTCCCAAAATTCTGCTCACTTTCCCACCCATGCTCCTCCTTCCTCTGCTCTGACCGCCAGGCTGTCCCGAACCATAACCTCCAAGGTTCCTGACCCCATGACCCCACTCTCTCCCCCTGCAGCTCCTCATCAGGTAATTCTCCTGGTTCCGCTTTGACCACGGGCGGAGGACACAGGGGGAGGTGACTCCGGACCACTGCAGGTTGGTCGTGAAGCCCACTCCCCTCCGACCCTCCGGAGCCTCTCCCTCTCACAACTGCCTTCCACACCCAGAGAACCTCCACAGACCCTACTCTCCTGACACCTCTGCACAGACCCATCTCCCAAGGCACCACCCAAAGAGAGTGCTTCCTGCTGCCTCCCAGAACTGTTCCGTGATACCTTACCAATACACAGAAGCATTTACCCTAGGCCCAGCACAGTCACAGACCACACCCCCAAACATACCCCATCCTACAAAACCCACCCCTCCCAGCCTCCTCCTAACTAAACTCTCCTCTTCCTCTACCTTTCCAGTGTACGTCTGTCACCCCCCATTTCACCAGAGCGTTCTTGGGGGTTGGGATGCTGGAGGTGGGGCTTGTTAAAGGGGTGGAGGTGATGATGGGTTGGGGGACCCTGGCTATCGGGGCTGTGCCGACTGCAGCAGGTAGGTTGGGGTTTCCTCTTCTTTTCCTAACCTTGGATATCTACCCCTTCTTTCCACCCCTCACCTACTTCTCGCTCTTCCTCCTCTGGTACAACTCTGAGGTGGAAGGCATCCAGGGCACATATTAGCCCTCATTGGGCGGGAATTAGGAGTGGCTAGTTAACTCACGGAGACTTTGGGGGGCCCTGGAAATAATGCTGTTCAGATGTCCTGATGGTAGAACAAGGAGAACCTGATGGGTAAAACAAGGAGAAAGGGCAAGAAAGGAACCTTGGACAGATGTTAGGAGGTGGGCTTGCCCGTTAGGACTTGCCCACGTGGCATGGAAGTTAGCAGTGGGGTGAGATGTTGTCTTCCTAGATAAGATCATTGGCTTAGTAGCCATGTTGATTCCCAGGCAGAGATGCCAGGAGCAGCATGTTAAATAACCTCTCTATTCTTGTCAGAACTCACAGCCCCGAGTTGCTCGGGCTACTCACTCCCCGTCTCCCGCCACCCAGTGGCCTTGCTGGACGCATAATCCTACCTAAAAAGCCTGTAAATGGGACCTGTCAGGAACTGACATCATTTCTGAGATGTTTTATTTTCTGTGGGATGGATCTGCAGTGGGCAGTGTGGCTCCTCACACTGTAATTTTAACTCTCTGCCTGCCCAGCCTTTCTGTCAGAGTAGTTAGTGATCTGTAAACAGATGCTAAAAGGCACCAGGGGACCTCACCATTTAAAGGACTCCTGCAGTGAATTCTTTTGTAAAATGAATAATGGCACCCTAATTTGTCTAGTTTCTAAATTTGGGTCCACGGGGGTGTAAGGGGCATGCCTATGTGCTGTCGCCAGTAGATGAGCAGAGAGAAGGGAATCTGAGGTTTCCTTCCCCTGCTCTCCTGCCATGTTCAGGATACCCTAGCATACGTAATTTCCTTTCACTGACCTGCAGAAAGTGTGTGAGATACCCAACCAGCTAAGAGGGCAGCTTTGCTCAAGGCTGGGGTTTTGGTGACTGAGAGTTGAGCTCTTTGATCTTGGGATGGAAGGGAGAGCTGATCTGGGAGCCTTGGAACGTTTTTGTGTCCTTTGGGGATATGGTCAAACATAGCTACTTTGCCAGGCCTAAATGCCTTGTGGCTCTGGAAACAATTCGGACGTTTGTTCTAAACCACTTCTGGGTATCAGTCCCTCTGTGGCTCAACTATTAAAATTTTTTTTTTTTAATTTTTTATTGTGCTTTAAACGAAGGTATTAAAATTAATTTTGACTCTGTATTTTAAAAAAGCCAAGTGAGTGACCAAAAGTACAGATGGTTTTCTTTTTCTCTCTTAGCTGAGGGCAGGAAGCAAGAATTGGTCCAGGATTAGTAGGAGGAGATGAGAATAGGACCAGGGGTGTGGGAGTGAGTAGGGTCTGGTACCTCTCACTCTCTAGCTGGGATCCCAGGGAGAGGGATTAAAAGGAAGATGGGGGTGGAAAGGAATGGAGCCAGTTTCTGCTTCCTGGAGATGCAGAGATTGGGGCATGCTGTGTCTCTGCAGAAGCTTCTAGTCATTTTTGCCCTAAGTGTGAGAGAGGCAACCCCTCCCCCATTTTTCCCTTTCCGAATCACTTCCCTGAATCCCCTTCCTTTCCCCCCAGTACAGTTAAACCTCTCTAATTTGGAATGTTATATTTGAGAAGATGGCCACTCTGAATAAGTGACAAAACTGAATGACAGTGTCTATTTAATGAAATGCATGTCTTCAAAATACATACAGTAAGTAGAACTTGATGAACAAGGCTTTTTCCACTCAAGGCCCTCAGGGAGCATGCGTTAATGAATAGATAGGATTGAAAAGTCTGTTTTCTGGTATAGGTTAAATATCCCCTCCTACAGACACATTTCCAACATTAATTTGCTTAGCACACCCTTTCTTTGTAGATAAAGGAAAACTCAAGCCCAGTTTTTGTTCAAATTATGAAAAAATTCCAAATCCATGGGGGTTTGGATTAATGAGGTTTTGCTGTACTGCCTCCCCTTGTTCCTTCAACACAAAGTTCCTACCTCTGGTTGGGGGGTGGCCTGGGAGGGGTTCCCAAGAGGAGGAGGGTGGGCTGGAAAGGGAGTATGCTGGTGAAGCTAGAGGGGGTTAGGTTGGGGGAGAGGTAGGAACTTGTTTCTTTTGAGCTGGTTTCCTTGTGTGACTCTCTGGGTTGAAGGCCCTGGTTAGGAGTCTAGGGGTGAGATTTTCTTCTCCTTGATCCCAGAGGACATAACTTCTACTGCAGGTGAGAAACAAAATAGGATGGTGGGGATTGTCCTGGGGGGAGGGGGTGGGACATGGCTTGTGGAGTGGTTGGGCTATTGGGGGAAGGCAACAGCTAGGAGGCTGGCACCCAGGCCCCCGCGAAGCGTCTCAATAAGTCCGCGCTCTCCTCTTTGGTATCTTGCAGGAGAGGCAGCTTCCCCCCTTGGGTCCAACAAACCCGCGTGTGACGCTGGCCCCACCTTGGAACGGCCTGGCCCCCCCAGCCCCGCCCCCCCCACCCCGGCTACAGATCACCGAGAACGGCGAGTTCCGAAACACCGCAGACCACTAGCCCACCCAGCATCACCGACCCCATCTTCCTCCTTTCCCATGCACTCCACCCCGGAGCAGCACCAACCACCAGGACTGGACTTCGCCGAGGGACAGCGGGAGTGCCTCCCTGGATGCCTCCTTGGGGGGACACCAATCCCCTACCCCCACTGCACCATTCCCAGGAGGGAGAGTGGGGACCCTTAGCTGCCCCCTTTCTTACCTGTCGGGGTGCTGCCCCCTCTGTGACCCCCAGGGACCCTTGCCCCAGGATACCACCTACCCCACATAGACCCCTTCACTCCGGGGTGCTATCCCCATCCTCTGCCTCATCATTCCCCTGAGCACTGGGGGACAGACCTCACCCCCACCCTGGGGGTGTGGCACCTCCAAACTTTCAACTTCAGGGTGATTTTTTTAGCAGTAACCAGAGCTGACAATCTAACTCCCCTCCACCGCCCCATTTTGGCCTCCCCTGCCCCCCTTGTTATGGGGAGGGGACCCCCCAGTGAGGGGGCCCTGTTACCCCTTGATTTCTCAGGAGCGTCTGGGGGGGGCTCAGCACGCACAAACTCCTCCTCCCACCACTCTTAAATTTACTCCCTTCCCACCCAGAACCCAAATGGGGTGGAGGGGGCCACCGGGGCAGGGAGGGGGCGGCAAGGGGGGAATGGGAGTTGTCTCCCTTCTTCCCACACCTGATCTGCTCTTGGCTGGTCCCAGAGCGGGGTGAGGGGGCTTATGCCCCCCCCTCCCCCAGTGTGTTGGGTAGGGTGGAATTGAGGTTAGAGTGAGGGGATGGGATTTAGGAGGGTGTGTATGTGGAGGAGGACAGACTAGTTTATCTGCCATACCCTCACATACAGTCCCCCTGCCCCTCCCCTCTCTCTTCTTGGTCTCTCCTCCCAGGGGGAGGGGGGAACTTACTCTAGGAAAAGCCATGTCTCTCTCCCCCAGGGTGGGGGGACCTGTGTTGGAGGAGGGGTGTTGGGGGGCCCCCTTCCATAACTCTGTCCCCCGGGGGAGGTAGGACAGGGCTGGGCTTCCCTCTCATCCTCCCTCCCCCCCAGTCTCCCTCCTCCACCCTCCCTCCCGCCAGCTCCATGATTTTTCGGTGTTTCTCTGTACATAGCTCTCTGGCGGGATAGGGGAGGTAGGATGGATGGGGTTTGGGGTGGGTAGGCCATGGGAGGGGAGAAGCCCCTCCTAGGCACCCCTTCTTCCCTGACTGCAGTCCCCTACCTAGCCTTGCCTCCTCATCTCTTCTTGCGTTTGGTATTGAGACTCTTCCCAGACTCCACCTTTTCTTTTGTATGGACAGTTTCCCTTCAGTCCCATCTCCCTACATACACCCAGCCGGGGCCAAATTTATACTTATATAAAAGTTGTAAATATGTGAAATTTTATCCCTGTGCCCTTTCCTCTGCTTTCCCACCTCAGGCCCTACCCCTGGACTCCCGTTCCTCCTCTCCTCTTTGGCTGTTGTAATTATCTGGGGTTTGTACTGTATATATCTGGGGTGTGTGTGTGTGTGTGTGTGTGGGCTGGGGGCAACCCCTCTGTACAGAGCTTCCCGGCCCCCCCCTCCCCCCTCCACCCCGGCCACGACTCCCTCCCCACCCACCATCCTAAAGGGTAGGGGATGCTCTTCCTACCGGTTTTATTTTGTTTTCTCGTTCTCCCTCCCCATACAACTCCCAGCCTTCTCTATCCCCAACCAGTCCGTTTTTCTCCACTCCCAGCCCCGTTTCCTTTTTTTCTGGAGTGTGTGGTGAAACAGAAAAATGTTTAATAAACAGAGATTGTTCTTTTATCACTGTGCTGACTTTCCTAGGCTAGACCCTCAAGATGGACCAGCAGGGAGGTAGGATCTGCTTTTTGAGAGGAGACTAACAGCCTGGGAAAATGACTGTATTATCCTTCCCGGAGTCCACAGTCTTCACAGAATGACGCTCCCATCCAGCAAGGAGATTTAATCCACTGTATTATCAAGAGTAGGGGTTTTGTAGGGACTAGTCAAACCTCCCCGATATAGGTGTGCCGTCAGTCACCCGCTGTTCCACTTAGCCCTTCCACTTAGCCTGAAGGAGCAAAGATGGGGGAGGGGAGGGAAGCGGCACCTGATAAAAGAATCCAAGTATATATATTTACTTTGTAAAAAAATTGTTATCTGCCATCAAGTCAGCCCCTGACTTATAGCATCCCTGTGCACAACAGAAAACACACTGCCTGGTCCTGCACCAGCACCATGATTGGTTGTAGACTGGCCAGTTGATGACCTATAGGGTTTTCATTGGCTGATTTTTTTAAAATAGATCGCCAGGCCTTTCCTCCTAGTCTTACTCTGGAAGCTCCTCTGAAACCTATTCAGCATTAAAGCAACACCAAGCCTCCACAGATGGTGGCTGCCCTGAGGTGCATTGGCTGGGAATCAAGCCCAGGTCCCCCCACCCATGAAAGACGAGAATTCTACCACTTAACCACCACAGACCCCTAGTGAAAAATAATTACCTAGAAATAAGGTTTGTCTGTTTATTTAACTGCCGGTGAAAACGCTCCTTCGTGGAATGGAGGAAATCTGGTTTCCAATTCCAGGCCCGCCATTTGCCAGCCGAGTGACTCTTCCAGCCTCGGTTTTCCTCGCATGGAAACCGAGGATGGCAACACCTACCTGAAAGGGCTGGTGGGAGAATAAAAGGTGATGTGGGCAAGCCCCTACCTCTCAGTAAGTGCCCAATTTATCTCGCCCATCTCAGCACCTATGGGGAGGCGGGGCGAGAGCTACATTTTATCACCAGGAAACGCAGTTTTCTGGGGCAACTCACAACTCTCCCTCTCCGTTCCCAGCTGTGCTCTCCCGGGCTAGCTTCCTTCCCCCCGCCCCAGCAGTAACACGGAAGTCGGCAGCGCCCCCCATACACCTCAACGGCCGAGCGGCCGGGGCCAACAACTGCCTACCAGCTCCGTCCCTCTCACCCGCGCAACCAATCAATACGAGGCTTGTGGATCACCGCCCTCTGATTGGCTGCCGCTCTAGCCTGCTAGTCGCACTCGGCGGCGGCGGCGTCCGGCGGGGAGGCGGCGGCTTCCGGCTCAGCACGGCGCAGTAGCTGCAGAAGCGCTAATAGAGCTGTACCGCGTGTGTACCAGCGGGGGCGTGTCGGCGGGTAGGGCAGCCGGGCGGGGCTCTGCGGTTTCTGGGTGGCCGTCGCTTCCCCGGAGCTGGCCTCTGGGGCACCGTGAAGGGGAACGGAGCGGCGGGGCGGGAGCGGTCCCGGGCTGGTGAGGTCAGGCTTGTGGCTCAGGGACTTCCTCCTCATCTTATTCCACAGGCCCTGGAAGTTACAACCCCGGTTGGTGTTTTGTTGTCGTTATTGTTTGTTTTCTTGATGGGGGAGTGCGCGAGTCTAATCTGCCAAAACCTCCACTGACTGAAAAGTTTAGAAATGTTGGAGGGGAGTTGTTTGAGGAGACATGGTTCCCCTTATCTAGGGCTTCTGTGACACCCCATCTCTTTGCTCTACAGCCTTCATAACGCGTGGGGTCTCCCCCCAGCCCTCTTTCTCCTCTTCCCGACCCTCTGGGATCTCTCTTTCCGAGGAGGCCATGGATACCTCGACGCCTTTGCCGCCTGTGGCCCCTTCCCCCGTCTGCAACCCAGCCCCACGGACAATCCAGATCGAGTTTCCTCAGCATAGCTCATCGCTGCTGGAAGTCCTGAACCGCCACAGGCTAGAGGGGAAGTTCTGTGATGTGTCTCTCCTGGTGCAGGGTCGGGAACTTAGGGCTCACAAAGCAGTGTTGGCTGCTGCCTCTCCTTACTTCCATGACAAGCTTCTTCTGGGGGATGCACCACGTCTCACCCTGCCGAGTGTTATTGAAGCTGATGCCTTCGAAGGGCTGCTCCAGCTCATTTACTCAGGACGCCTCCACCTGCCACTAGATGCTCTGCCTGCCCACCTCCTTGTGGCCAGTGGCCTCCAGATGTGGCAAGTAGTAGATCAGTGCTCAGAGATTCTTAAAGAACTAGAAGCCTCAGGTGGTGGAATTTCAGCCCGTGGAGCAACCCCGTACCGCGCACTTCCTTCCACTACATCCTCTCCAGGAGGCTGGTGCATTCGATCTCCCCCTTTCCAGACCCCAGTGCAGTCGTCACCCTCTACGGAGAGTCCTGTTGTAGGGGAGGGGAGTGAACTGGGAGAGGTATTACAGATTCAGGTAGAGGAAGATGAGGAGGAAGAAGAAGAAGATGATGACCAGGGGTCAGAAGCAGTCTCTCAGACTCCTCAGCCCCAGAGAGTGTCAGGAGGTTTCCCCCGCCTTCATGGTTCCCACCCATCACCAAAATCCACTACTCCCTGCAAGCTTCCAGAGGGTGAGAGTGCTCCACCAGAGCCTCTTGCCACTTCTACTGCACTGCCCCTCAAAATCTTCTACATAAAGCAGGAACCTTTTGAGCATAAGGAGGAGCTATCAGGAGGTGGAACTCATTCCGGAGGAACAAAGGAGGAGACCAAAGTGTTCTCTGGGAACACTGAAAAGGATGGGGAATTAGAATTCTTGCTGCCCTCAGGAGCAGGAGCACCATCTGGGGGAGGAGGCCCCTCCTGGAAACCAGTGGATCTTCATGGGAATGAAATCCTGTCAGGAGGTGGAGGACCTGGGGGAGCAGGGCAAGCTGTGCACGGGCCTGTGAAACTAGGGGAGGCACCCCCTGCAGACGGAAAACGCTTTGGTTGCTTGTGTGGGAAGCGGTTTGCAGTGAAGCCAAAGCGTGACCGGCACATCATGCTGACCTTCAGCCTTCGACCCTTTGGCTGTGGCATCTGCAACAAGCGCTTCAAGCTGAAGCACCATCTGACAGAGCACATGAAGACACATGCTGGAGCCCTACACGCCTGTCCCCACTGTGGCCGTCGGTTCAGAGTCCACGCCTGTTTCCTTCGCCACCAGGACCTGTGCAAGGGCCAGGGCTGGGCCACTGCCCACTGGACTTATAAGTGATTTCTGAGGCCATACACTGACTTTCAGGACAAGAGAGCCACTGCTACTGATGGATACTCACCCCTCACTACCATGGCACCTCAGTCCTGGATCTTGTAATCATGCCAAGAGGATAGATACGTTATGGGTCTGTGTTAACCTCTATCGTAGGTGTAGGTCTCAGCCTGGTGATTTGGAAACTCAGATTTCTCATCTCACCCCCGGTTTTTGCTAACCACCTGTACCAAAACCTACTGCCATCTAGTTGATTCCGACTCAGCAACTCTATCGGACAGGGTAGAACTGCTCCATAGGGTTTCTAAGGCTGTAACTCTTTACAGAAACAGACTTCCACATCTCTTCCCTGTAGAGTGGCTGGTGGGTTCGAACTGCTGACCTTTTGGTTAGCAGCTGAGCGCTTAACCACCGCATCACCAGGGCTCCTTAACCACTCTGTAGGAAAGTGATTAACAGGTCATACTTAAACTGATCATTTGCCCATAATGGACCCTCCTTTCCTCGTGGTGGCATCCATTCCGGAGAAGAGATTTCATATCAGAAGGTTATTTGATGAGGGACAAGTTAGAGTGAACAGACATAGTGATAAATTTTGCATTCAATCTCTATGAAGAGTTAACCAGTCTCTATTTAAGGATACTTGATTCAGAGTTTGAGTAATTCAGCTAAGCTCTAAGCTTCCCTCATCACTGCTGGAATGATGTGAGCAGAGGTCTTTCTGTACCTCAATTTGTTGTATCTTTCCAGAAGTCTCTCAGATCGTAACTTGTTTTCTTACTAGTAGATACGTTTCCAACCTTTATTTGTTATGTTGTAGTTGAACACTTCCACAAATTGAGCATTCTGTGTGTCATTCCTTGAACCCTCTTTAAGAGAGGGTATTCCCTCAACAGCCTGTGCCTCTTTTCTACTTTTGTCACCACCACTGATCACAGTGACTGAAATGTGAGTTGACTCAGGAGATGGCCACTGACCTAAATGCTGCCAGGGCAGCACCATTGCTCTCTCAACAAGTTGCTGTGGGCAGAAGAACTCAGGGCTGAGATAGCACATGTTGAAGTCTAGAGAGTAACTGCACAGTAGGACCACACCTTCTCCCTTTCCCTCCCCACCTATACATTATGGGACAGCCATGTTGAAGGGTGGAGGGGTAGACATTGAAATGGAGAGGCTGTTGCAGTTTACTTAATTTCTTCAAATAAATTTTGCCCTGAAATCTAAACTGACAGTGGACTGGACTGAGTAATTTCTGTGGGAGACAATGTGAGAACAGAGCTGAAGAGATTTCGGTGTGTTCATTTTGTGACTGGGTTATATTGATGGGGAAGTTGGGGAAGAGCTGGATGGTTTCACACTGGTGCAGAGAACACTCCTGACTTCAGTGGGTCAGATTCTGGGCCCTGACCTACTGAATAATCTTGAGTAAGTTATGTTTCAGAGCCTGAACTATTTTTTCTTTCTTTTTTTTTTTTTTTTTTTGGTGGGGTAGAGTGGAGTGCACTCCCAACTGGTTCTCTGTCTTGTTTTTTAAAAGGCGTTTCACATAATCTTTACCAATAATAGTCTTTTACTTCATGTGTTATGTATAATGCTTAATGTTTGTTTGGTCTTATATATAGTGCAAATCACTATGCTAGACCCTGACTAATACTCTTCCCTGAAAGAATTTACAGCTACCATAGAAAACAGACAATTACAATATGGTATAACTCCATGATCGAGGGCAGTACAAGCTACTGTAGTGGCACAAAGGAAGCAGAGCAAAGACCTTACATAGGTCAGTGGTAGTTTCACAAAGAAACACCTGACTCCTTCATGTGCCAGTGTGGCTGTGCGGTGGGTAGCTGAACTGATGTGAAGCTGTTGAATACAGGAGTTAAAGTCAGAATTATAGGGCCAGGGGTGATAGCCTTCCCCAAAGTATATTTCTTTCTTTCGTTTTGATTTTTTAAAACAGCTTTATGAAGAAACAATTCACATACTATATATTTTACCCATTTGAAGTGTGAAATTCAATGTTTTTTAGTATATTCACAGAGTTTCACAATCATCACCACAATCAATTTTAAATACCTTCATTATCCCAAAAAAGAAACTCCATATCCTTTAAGTGTCAATCTGTAGTCCCCTTATCACCCCCAGCTCTATCTAGGCAACCATTAATCTACTTCCTAGCTCTTTAGATTTGCTTATTCTGGACATTTCATATCAACAGAATCGTACAGTCAAGTTTAGAACATTTTCATCATCCCAAACTTCATTCCATTTTTATGGCCAAATGATATTCCATAGTATGACTATACTACATTTTGTCTACCCATTCATCAGTTGATTGACATTTGGGTTATTTCTACTTTTTGGCTATTATGAATAATGCTACTGTGAACATTTGTGTACATATTTTTTTTTATTGTGCTTTATGTAAAAGTTTACAGCTGAAGCTAATTTCTCATACAAATATTTATACACGTTATTATATGACATTAGTTGTAATCCTTATACTGTGACAGCACACTCCCCCTCTCCACCCTGAGTTTCCTGTGTCTGTTCAGCCAGTTCCTGTCCCTTCCTGCCTTCTCATCCTGCCTCCGGACAGGAGCCACCCATTTGGTCTCCTGTATCTGCTTGAACTAAGGAGCGCACTCTTCACGGGTAGTATTTTACATTTGGTAGTCCAGTGTGATCTTTGTCTGAAGAGTGGGCTTCGGGAATGGTTTTAGTTCTGGGTTAACAGAGCGTCCAGGGGCCATGGCTTCGGGGGTCCCTCCAGTGTCAGACCATTAAGTCTGGTCTTTTTATGTGAGTTTGAGTTCTGCTCCACACTTTTCTCCAGCTCAGTCAGGGACTCATTTTCTTGTGTTCCCTGTCAGGGCAAACATTGGTGGTAGCCGGGCACCATCTAGTTCTGGTGTCAGGCTGATGGAGTCTCTGGTTTATGTGGCTCTTTTGTCTCTTGGGTTAATATTTTCCTTGTGTCTTTGGTGTTCTTCATTCTCCTTTGCTCCAAGTGGGTTGGAACCAATTGATGCATCTTAGGTCGCCACTCGCAAGTTTTTAAAACCCCAGACGCCACTCACCAAAGTAAGATGCAGAACATTTTCTTAATAAATTTTGTTATGCCAGTTGACCTAGATGTCCCCTGAAACCATGGTTGCCAGCCCCAGCTACCCTGTCCCTCAGAGTGTTTGGTTGTGTTCAGGAAACTTCTTAGCTTTTGCTTTAGTCCAGTGATGCTGACTTCCCCTGTATTGTGTGTTGTCCTTCCCTTCACCTAAGATAATTCTTGTCTACTATCTAGTTAGTGAATTCCCCTCTCCCTCCCTCCCCATCCCCATAACCATCAAAAAATGTTTTCTTTTGTGTTTAAACCTTTTCATGAGTTCTTACAATAGTGGTCTCATACAGTATTTGTCCTTTTGTGACTGACTAATTTCACTCAGCATAATGCCTTCCAGATTCATCCATGTTGTGAGGTGTTTTGCGGATTCATCATTGTTCTTTATCGTTGCATAGTATTGCATTATATGTATGTACTGTAATTTGTTTATCCATTCATCCATTGATGGGCATCTAGATTGTTTCCATCTTTTTGCTATTGTGAACAGTGCTGCAGTGAACATAGATGTGCATATATCCATTCGTGTGATGGCTCTTATTTCTCTAGGATATATTCCAAGGAGTGGGATTGCTGGATCGTATAGAGCTTCTATTTCTAGCTTTTTAAGGAAGTGCCAAATTGATCTCCAAAGTAGTTGTACCATTTTACATTTTCACCAGCAACGCATAAGTGTTCCAGTCTCTCCACAACCTCTCTAACATTTATTATTTTGTGTTTTTTGGATTAGTGCCGGCCTTGTTGGGGTGAGATGGTCTTATTGTAGTTTTGATTTGCATTTCTCTAATGGCTAATGATCGTGAGCATTTCCTCATGTGTCTGTTAGCCTCCTGAATGTCTTTGGTGAAATGTCTGTTCATGTTTTTGCCCATTTTTTAATTGGGTTATTTGTCTTTTTGTTGTTGAGGTGTTGCAGTATCTTGAAGATTTTAAAGATTAGACCCTTATTGGATATGTCATAGCCAAAAATTTTTTCCCAGTCTGTAGATTCTCTTTTTACTCTTTTGATGAAGTCTTTTACTGAGCCTAAGTGTTTGATTTTTAGGAGCTCCCAGTTATCTAGTCTCTCTTCTGGTGCTTGTGCATTGTTACTTATGGTTTGTATTCTGTTTATGCCATGTATTAGGGCTTCTAGCAGTGTCCCTATTTTTTCTTCCATGATCTTTATCGTTTTAGATTTTATATTTAGGCCTTTGATCCATTTTGAGTTAGTTTTTGTACATGGTGTGAGTTATGGGTCTTGTTTCATTTTTTTGCAGATGGATATACAGTTATGCCAGCACCATTTGTTTAAGAGACTGTCTTTTCCCCAGTTAACGGACTTTGGGCCTTTGTCAAATATCAGCTGGTCATAGGTGGATGAATTTGTGTCTGGATTCTCAGTTCTGTTCCATTGGTCTATGTATCTATTGTTGTACCAGTACCAGGCTGTTCTGAGTACCATGGCAGTATATAATAGGTTCTAAAATCAGGTAGTGTGAGTCCTCCCGCTTTGTTCTTCAGTAATGCTTTGCTTATCCAGGGCCTCTTTCCCTTCCATATGAAGTTGGTGGTTTCTCGATCTCATTGAAAAATGTCATTGGAATTTGGCCAAAGTATATTTCTTAAAAGTTATTATTTATCATACAGGACAGAGTTCCGTAAAGAAAGATTTTGGCTTAATAAAACTTAAACTTGTCCCTTCCTTCTGCCTTTTCTTCCATCTGATAAAGAGATGTCCCTCCTACTGTCCAAGGATAGTTCCCTTCCCCAAGCCTTTGCTCATCATCTCCTTCCCCCACTCTGTAGTTCCTCATTAATATTTAACCATGCTCATAGGCTTATGAGAATTTAATTAATACATGCAAAATGCTTAGAATAGTGCCTTGCACATAGTAACCACGCAGTAAATGTTAGCTATTATTAGTGAAACCAGTAGTAGTGGGTTCTCCACATCTTTACTCAGATCCATTCTCTCAGGGAGGGATCATATACATAAAGGAAAAATATTTTCAACTAAAAGAGAAATGAGGCATATAGTACTCGATAAGGATATTTTGGACACATCATCAGGAAAAACCAATTGCTAGAAAAGGACATCATGTTGGATAAAGTAGAGCATCAGCAAAAATGAGAGAAACCCTTGTGAGATACCATGATTGCAGCAGTGGGCTCGGACACCAAAAATTGTGAGGATGGCACAGGACTGAGCAATGTTTTGTTCTGTTATGCATAAGGTCGCCTTGAGTCAGAGTCAACTCAATGGCAACTAATTTATATCAAAGGATAAGATGTTATCATTACCTGTTTTATATACGCTGGAGTTTTTCAGGGCTCTGTCTTAGGCCGTCTTCCAACTCTGCACATTCCTGGATGATTTTATCTATTCTTCTGAGTTAAACTATATAAATTCTGATGACATTTAATTTTATATCTCCAGTTTTCCTGACCTCTAGACTTACTTGAGTTTCTTCCTTTCTTCATTCAAAAATAAAATGTCTGCTGTGTACTAGACATTGATGAACAGAAGGCATCATAGAGACTTGAACCCTGAATTATCTTTTTAAGAGACAGATGTTTAAATCAGCTATGTGGATACTTCATAGACATCTCAGATACAACATGTCTAAAACTAAACTACTTCACCTTCAGCCATCTGGTCCTGTATTTTTTCCAGTCTTGGTAATGGCTTCACCCTCCACCCAATTACCCAAGGCTGAAATCTGTTAGTGTTCCTTGACACCTGCCTCACCTCCCATAACTACCCTGTCACTTATATCTCCTAAATATTTCAAATTGATATACTCCGCACTATTGCCACTGTAGACTCTTAATTGGTTCTTTGTCTTATCTTGCTCCATATTTTACTCTACAGTCAGAATGATCTTTCTAAAGCATGCATACTGTTTTACCATGCTCCAGCTTAAAACCTTTCATTGGCTGGCTTCTTCTTGCTCTTCCGTGAAGTGCAAATGATCTGGTCCCAATTATTACACTCTCATCATTACTATTTCCCCTAGACCTTTGCTCTTTCTGCTTCTCATGCTGTAAAAATGGTGTGGGAGTGGTGTCTGACTTCTTCTAACTTCACAAGCAGGAAGGAGAATCAAGATCAACAGCCCAACATAACAAAGTTTATTAAGAAAATGTTCTGCATCCTACTTTGGTGAGTGGCGTCTAGGGTCTTAAAAGCTAGCAAGCGGCCATCTTAGATGCATCAATTGGTCCCAACCACCTGGAGTAAACGAGAATGAAGAACACCAAAGACACAAGGAAAGTATTAGCCCAAGAGACAGAAAGGGCCACATAAACTGCATCCTCTTGAGACCAGAAGAACTAGATGGTGCCCAGCTACCACCGGTGACCTCCCTGACAGGGAACACAACAGAGAGTCCTTGATGGAGCAGGAGAAAGGTAGGGTGCAGAACTCAAATTCTAGTAAAATGACCAGACTTAAAAATGGTCTGACTGAGACTGGAGGAACCGCAGAGAGCATGGCCCCCAGACTTTCTGTCAACCCAGAACTAAAACCATTCCCGAGGCCAACTCTTCAGACAAAGATTAGACTGTACTATGGGACATAAAATGATACTCATGAAGAGTGTGCTTCTTAGCTCAAGTAGATACATGAGACTAAATGGGCAGCTTCTGTCCAGAGGAGAGATGAGAAGTCAGAGAGGGTCGGGAGCTGGCTGAATTGACACGGGCAATCGGGTGGAAAGGAGGAGTGTTCTGTCACAGTATGGGGAGAGTAGTTAGGGTCACATAACAATGTATGTATAAATTTTTGTATGAGAGACTAACTTGAATTGTAAACTTTCACTTAAACTACAACAATTAAAAAATCAGAAGCTCAAGGCTGATTCGTATGAGGTGGAGGTCAAACATGCCTCCTCTCTCCACCATCTTTACATCTTTGCCAATTCTGACACCAACTGTCCCTCCCACAGCACTCTCTACTTCTCTGCTGGATTTGATAATTCATTGCAGTGGCCACCCAGAACTCACAGATTATACTCAAGATTATGGCATTTATTAGGGAAGTAACAGGTTACAATTCAGGCTCAGCAACACTCAGGATACAGTTCTTCCATCAGGACAGCTTCTTTTCAGCTGTGCTCACAGGCACACCTCTCTCTGGCTCTAGGCCTCTGCCCTGCACAGGTCAAGTGTTATAAAGCTCTTTTAGCCCCCGCCAGTAAGTCCCCAGAGGCACCCCAGGCACTCAGCTTGGCCGGCACGCCTGCTGTGTGGTCTCCTGCCGGTTTCTCTTGCCATGGCTTCTTGCTGTCTTCAGGGTTACAGCTTTCTCTCTCTATTCCCCCCAACCCCCCCGCCCCTTCCAGGAGCTTCTCAGCACAAGGATCCCAGGTCCCCACTCCTGGCTCTTCTCCCTTGGTGGTGGTAGGATTCTCCCTTTGCTCTGGAATTGGCTCTCTTTTTTAAGCCTAGCAGGATGGCAAAACTGACCGATCCTGTCGGTGGGCCACAGTTACCCTATCTGCACATTCTGGCCCAATCACTTTGGTGGGAGTTACAAGACGATGATGAGAAAGGCCACACAAAACTGATCCATCACACTACACATGCTCATTTCTACCTACAGTAGTTTCCCTTGTCCCTCAACGGGCTAATGGCTGCTTTCTTCAGATATCAGCTGAAACATCATTTCCTCTAGAAATCTCTCTGTTAGATCAGGGTAGGACCTCAGCTGTGCAGCCTAGTAGCTTCTACTTCCCCATATCATGAGTTTTTTTGCAATTTCCTTTATTCAATAAATAATTGTCAGCTACCCACTATGTGTGGGCACTGCACTAGGCACAAGGGACATTGCCTGTCCTCTTAAGCAAATATTCCAATGCTATAAAGAAAATAAACCAGGTAATAACGTGGAGAGTAGCAAAAGGAGAACATACTGTACACATTGGTCTAATATCTAAAGAAAAAGAAAGAGCCAGACGTGCATATCAGGGGAGGAAGATGGTTCTAGTAGAATGTTTAGCAGATACAAAGGTCTAGAACAAGAAGGCGGTATGTTCAACAAGGAGACCAGTGGGGAGAGAGTAATGAGATATGATTGAAGAGGTAGGCTGGGGCTGGATCATATAGAATATTTCAAATCATTGTAAGGAATTTGAATTTTTTTCTAAGTGCAAAGGGAAGGCAATAAAGTGTTTTATGTATGGCAATAATGATCTTTCAACAGTTGAAAGAGGTTCCTCTAGCTGCAGAGTGAATAATGGATCATTAAGGGGCAAGAGTGGAAGCAGGGAGACCAGTTAGACTATTTCAGGTGTGCAGACAAGAGGTGGGTGAAGGCAAAGATATAGAGAGAAGTAGATGGATTAAAGCTACTCTATTTGGAAGCAGGACTGACAGAACATTCTAATGGATTAATACAGAGAATAAGGAAAAGTTAAAAAAAAAAAATCAAGGAAGACTTCTAGAGTTTTGGTTTGAGCAAACCTAGCAGGATGGCAAAACCTCCGCTGTGCCTTAAAAGCATGACTTTCGAAGTCCACTTTTTTCTTGTTTTGATGAGATGAGTATGCACTGGTAAGGAAAAATAAATAAAATGTGGCGCAACAATACATGTGGCACTTTACACTGTTAAGTTATAACTGCATACTGCAATTTTTAGTGCACTGAGCAGTAGTGTCAAGTGATAAGAGCCACATTGGTCGCTGTTGGTTCTATTTAACTTTGCTGTGAAAACAACCACAGATAATACGTAAATAAGTATGGCTATGTTTCAATAAAACTTTATTTACGGACAATGAAATTTGACTTTCATATAATTTTCACATGTCACAAAATATCTTATTTTGATTTCTTTCTTCCAACCATTTTATAACATAAAAGCCATTTTTTAGCTTTGGGGCCATACAGTCACTAGGCCAGATTTGGCTCAGACTAGAATTTGTCTACACCTGCTGTAGACTGTAAGCTCAACAAGGGACATTACTATCTTATTTATATATCTTAGCTCCTACCATAAAGTCTGGGATGTGGTAAGCACTCGGTAAATATTGGTTGAATGGATGAATGAAAGGGTGACCAATCCACTGGTACGTAGAAACTAGGATTTGAGCTCTTTTTTTTTTTTTTTCCCTAACTTGAAAATACTTATTATTCCATTATATCACATGCTTCCATTTCCTTGCTTAGCAATCTTGAGTAAATCACTATCCCTCTGAGTTTTGGTTATCTAAACTGAAAAATAGGGATAATAATGCCCTCCTCATAAGGTTCTTGGGAGTATCAAATGCAGTATGTGCATTTTATTAATACTTGAGTTTATAAAACTAAACATGGAATTCTTGTATATGTCTCATGTACAAATATATGAGTTTCTCTATGATTTATACCTGGGGGTAGAGTTGCTTCATCTAGGTGGTGCTCCCCTTCCATGGTACAGAGTTGTTGCCGAGAAGCAGCTCGGCAACCAGTGACTGCATGCCCCATTTCCCCTTGCATCTAAGTGGGGCCGTATGACTAGTTCTAATGACGAGAGTATAAGCAGAAGTGATGTGTGTCACTTCAACACTAAGATGGTTGAGCATCCAAGATGCCTTTCCCATTCTCTCTTGCCCTTCTGTAGTAATTTTGAGGCTACATGGTGAAGATGATTATGTCACAGATAGAAGAATCCAGGATTCTTGAGTTGCTATTTAATGGTAAATTGCTTAGAGGAGCCACCTCGACTTTAAGCAAGAAATAAACAGATTTGAGGATTGTTTGTTACAGCGTTTGACTACTGTGACCAATCTACATGTGTTGCCAATATCATCTCCCCTTATGTGGCTTGTCTTTTTTACTTTGTTTGTCGTGTCTTTTAATATAAAGGCTTTAATGTAATATCATAGAATATCTTTTATTGTATGCTTTGTGCTTTCGTATCTTTTTTTTTATCCTTTATGAATGACAAAAACAGAGAATCACCATTTTGCAGATTTTAAGGAAATAACTGATTCAGAAAGACTCTCAGTTGGTAAAACCATTAGGTGAAGGATTGATGGAGAACTTTAGAAGGAAGAGAGCAGGCTGTCACTACCTGAATCCTCTAATCTATCTGAGCTTCACTAAGAATGGGACAGTTAGATATGTACCTCCTGATGTGATGCAATATAAAGCACACAGCACCAACTATGAAGTATTGTTGTCAAAGAAGTTGAACCTGAACCTAATCAGTTTCCAGTTACAGGAAATACAAGCAAGGGAGGAACAAATTAAATAAAATCACAAAGAAGCAAACAAACTCCACAGTGTGGGACACATACTGATTTAATTTCTTCAATAAATCAATGTCCCCAAGAGAAGAAAAGGAGAGAGAGAGAGGAAAGATTGCACTAAATTTAAAAAGACTTAAATGTAACAGCCAGATGTGTTGTGGACCTTGTTTATGTCCTGCCTTTGAACAAACTAAATGTAAAAAGACATATTTGGCACAATCAGGTAATCTGAGTATGAACTGGATATTAGATGATACCTAGAAATTATCATTAATTTTGTTAGATGTGAGAATGGCCTTGCAGATGTAAAAGAAAATGTCTATTTTTTTTTAATTTAATGTCTATATTTTTAGAAATGCATACTAAGTAGGAAGAGCTGAAATGACAGGAGGTCTGGGATTTGCTATTAAATATTAAAGTAAATAGAAAGAATGAGTGAAAGAGAGGGAGGAAAAAAAGAAAGAAAGGAAAGGGAAAGGGACATACGAAGTAAATGCAGCAGATACTTGATATTTGTCGAATCTCCACAATGGGCAAGCAGGGCTTCATCACACTACTCTCTCTGCTTCTGTGTTTTGAAATTTTCATAATAAATATTAATTCAAATATTTTTCTACCCTTATAAGTCATAAATATATTCTATATTTTCTTAAAGTTTTAAAGTTGTGTTTTTCACATTTAGATCTTTACCTCTAATTGAGTTTTGTGTGTAGTGAATGGCAGGGATTTAATTTTTATTTTATTTCCATATAAATGAAAAATTTTCCAAGCACCATTTCTTGAGTCATACATCATTTTCTTTTTTTTGTCTTTATTGTAGTAAAAATATATATAACATAACATTTGCCAATTCAGCTATTTTTACATGTATAATTCGGTAACATTGATTATGGTCATCATGTTGTGCAACCATTACCACTATCCTTATGCAGATTATTCCACCACCATTAACAAAAACTCAGTGCTCCCTAAGCAATGACTCCTCCTTTCCCTCCCACTGCTGGTAACCACTCAGTCCATCATTTTCTTTACTGATACATGCAGAATTACTTATTTCATATATCAGATTTACATATATGCATGGATCTAATTCTGGATGCTTCTTTCTGTTCCATTGGTCTATATGTCTCTTGCTGTAATTCCAAAAACAAAAACCAAACGAATTGCTTTGGAGTTGATTCCACCTCAGCGATCCTATAGGACAGAGTAGAACTACCCCAAAGATCGGCTGGTGCATTTGAACTACCAACCTTTTGCTTAGCAGTCGAATGCTTAACCACCGCAGCACCAGGGCTCCTATAATACCATACAGCCTTAAATACTATAGCTTTATGTTTTATGGTAAGCTTTGATATTTGGTAGGGTGAGATTCTTCACCTTATATGGATAGTATGCTATCTTTTTTGTTAAAAGGGAGAGGAATAATATATATTCATAATTTGCTTGCATATGCAAAAATAAATTATGGAAGGATATATTAGAAAATAATAATAGCATTTACTGTTTGTTGTGTATTTGAGTGTGTTTGGGTGTGTGTGTTTGTAGGAAATGGGAACTGGGCTGATGGGTAACCAGGATGGGATGGAAACTTTTCACTGTATATCTTTTCATATTCTTTAAGCCTATTAAATTTTTATTTAATTAAAAATTACATTAGAAAGCAAAAATAATAATGAAGAATAAAATGCAGACTTAATATGCTTAACAATTATACCAAGTTCTCAAATGATAGTTTTTAATGACACTATTTTAAACTCGTGCTTTCAGTTATATTTAATATATGTATTTAAGATGTTATTTGAGCTCTAAAAAGGGTTATTTCTTAAAACCAATTAATAAACAGCTAAAGCCAGACCTAATTAAATCAATTACGTTATAGAATGGAATGGTAAAGAGATCTTCAAACATATGCTCAAATGTATATGAGAATGTCCTTTCCAGTAACTTGAAACTTTAATCAAAACTATTTTTATAGTATCTGAAAAGTTTGAGAATGAGAACGCATTGAAATGGTAAAGGGAAAGAGAGTCTGGCCAAATGCTCAAATACTGCCCAAAGGGGAAAAAAAGCAACTTGTGCTTTTTTTTCTATTGTTTTAAAATATTTTCCGGAATCATTCTTACCATAAATTTCTCATTTCAGTAATTCAAAAAGCTGAAAGTAAAGTGAATTGCATGTCAAGTTCCACTTCTTTTCGGGGTGATAAGAAAAAGTCTGTTCATAGATTTTAAGAAACAATGTATTACCTATAAAATCAAAACATACGTCTATAAAGAGTAAAGACATGGAAATAAGGTAGTATTTGTCTTGTCAAGATAACACATTTCTAATCAGTGGTTGCACAAATTTCCATGTATCCTTTTTTATTGTTAGAACGAGACACATTTAAAAATAAATGAACCCCTAATGAACTAATGGATCTAGGCATTGAGCTTCCGTGGCTGCTAACATCACAAAAAAAGAGACAACCAAACATTATGTGCCTTTTATGGAAAACACCACCACCACCTATGAATTAGTCTTGCCAAAAATATCGAACTTGAATCTGACCAACCCTTAAGATCTAGCTATCAATTTCCAGGAAATGCAGAGGGCAGGGCAATATGTTAAACCACACCACAGTAATGCAATATGTTAAACCACACCGCAGTAATGCAATGAGCAAAATTGAGACTGTAAGAAACTCTACAGGACAAACCCATTTCTTCACCAAAAAAAGAAAGAAAGAAAAATGCAACAAAAGACGAGATGGAGGGAAACTTGTAGTTTAAAAGAGATTTTTAAAAGACATATTAACCAGTTATAATGTGTGGACCTGATTTGGGTTGTAGTTAAAAAAAAAAGTTAAAAACATGATTCATGAGATACTGGACACTCAACCACTGACTAGATATTTGATGATATTAAGGAATTATTGTTAAATATTTTAGTTGTCATAATGTTATTGTGGTTAGGATTTTAAAAAGGAAGGCCCTTGTGTTTTGATGGCATTGGTTATTTCTGGATAGACAAATTTACCCATAGTTATGAATTGAATTAAAATATTAAATGCATATATGTATAAATACATATGCTGTAAATAATTGTATAAATTATAATTTGTCTATATATAGTCAGTTTAAAGAAAAACTGAGAAATAAATTGAAAATAGCTATTTATACACTTTAAGAATGTCTAATCAGAAATTTTATATTACAAACACATAGTTCTGACCCAAGTTAATAAAACTACTCTGTATTGATGTAGGAAGAGCTCCAGTATATATTGTTGAGTGAAAAAAGCAAGATGCAGAACAATATAACAATATAAAGGTGCAGAAAACAGCAAGATGCATGCTATGTTTTGTCTGACAAAGGCTGGAGGTGGGAAAGAAATAAGAAAGGTATAATAGTTGCTTATATTTGCAAAAAGAAGCAAGGCTAGAATAAACAAGAAACGAATAAAAACAGAAAAGGAGTAGATAGAGGAGGCAAGAGCAGAAAAAGACTATTGAACTTTAAATCTCCTTTATGTACACTTTACTGTGTATACTTTGAATCATGTAAATCCATTACCTAATCCAAAAAAATTCCAAAAAGGAATTTTTAAATCTTTTAATTTGAAAACAAACAAATGAACTGAACCATATCAACGTGGCAACGTATTCACAGAAAGAAAGTTATTTCAAGAGACTTTACATCCTTAATGGGATGTATTCTAAGGACAAAACCAGGAAAAAAAAATGTAAAAAATATTCCAATTACAATTTCAAACTTTTAACTTCTTATAAATTTTAAATTCTCTTAAATTTTAAACTTCTCTCAGAAGTTATACTGTTTGTAGTATTATCAGTGCTGGAATTTTCAAAATTTAGTATTTTCTTATAAATAGATTAAAGTATTTAAGTAATTATATTAATGTTGTAAGGAATCAATATTTTTAATATAGGTAAAAGTGATACAATTACATAATCAAAGAAATTAAGGAAAAATTCAATAATGTTAAAATTGAAAAATGAATATGGATTCATGGTTTTTTAAATATGTATTTGCTGGTTCTGTCCACTGAAATGAACTAGAAGCAATGAGCACCCCTAGTGCTAATACTGTACTTGGCTGAATAGTATCTGCCCAAAATTCATGTCCACCTGGAACTTTAGAATGTGACCTTATTTGGAAATAGGGTCTTTGCAGTTGTAATCAAGTTAAGATGAGGTGATACTGGATTAAGGTGGGCCCTAAATCCAATAACTGGTGTCTTTTTAAGAAGAGGGAAATTTGGACACAGAGACACAGACACTGTCTTTGTCATCTAGTGCTGCTGTAACAGAAATACCAGAAGTAGATGGCTTTAACAAAGAGACCTTTATTTTCTCACAGTCTGGTAGGCTAGAAGTCCAAATTCAGGGCATCAGCTCCAGGGGAACACTTTCTCTCTGTCAGCTCTGGAGGAAGGTCTTTCTCATTAATCCTCCCCTGGACTAAGAGCTTCTCCTCGAAGGAACCCTGGGTCCAAAGAACGCGCTCTGTTCCCAGTGCTGCGTTCTTGGTGGTATGAGGTACCCCCCACCCCCTGTTCGCTCTCCTTTCCTTTTATCTCTTGTAATATAAAAGGTGGTACAGGCCACATCCCAGGGAAACTCCCTTTACATTGGATCAGGGATGTGATCTGAGTAAGGGTGTTACATCCCACCCTAATCCTGTTCAACATAATCTAATCTTGCCTCATTTACTACAGGCAGAGATTAGGATTTACAACACATAGGAAAATCATATCAATCACAAAATGGAGGACAACCACACAATACTGAGAATCATGTCCTAACCAAGTTGACACATATTTTCTGGGGACACAATTCAATCCCTGATAGACACACAGGAAAAAAGCCATGTGACGACAAAGGCAGAGATTGGAGTGATGCCGCCGCAAGCCAAGGAATGCCAAGGATTGCCGGCAAACACCTAGAGCCTTCAGAGGGAGCATAGCCCTGCCGACACCTTGATTTCTGACTTCTAGCCTCCAGAACTGTGAGAGAATGTATTTTTGTTGTTTTAAACCACTCAGTTTGTGGTAATTTGTTACCGCAGCTCTAGGAAACTAACACAAATCCCATTCCACATAAAAATGAGCTGGGTCTTGGAGAAACTGCTGATTCCAGATCTTGTTGTGTGCCATTGAGTCAATTTTGACTCATAATGACCCTATAGGATGATTCCAGGTCCAGGACAGGCAATTTTCAAGGTGAGCCTGGCACACCTTTTTACATTAAGAAGCATGAAAGCTTTAGAAGATAAATAGAAGCATATCAGAAAGACCCATGTAAAGGTGTTCCCACTGACCAAAGTTGTGACTATTTGAGCAGCTACAAGAATGACTGTATTGGACTGAACACGTTGAATCTGTGAAAATTCATTAGTTCACAATGATACTCAAAATAAGAGCAAGCTAAGATATATTTGCTACCATTTGAAGCAACTATTAAAACAACTCCTTATTTTGGGAAAATAGTAATTAAAAGGAAAACATTAAGTACTGTATTTAATTTGCTCTTCCAGTAGAAATGTATTTTAGGATAACCAAATAGCCCCAATTAATGAGGAAAAGCTTCACAGAATAATTCCAGTAAATAAATGTGGAAGAAATAAAAATAATTAGAAAAGCAATTTCACACACACCAATAACTATTGATTCAGGTGAGAATTATCAACTGGCGTTATAACCAATAGGTGAATGACAGTTGGAGAACTAGACATTCATACAGAGCCAAGTAACACCACACATCACTTTCTAGTCTGAAGCAGAAACGTGTTAAACAATAATTGGATCATCCGTATCTTCTAACAGGATGCAACGTAAAGCACAGGTCACGATGATGACTATACTTTCTAGTACCTTGTATTCTAGTTCCGGCATACCTTGGACTATTTAATCCATTCATAAAGACATGTGGGAGAGTAAATTTTTAGATGGTAGGAGACTATGTCATTATTTTATTTTTCCAATGAAACTATCTTTAATCCCAATTTACAGAGGAATGTTCTGTAAAGTAAAGCTACTGTTTTCATTTCGCACCATGGAAGTAAATGTGCACCCTGCCCAGTCTTTGACCTCCCTCTCTGCCCTCATGGTATCTGTACAACAGCCAAGAAATACCACTGGGATAGGGGAGGATCAGTAGCCTAAGGAGGAGGTGGGGGGCTGATTGAGAATCCAAATCTATTGAGGGGTCCCCAACTTGAGGGTCTCAACATGGAAGAGGAGAGCTCACTACTGGCCAAAATGACATTTCTTCCATTTCCCAAATGTGGAAGGGTCACACTTTGTTTTTAGAGGCAATGAGGGTTGGACCTCATCCACAGCCAAGCATTGCTTCCCAGAAATTCCAAGGTGGTCAGCCCCTGAATAGGGCCTCTTGGCAGGAAGTGATGGGACTCTAACTTGAGCTGTTATCTTAGACTTGGCAGCTGTATGTCCAGGTTGGCTAAGACTCACTGTCTCAGGAGATAGGGACTGGGATGCTTGCCTGGTGCCCTGAACTCTATGGTGCAGAATGCTGGAGGCAGGCAAAGGATTCTTGGAAAGACTCCAGGGCAGTAGGCTGTGTTGAGATGCCAAGAGGAAGGCAAGGCTGGGGAGTTCCTCCTCTTCTTCTTCACTGGACCCTTCTCTTTTCCCAGGTGTTTCACTAATAGGAGAGGCTTCTAAGAACATTAAGTCTTCTCTGGTTCCCAATCTAGGGGAAGTGCAACTAGGACCCTGTTGAGGAGAAGCTGATAGTTCAGACTTAGGTTTCTGTGACTTTGGACTCCATGTAAAGACAGCAAGTTCTTTTGACTTAGACAGGTCATCTGCATTCAACATTTTTGTGCTCATTTTCTCGCTGATCCCTAGTTTGAGGCCATGGTTATCTGTGCTCCCTGCATCTTCACTGGTCCCAGACTCTGTACAAAGTGACTCCATAGGTGGCACACCATAATTTGGAGGTACTTCCACACCCACTTTCCCTTTCAATTTCAGCAGTCACTTCCCAACCAGATCCTTGTTCTGCAGCTGCTTCCACACCTGGAGCTGTCCTTCCCCAAAAGCTGTGCCAGCCAAGGCACCGTTGCATTAGATGAAATCCTGTGGGTTTCATGTTATGATTCTCCCTTCCTCCTCTGGTTTACCTGGGTGAGAGTGAGTCCTTTCCCTTGCTACAGCTTCTTTGTAATAAACTATGTCATTATTTTAAATGGAAAAAGTAATGATGTATTTCCAGCCCATCTAAAAACATCAACCAATTTCCCTGAGTACAACTTGAAGCACTCTTAAGAACATATATAACAATCAACCAGGTTTTTCTGCGTAATATAAAGCCTTTAAAACGCCAATTACCTAAATGTTTAACACTTAATGAAGTCATTAATGAGTTTATTTGTGCTGTAACATTATGGGATACGAATTATGTTTTCCGTTTAATTGCAACAAATGTGTACTGTAATGTAAATAAACAGTGAAGTAATGTTAAAGACAGATAATAAAGGCAAATAACACTTAGCAATAATAAAATAAGCAAGGCAAATTTTTACACATGGTTACTGAAGATTGAAGTGTTTCCTGAGTGGTTTGGAAATGAGAAGGGAGAGATGGAGGCTGTAGTTACTATTGCTGCTTAGTGGAGGAAGACGGTGAGCAAGAGTGAGCTGTGGTCCTGTCCAGAGGTGAGATGAGAAGGCAGAGAGGGTCAGGAGCTGGTTGAATGGACACAGGAAATCTGGGGTGGAAAGGAAGAGTGTGCTGTCACAGTATAGGGAGAGCAACTAGGGTCACATAACAATGTATGTATACATTTTTGTATGAGAGACTAACTTGAATTGTAAACTTTCACTTAAAGCACAACAATTAAGAAAAAGAAAAGAATAAAAAAAAGTGATGAATGGACATGGGAAATCAGGGGTGGAAAGGAGGAGTGTGCTGTCACAGTACAGGGAGAGCAATCAGAGTCACATAGCTATGTATAAATTTTTGTCTAAGAGACTAACTTGAAATGTAAACTTTCACTTAAACTACAACAATAAACAGAAGAAAAAAAAAGTGAGCTGTGGAAGGAATGACTGAAACAGCAAATGCCTGGGGTTTATTCACAATGCCACATCCAAGAAGCTGGTGGACAGTCTGCTCTTCCTGAGTCTTCAAAAGTGGGTGGCTGTGAGTCATCTTCTGAAACTATTGACAAAGCATGAAAAAAAACAAAACGAATGATTGTTACATTCCTTTTGCTTGTGTTACTGTAGCTCCTGATAACCCTAGACTATGGTGGAAATTGCATTTTTGTATGTGATTTTTCTGTTCTTGTCATGATTATACTGTCTTTTAAGTAACAGCTATCATTCTGTCTGTACGATCTAAAACTTCCTTTAATGATTTATTGTCAAGTACTAGTAGCTCCTTTTCTTCCCCAATTTAGCCCCTTCCGGCATTATTCCTTCCAGCTGAATGCATTTCTTGAAAGGAACACGGTAAAGCTTTCCAGAACCAACAGCATTTTTATCTTTATTTTTCTCTCACACAGAAAATAAGGTATTCATGGTAAATGGAGATGTGTGTATGGCCAAGATAGATCATTTTCTGTTTTCACTTCCTCCATAGACTTTACCCCTTATACCCAGTATAACTGCATCTATAGGTTTCTTGGAGACCTGGTGACACAGTGGTTAAGAGCTCAGGCTGCTAACCAAAATAGTGGTAGTTCAAATCCACCAGCAGCTCCTTGGAAACCCTATGGAGCAGTTCTACTCTGTCCTATAGAGTCGCTGTGAGTCAGAATTGACTCGAAGGCAACGGGTTTTTTACCGGTAGATCTCTTAAGTTCACCTGCTTCACAGTTTTTTCACTTTCTCAGAAGTCATTTCACTTTCTAATGTGGGGAATTGATAATGCATAACATTAGTCTATTTGTCTGCCCTTGTGCCAATTATTACTTGACTCAATTATTATAACTTTAAATAAGTCTTGATATCTGGTAGTGTAAGACTTCCAACTTTCTTCTTTTTCTTCAAGATTGTATTTGCTATTCTTGGCCCTTTGTAATTCCATATATGTTTTAGAATCAGTTTGTCAATTTCCACAAAACACCTGCTGGGTTTTTACTGGGATTACATTGACTGTCTTGATTTATTTGGGACAATTAATATCTTTACAATACTGAGTCTTCCAAACCATGAATATGGTATATCATTTTATTTATTTAAGTCTGTACTAATTTCAGTAATGTTTTGAACTTTTAATTGGAGAGGTATTGCACATCTTCTGTTAGATGTTTTTCTGGATACTTGATGGTTTTGATGCAATGTGAATGATACTGTTTTTTAAACCTCATTTTCTAATTCAGAGTTACTGGTATTTAGAAATGTAAATTTTTTTAATGTTGATCCTGGGATCATGCTAAATTCACTTATTCTAATATTTCTATGTGGATTCTTTTGGATTTTCTATGTCATCTGTGAATAATGACAGTTTTAATTTTTTTCTTTCCAATTTTTATACCTTTCATTTATTTTTCTTACCTTATTATAAAAGCCAGGACCTCTTTGTTGTTAGTTACCGTCGAGTTGGCTCTGACTCATGGCGACCTTATGTATAAGAGAATGAAATGTTGCCCGATCCTGTGCCATCTTCATACCATTGTTGGTATGTTTGAAGATGTGGATTAACCAGTAAGCAAGGTACACATGGGCTTACATTAAGCAGATATTCACAAGCTTACTTGTGTTTATTTACTAATCTGTAGTGTACAATTTCACATGGGTTTCACCACATCTTTGATGTATTTGAGTCCATTCTTATGGTTATTGTGTCAGTCTATCTCACTGAGGGTTTTCTTTGTTTTCAGTGACCCTCTGCCAAACATGATGCCCTTTTCTAGTGACTGGTCTTTCTTGATGACGTGTCTAAAGTAAGTGAACCGAAGTCTCGCCATTCTCGCTTCTAAGGAGCATTCTGGTTGTATTTCTACTAATACTGATTTATTCATTCTGTTGGAAGTCCATGGTATATTCAGTATGCTTTGCCAAAAATCACAATTTGGGTGCATCAATTCTTCTTTTGTTTTCCTTTATCTTTCTCTACCTTTCCTGTGCATATGAGGTAATTAAAAAGACCATGGTTTTGGTCAGGCACACCTTAGTCATCAAGGTGATATCTTTGATTTTAAAACTTTAAAGAGGCTTTTTACAGTAGATTTGCCCCATGAAATACGTTGTTTGATTTATTTTATTTTTGTTGTTGTTGAGAATATACACAGCAGAACATACACCAATTCAACAATTTCTACATGTACAATTCAGTGACATGGATTACATTCTTCAAGTTATGCAACCATTCTCATCCTCCTTTTCCCAATTGTTCTTCCCCCATTAACAAACTCACTGCCCCATAAGTTTCCAAATTTTTTGAGTTTTGTTGTCAGTTTAATCACATACAGTTCTTTTTTTTATATGTTGTTACTGTTAGGTGCCATCTAGTCAGTTCCGACTCATAGTGACACTGTACAACAGAACAAAACACTGCTTGATCCTGCACCATCCTCACAATCATTGTTATGCTTGACCCCATTGTTAAAGCCAGGGTCTTCCTATTTTTTGCTGACCCTGTATTTTACCAAGCATGATGTCCTTCTCCACGGACTGGTACCTCCTGATGACATGTCCAAAGTATGTGAGACGAAGTCTTGCCATCCTTGCTTCTAAGGAGCATTTGGGCTGTACTTCTTCCATGACAGATTTGTTCATTTTTCTGGCAATTCATGGTATATTCAATATTCTTCGCCAACACCATAATTCAAAGGCATCAATTCTTCTTCCGTCTCCCTTATTCATTGTCCAGCTTTCACATGCATATGAGGCAATTGAAAATACCATGGCTTGGGTCAGGCCTCCAAGTGACATCTTTCTTTTTTAACACTTTAAAGAGGTCTTTTGCAGCAGATTTTCCCAGTGCAATATGTTGTTTGATTTCTTGATGGTTGCTTCCATGGGCGTTGATTATGGATCCAAGTAAAATAAAATCTTTGACAACTTCAATCTTTTCTCCGTTTATCATGATGTTGCTTATTGGTCCAGTTGTGAGGATTTTTGTTTTCCTTATGTTGAAGTGTGATCCATACTGGAGGCTGTAGTCTTTGATTGTCATCAATAAGTGCTTCAAGTCCTCTTCTCTTTCATAAAGCAAGGTTGTGTCATCTGCATAACACAGGTTGTTAGTGAGTCTTCCTCCAAACCTAATGTTGCTTTCTTCTTCATATAGTCTTGTTTCTTGGATTATTTGCTAAGCATACAGATTGAATAAGTATGGTGAAAGAGTACAACTCTGATGCGTGCCTTTCCTGACTTTAAACCACACAGTGTCCTCTTGTATTTGAATGACTGCCTCTTGGTCTATGTACAGGTTCTGCATGAGCACAATTAAGTGTTCTGGAATTCCCATTCTTCATAGTGTTATCCACAATTCATTATGATCCACACAGTCAAATGCCTTTGCATAGTCAATAACACACAAGTAAACATCTTTCTGGTATTCTCTGCTTTCAGCCAGGATCCATCTGACATCAGCAATGCTATCCCTTGTTCCATGTTGTCTTCTGATTACCCGTTGCCGTCGAGTCGATTCCGACTTATAGCGACCCTATAGGACAGAGTAGAACTGCCCCATAGGGTTTCCAAGGAGTCGCTGGTGGATGCGAACTGCCTACCTTTTGATTAGTAGCCAAGCTCTTAACCACAGTGCCATCAGGGCTCCTCCTCTTCTGAATCTGGCTTGAAACTCTGACAGTTTCCTGGTGATGTACTACTGCAACTGTTTTTGAATTATCTTTGGCTAAATTTTACTTGTGTGTGATATTAATAATATCGTTCAATAATTTCCTCATTCTGTTGGATTACCTTTCTTTGGAATGGGTACAAATATGGATCTCTTCCAGCTGGTTGGCCAGGTAGCATTTCCAGCATTGCATCCTGTTGTTGAAATATCTCAGTTGGTATTCCTTCAATTCCTGGAGGCTTGTTTTTCGCCATTGCCTTCAGTGCAGCTTGGACTTCTTTCAGTACCACCAATTTTTGATCATATGCTACCTCCTGAAACGGTTGAATGTCTGCCAGTTCTTTCTGGTACAGTGAGGTGGTGTATTCCTTCCATCTTCTTTTAATGCTTCCTGCATCATTCAATATTTTGCGCATTGTTGTTGTTGGGTGCCGTCGTGTCTATTCTGACTCATAACGACTCTGTAGGACATAGGGTTTCCTAGGCTATAATCTTTACGGGAGTAGATTGCCAGATCTTTTGCCCATAGACTCCTTCAATATTGAAACTCAAGGCTTGAAGTTTTTCTTCAGTTCTTTCAATTTGAGAAATGTCGAGCATGTTCTTCCCTTTTGGTTTTCTAACTCCAGGGCTTTGCACATTTCGTTATAATACTTTACTTTGTCTTCTTGAGCTGCCCTTTGAAATCTTCTGTTCAGCTCTTTTACTGCATCATTTCTTCCACTAGCTTTAGCTACTCTTCTAGGTTCAAAAGCAAGTTTCAGAGTCTCTTCTGACATCCATTTTGGTCTTTTATTTCTTTCCTTTCTTTTTAGTGACCTTTTGCTTTCTTCATGTATGAGGTCCTTGATGTCATCCCACAACTCCTCTGGTCTTTGGTCATTAGTGTTCAGTGCATCAAATCTATTCTTGAGATGGTCTCTAAATTCAGGTGGGATATACTCAAGGTCGTACTTTGGCTCTTGTGGACTTCTTTTAATTTTCTTCAACTTTGACTTGAACTTGCATATGAGTAATTGATGGTCTGTTCTGCATTTGGACGCTGGCCTTATTCTGACTGATAATATTGAGCTTCTCCATCGTATCTTTCCACAGATTTAGTCGATTTGATTCCTGCGTTTTCCATCCAGTGAGGTCCACGTGTATAGTTGTTGTTTATTGTCTTAGTTAGCTAGTGCTGCTATAACAGAATTACCACAAGTGGATGACTTTAACAAAGAGAAATGTATTCTCTCACAATCCAGTAGGCTACAAGTCCAAATTCAGGGTGTCAGCTCCAGGAGAAGGCTTTCTTTCTCTGTTGGCTCTGGGGAAAGGTCCTTGTCATCAGTCTGGGAGCATCTCAGCGCAGGAACCTCAGGTCCAAAGGATGCGTTCTGCCCCTGCCACTGCTTTCTTGGTGGTATGAGGTCTCCTACTCTCTTTTTATTTCCCTTTCCTTTTATCTTTTGTAAGATAAAAGGTAGTACAGGCCACACCACAGGAAAACTCCCTTTACATTGGATCAGGGATATGACCTTAGTAAGGGTGTTACATCTCACCCTAATCCTCTTTAACATAAAATTACAATCACAAAATGGAGGACAACCACACAATACTGGGAATCGTGGCTTAGCCAAATTGATACACACATTTTTGGAGGGACATAATTCAATCCATGACATTTATGTTGTTGACAAAAGGTGTTGGCAATGAGTAAGTCATTGGTCTTGCAAAATATATCATGCAATCTCTGGTGTCGTTTCTATCACCAAGGCCATATTTTCCAACTACTGATCCTTCTTTGTTTCCAACTTTTGAAATCCAGTCACCAGTAATTATCAATGCATCTTGATTGCAGGTTTGATCAATTTCAAACTGCAGAAGTTGGAAAAAATCTTCAATTTCCTCACCTTTAGCATTAGTGGTTGGTGCGTAAATTTGAATAATTGTCATATTAACTGGTCTTCCTTGTAGGCGTATGGATATAATCCTATCATTGACAGAGTTGTCCTTCAGGATAGATCTTGAAATGTTCTTTTTGACAATGAATACAATGCCATTCCTCTTCAATTTATCATTCCCAGCGTAGTAAACCATATGATTGTCTGATTCAAAATGGCCAATATCAGTCCATTTCAGCTTACTAATGCCTAAGATATTGATCTTTATACGTTCCATTTCATTTTTGACGACTTGCAATTCTCCTAGGTTCATACTTCGTTCATTCCACGTTCCGATTATTAATGGATGTTTGCAGCGATTTATTCTCATTTTGCGTCGTGCTACATCAGCACATAAAGGTCCCAGAAGTTTTACTCCATTCACGTCATTAAGATCGACTGTACTTTGAGGAGGCAGCTCTTCCCTAGTTATATTTTGAGTGCCTTCCAACCTGAGGGGCTCATCTTCCAGAATTACATCAGTGTTCCTCTGCTATTCATAAGGTTTTCACTGGCCAATTTTTTTTTTTTAGAAGTATATCCTAAGTTTCTTCTTCCTCGTCTTTCTTAGTCTGGAAACTCTGCTGAAACCTGTCTATACTGGGTGACCCTGATGGTATTTGAAATACCAATGGCATAGCTTCCAGCATTACAGCAACGTACAAGCCACCACAGTACAACAAACTGACAGACAAATGGTGTTTTTTTGGTTGTTGTTGTTGAGAATATACACAGCAGAACATACACAAAATAGACAGTTTCTACATATACAATTCGGTGACACCGATTACATTCTTTGAGTTGTGCAACCATTCTCACCTCCTTTTCTGAGTTGTTCCTCCACCATTAACATAAACTCACTACCCCCTAAGATTCCTATCTAATTTTTCAAGTTGCTGTTGTCAATTTGATCCCATATAGATAGATCTTAAAAGAGTTCAGTGCTCAGGAGGTTCCGGCAAGACGGCGCTCCAGGCAGAAGCACCACGCCGTCCCTCCACAGCAAAGATCCGAAAAACTAAGCCAAACAGAGAATGCAACAATCCTGAAACCCTAGAACATCAAATGAAGAGATAAAGGACTCAGCCTAGCACCAAATGGAGTGAGAATACTGAAAGAGAACGGAGAGCGA
>NW_004444197.1:385918-387668 GCF_000243295.1 Trichechus manatus latirostris
CATAAAACAACATGTGTACTACTGTTTCATGAGAAACTATTTGTTCTGTAAGCCTTCACCTGAAGTACAATAAAATATATATATAAAAAAAAAGGTAAAACCATGCCAAAAAAAAGAATATGGGAGAATTAAAAAAGAAAAAAAGAGTTCAGTGCTCAAGGCAGACATTCTTTACTAGTTAAGCTAAACTATTGTTTGCTTTTAAGAAGAGTTTAGGGGATATTTTTAGTTTAAGGTTTAAAGATTATCTCAGGACAATAGTTTCAGGGGTTCTTCCAGCCTCTATGGCTCCAGGAAAATCTGGATTCCATGATAATTTGAAAATTCATTCTGCATTTTCTCCCTTTTGATCAGGATTCTACTATAGAATCTTTTATCAAAATGGTAGTTGGATAGTGCCCGGCTACCACCAACAACTGCTCTGACAGGGATCACAACAGGGGGTCCCGGACAGAGCTGGAGGAAAATGTAGAACAAAATTCTAACCCACAAAAAAAGACCAGACTTACTGGCCTGACAGAGACTGGAGGAACCCTGAGAGTATGGCCCCTGGACACCCTTTTAGCTCAGTAATGAAGTCACTCCTGGGGTTCACCATTCAGCCAAAGATTAGACAGCCCCATAAAACAAAATGAAACTAATGGGGCACAACCAGGGACAAGGACTAGAAGGCAGGAGGGAACAGGAAAGCTGGTAATAGGGAACCCAAAGTTGAGAAGGGACAGTGTTGACATGTCGTGGGGTTGTTAACCATTGTCATAAAACAATATGCGTACTGTTTAATGAGAAACTATTCTATAAACCTTCATCTAAAGTACAATAAAAAAAATGTTAAAAAAAAAAAAAAGGTAGTTGGCACCATCCAGTTCTTCTGGTCTCCTGGCAAAGGGGGCAGTTATTCGTGGAGGCAATTAGCCACACATTCCATTTCTTCCTCCTGACTCTTCTTCCTCTGTTGCTCCAGTTGAATGGAGACCAATTGTTGTACCTTGGATGGCTGCTTGCAAGCTTTTAAGACCCCAGGCACTATGCAACGAACTAGGAGATAGAACAGAAGCACTAAACACAATATTAGGCCAATTCACTGGGGTGTTCCATGAAACCATGACCCTAAACCTCCAAACCAAGGAACCACATCCCGTTAGGTGTTTGGTTGTACATAAGCAGCCTCAGCAGCTGCTCTTTTTTGTTGTTGTTTTGTAAATACATCTATCACACAACTTTTTTGTTGTTATTGTTTTTGTTTATTATTATTATTACTATCGTACTTTAGATGAAGGTTTACAGAACAAACTAGCTTCTCATTAAACAATTAGTACACATATTGTTTTGTGACATTGGTTACCAACCCCCAACATGTCAACACTTTCCCTTCTCAATCTTCAGTTCCCTATTACCAGCTTTCCTGTCCCCTCCTGCCTTCTAGTCCTTGCTCTTGGGCTGGTGTGCCCATTAAGTCTTGTGTTGTTTTATGGGCCTGTCTAATCTTTGGCTGAAGGGAGACCCTCAAGAGTGACTTAATTACTGAGCAAAAAGGATGTCCGGGGGCCGTACTCTCAGGGTTTCTCCAGTTTCTGTCAGGCCAGTAAGTCTGGTATTTTTTTGTGAGTTATAGTTTTATTCTACATTTTTCTCCCGCTCTATCTGGGACCCTCTATTGTGATTCCTGTCAGAGCAATCAGTGGTGGTAGCCGGGCACCATCTAGTTGTACTGGACTCAGTCTGGTAGAGGCTGTGGTAGTTGTGGTCC
>NW_004444197.1:388089-463016 GCF_000243295.1 Trichechus manatus latirostris
TCACCAAAGTTACCACTAATCTATTGTCTATTTAGTGTTTATCCATCCCCACCTCTCCCCTCTCTCGTCACTATCAAAGATTGTTTCTTTTTCTGTATAAACCTTTTCATGAATTTTTACAGTAGTGGTCTCGTACAATACTTGCCCTTTTGTGATTGACTTATTTCACTCAGCATAATGCCCTCCAGATTCATCCACGTTGTGAGATGTTTCTCAGATTTATTATTGTTCTTTATTGTTCTGTAGTACTCCATTGTGTGTTGTGTACCATAGTTTGTTTATCCATTCATGTGTTGATGGGCACCTAAGTCGTTTCCATGTTTTTGCTATTGTGAACAATGCTGAAATGAACATGGGTGTGCATATGTCTGTTTGTATCACACAACTTTTGCCACTTCAATTTTTTACAGCATTTACAATTTATTGACAGCAGTTACATTAATCGGCTATGCAACTTAATGAGATTTTCCATCACTGTAAACCAAAACTCATTATGCCACAGGTACTCCCTTCCACCCCTGGTAGTCACTAATAAACTTTGGTTTCTGTACATTTGCCTGTTCTTGTCTTTTTATGTAAGTGAGGTTATACAGTATTTGTCCTTTTGTGACTGACTTGTTTCACTCAATATATCTTCAAGCTCCATTCATGTTGTAGCATGTATCAAGACTTCTTTTCTCTTTCTGGCTAAATAATATTTCATTGTATGTATGTACCATATTTTGTTTATCCATTCATTTGTTGATGGGCATTTAGGTTGTTTCTGCCTTTTGGCTATCGTGAATAATGCTGCAGTGAACATTGGTGTATATGTGTCTGTTCACTCTGCTGCTTTCAAGTCCCTTGGATATATTACTAACAGTATAATTGCTGGGTTATATGGTAGTTCTATTTTTAGTTTTTTGAGGAACCACCACATGGTTTTCCCCAATGGCTGTACTGTTTTGCATTCCCACTAACAATGGACAAGGGTTCAAATTTCCCCACATCCTTGTCAACATTTGTTATTTCCTGTCTTTTTTTTATCTTAGCCGTCTTAGTGGGAGTGAAATAACGTCTCATTGTAGTTTTGATTTGCATCTCTCGGATGGCTAATGGGAAACCCTTGTGCTGTAGTGGTTAAGAGCTACAGCTGCTAACCAAAAAGTTGGCAGTTCGAATCTACCAGGCGCTCCTTGGAAACTCTATGGGGCAGTTCTACTGTGTCCTATAGGGTCGCTCTGAGTCGGAATCGACTCAACGGCAATCAGTTTTTTTTTGTTTTTTTTTTTAATGGCTAATGACATTGAACATCTTTTCATGTGTTTGGTGTCCATTTGAATGTCTTCTTTGGTGAAATGTCTCTTCAAGTCCTTTGCCCATTTTCTGATTGGGTTATTTGTCTTTTTGTTGTTAAGTTATTGAAGTTTTATATATTTTTTGGTTATTAGATTCTTATCAAATATATGGTTTCTGAAGGCATTCTCCCAGTTGGTGGCTTGTCTTTTTACTTTTTTGGTAAAGTCTTTTGATGAACAAAAGTTTTAAATTTTTATGAGGTCCCATTTATTTATTTTGTCTTTTGCTCTTTGTGCTTTTGTTATTATATTAGATAATCCATTGTTAAAAGCTAGGCCTAACAGCCTTGCCTTGTACTTTCTTCCAATAATTTTATGAGTTTAATTTTCACATTTAGGTCCTTAATCCATTTTGAATTTGTTTTTGTGTATGGTGTGAAGTGTGGATCCTGTTTCATTCTTCTGCATGTGGAAATCCAATTTTCCCAGCATCAGTGGACTTAGCACCCTTGTCAAAAATCAGCTGACCATAGATAATGTGGGTTTATTTCTGGACTCTCAATGCTATTCCATTGGTCTGTGTGTCTATTATTACACCAGTAAGAGGCTGTTTTTATTATTGCTAGCTGTATGTTTTAAAATCAGGAAGTGTGAATCCTCCTACTTTTTTGTTCTTCAGTATTGCTTTACCTATTTGGGGACTCTTGCCATTCCATGTAAAGCTGAGAATTGGTGTTTCCATTTCTGTAAGTTAGGCGATTGGAACTTTGATCAGGATTGTTTTGAATCTATAGGTCACTTTGGGTAGTATTGACATCCAGCAATTTTAAGTCTTCCAATCTATGCACACAGAACATCTTTTCATTTATTTAAATCTTCTTTAATCTCTTTCAGCTGTGTTTGTCATTTGATGTTTTGACTGCTGCTTCCATGGACGTTAATTGTTGATTCAAGCAGAATTACCGAAAGTGGTGTGTCAGAGTCTCCTACTATTATTGTGGAGCTGTCTATCTCTCTTTTCAGTGCCATTAGAGTTTGTTGTATGTATTTTGGAGCCCCGTCGTTGGGTGTGTAAATATTCATTATAGTTATTCTCCTGGTGTACTGACCTTTTAATCATTATATAGTGTCCTTCCTTATCCTTTGTGGTGGATTTTACTTTAAAGTCTATTTTGTCAGAGATTAATATTGCCACTCCTGCCCTTTTTTGAGTGTTACTTGCTTGATACATTTTTTTCCATCCTTTGAGTTTTAGTTTGTCTGTGTCTTTAAGTCTAAGTTGTGTCTCTTGTAGGCAGCATATAGACAGATCATGTTTTTTTTATCCAATCTGCCACTCTCTGTCTCTTTATTGGTGCATTTAGTCCATTTACATTCAGCATAATTATTGGTAGGTATGAGTTTAGTGCTGTCATTTTGATGTCTTTTTTGTGTGTTGTTGACAGTTTCATTGTTCCACTTAATTTTCTATGCTGAGTTTTTCTTTATGTGTTTTCTCTTCATCTTTTTCATTGTTGTTGATTTTGTATTTGCTGAGTCTTTACATTTTTCTTGTTTTTTATTTTGATGTATAGGATTGTTAGTTTCCTTTGTGGTTACCTTAATATTTATGCCTATTTTTCTAAGTTTAAACCAGTCTTTTATTTCTTTATATCGCCTTGACTTCCTCTCCATATGAAAAATCTATGTCTACATTTGTTAGTCCCTCTTTTTTGTTTTAATGTTGTCATCTTTTACATATTGACATCTCTGTGTCCCTATTTTCAGTGTTTTAGTTTCGATTTATTTTTGTGACTTCCCTATCTGGGTTGATATCTGGTTGCTCTATCCTGTGTCCTAGTCTTGAATTGTTATCTGATGTTATTGATTTTCTAACTGGAGGACTCCCTTTAGTATTTCTTGTAATTTTGGTTTGGTTTTTGCAAATTCCCTAAATTTCTGTTTATCTGGAAATGCCCTAATTTTGTCATCGTATTTGAGAGTTTTGCTGGATATATAATTCTTGGCTGGCAGTTTTTTTTTTCCTTCAAGGCTTTATATATGTCATCCCATTGCCTTCTTGCCTACAGGGTTTCTGCTGAGTAGTCCAAGTTTATTCTTATTGACTCTCCTTGGTAGATGACTTTTTGTTTATCCCTAGCCGCTCTTAAAATTCTCTCTTTACCTTTGGTTTTGGCAAGTTTGATTATAATATGTCTTGGTGACTTTCTTTTGGGATCTACCTTATGTGGGATTTAATGAGCATCTCGGGTAGATATCTTGTCATCTTTCACGATATCAGGGAAATTTTCTGCCAACAAATCTTCAACAATTCTCTCTGTATTTTCTGTCACCACCCCCCTCCCCGTTCTGGTACTCCAATCTTCTTGATAGAATCCCACATAATTCTTAAGGTTTCTTCATGTTTTTGAATCCTTTTATCTGATTTTCCCTCAAATAAGTTGGTGTCAAGTGCCTTATCTTCAATCTCACTAATTCTGACTTCCATTGCCTCAATTCTGCTCCTATGACTTTCTATTGAGTTGTCTAATTCTGAAATTTTATTGTTAATCTTCTGGATTTCTGATTGCTGTCTCTCTATGGATTCTTGCAGCCTGTTAAATTTGTCATTATGCTCTTCTCTAATCTTCTTAAGTTCCTCTATTGCTAGGTCTGAATTTTGTCTGATCTCTTCCTGATCTCTTGAAGACTTCTGTATATTAATCTTTTGTATTCTGCCTCCAGTAATTCCAAGAAATTCTCGTCCTCTGGCAAATTCCTTCTTTATTTTGGGAGCTTGCTGAAGCCATCATGGTCTGCCTGTTTATGTGATTTGATATTGACTGTTGTTTCGGAGCCATCAGTAAGTTATTATATTTATTTTATGCTTGCTTACTGTGTCCTAGCTTCTTGTTTTGTTTTGTTTTGTTTTGATATGCCCAGATAGGCTGCTTGTGTGAGCTAGCCTGATCACCAGTGCCTCTGAAGTTCCAGTGTCCTACCACCAGGTATGTGAGCCCAGGAGTCTGCCCACTTCTCCTGTATGGATTCAGCTCAGGTGTCCAGGTAGTTGGCCACCAAGTGTGTGGTGCAGGCTCTCACCTACAGACAGGCATGGGTGATTGGCGTAGGCACCGGCATCCGGCTGCAGCAGGGGGTCACATACTGAGCAAGGCAGGGGGCTGACGGCCGCCCCCGAGTGTCTGGGAAGAAAGTGTGTCCCTGTTACCTAGGGCTCTTAGGTGGATGGGTTTTGCAGCCGGACTATGAACACTCAGTGCTGTTGGCTGTAAGGCCTGGGGGGAACCACTTATTCTTGGGCCCCTGTCACAGTTGGCTAGGTGGCATGGGTGGAGCCACCAGTCCTCAGGCACCTGATGTGGGTAGGTGAAGACCCTGCTTAGTACGCAGAGCAGTGTCAAATGTCAGGAACCTGCCACTTCACAGCTGAAACAGTTGAAGTTAGACTTCAGGTATATACCCTGTTGTACTGTGGTAATAAGGGCCTATGCTGTTGAAATGGGCCCACACAAGTCTATGCAGGGGGAAGGGCACTCAAAGTCCGTGGCCCCTTATGCTTGTGCCTAGGCAAAGGAACTGTGCCTACCCTGAGTTCCTAGTTTAGGGGAGCCAGCAGGTTATTTTTTGCCGTTTGTTAATTTGTTCTCTCTCCAAAGCCAGGAGAATGGCTCAGGGTGCATGATGGGTCCTACTTCCAGCCCGGGGAACTCGGCAATTGCTGAAGCCGGTCCTGGACCCAGTGTAGAGTAGGGAGCGGGGGGTGTAAATGGGAGAGAGGTTTTTTCCAAAGCGGGGGGGTGTTTTCGATCTGCACAGTAGGCCAGACGCAAGTATTATCTTTCACCAATCAAGGGCTGCTTCTCACTTGTTCTGGATGGCCGAGTAGATGCTCTGCCGCTGGGTCTCTCCTGGTGTGGAAAATGCCTCCCAAAGTACCCTTTTGCCTGCCTTACCACGTGCCACAAGCTGATCCTGCCTGAAGGGCTCAGGCTCTGGCCAGGTCAGGTCTGGCAACTCCTTGCTGCTTCTGAACCATCTCTTCCTCCCCCTGCCACTCAGTCCAATTCCCCAACTTTGCCTTTGATGTTCAGGGCTCCTAAATTGTCATATATGATCAATTCACTTGTTTTTTCAGGTCTTTGTTGTAAGAGGGACCACCAGAAGCTTCTGACTACTCTGTCTTCTTGGCCCCGCCCTGATTCAAGTAGAATTAAATTGTTGGCAACTTCAATTACTTCTCCATTTATTATGATGTTGTTTATCAGTCCGGTTGTGAGGATTTTCATTTTCTTCCGGTTCAGGTATAATCTATACTGAAGGCTGTAGTCTTTGACCTTCATCAGGAAGTGCTTTAAAGTCTTCATTTTTGGCAAGCAATGTTGTGTCATATGCATATCAGAGGTTAATGAGTCTTCCTCCAATCCTTATGCTGCATTCTTCTTCATATAGTCCCAGCTTCTCGGATTATTTGTTCAGCATGCAGATTGACTAAGTAAAGTGATCATGCCAAATTCTTTGATATGCGTATACTTACTAGAATTCTGGATATACTATGTTAGCTTGTGCAGCTGGAGGTGGTTCTAACTGCTTATTTGGTTGGTTGATTTAAACTTGAACTCAGTATTCAATGAGTTAATAATTTAATGAGGTTTAAGTGCCAGGGCTTAATAATTTAATGAGGTGGAGGAGGAAATCTACAGGCCTAGGGAGATATGGATGTTGGATTGGATTTATCATGAGCAACCTGCACACCCATCCCCTAAGTATATTCCATATAAAGGCCCAGAAGATACTGTCTTTACTAAGGCATTAAGAAATATATTAGTGGGGGGCACATCCACATCTTTGAAAAGTTTTGTGGCTGTTCTCCTTTGTAAGCCAGGCATGATTGTAGGGGATACTACCTTTAACATAGGCTTCCTGATTTCATTGAGGATAATGGGATGCCAGAGTAGCAGAGGCCAAGTGGAAGCACTTAACCATCAAAGACAAGGTGGGCACATCAACCAAAAAGGAAAGCAGAGATTTTTTAGTAATCAGAATGCCTTGGCCTGCAGAAATCTTTTGGTAGTTAACTGATCATGGTGATCAGGTGATAGATGGAGTCTAACCTCAAATCTGACTCACAGTTGGCCTAGTTGGTCCACGAACTCAGCTTGTAGTTGTTTCCCTGGTTCCTAAATGTATAATTGGAATAGACATATTTAGTAACTGGCAGAATCTCCAACTTAAGTATGACACATGGGATAAGGGTCATTATTGTAGGCAGAGCTAAGTGGAAGCCCCTGGAACTTCCCTTTCCTGCCAAGATTGTAAACTAAAACAATACCACATCCCTGGGGGAATTGTAGAGATTACTGCCCCCATCAAAGACTTGAAAGAAGCAGGAATGGTGATAACTATCACTTCCCATTTAATTCACTAGTTTGGCCTGTGCAAAAGTGAGGTAGATCTTGGATAATGACTGTGGACTATTGTAAACTTAATCTCATGGTGACTCCAACTGCTGCTTCTGTCCCAGTTGTAGTATCTTTACTGTATAGTATCTTTCACTGGATCTATGAATCATCTAAAAGTATATGTGTGTGTGTTTAATTTACAAACATACAGAGCTTTAAAAGTATCTTTTTATTATTGGCTTCTAACATAAGCATTGTGGTCCAAGCACGTTGTCTTATGTGATAATAATTCTTTGCAATTGTTAAGACATTTTGTGTACTAGTACATAGTCAATTATTGCAATTTTTGTAAATGTTCCATGTGTACTTGACAGGAATGTGAATTCTCTAATTACTAGATGGAAGGTTGATTATTTATGATGGCTAATCTTCTATTTCTTATTAACTCTGCTTAATCTAGAAATTTCTGGGAAGGATATATTAAAATCTCTCGCTATCATTGGGAATTGTAAAATTCCCCTTATAATTCTGTCAATGTTTGTTCCTTATATTTTTAGACTGTATTATTTTATACATACAAATTTATAATTATTAAATATTCCTGGTGAATTTTATCTTCTATGGTTATGTAGAAATCTTCTTCATTTCTAGTAATGCTTTCTTTTGTTTAGTTTTTTTTTGTCTCATATGTCTCTTTCCATTAATTTATTTTTGATGTTTTTGTGCCTTTTTGTAAAATGTGCTGTAGTAAACAGCATATAAAAAACCTCTTGCCATTGAGTCAATTCTGATTCATAGCGACCCTATAGGACAGAGCAGAACTGCCCCATAGAGTTTCCAAGGAGCGGCTGGTGGATTTGAACTGCTGACCTTTTGGTTAGGAGACAAACGCTTAACCAGTGCTCCACTGGGGCTCCATAAACAGCATATAGTGAGATTAAAAAGTAATAATCCAACCTAGCAATCCTTGAAAAGATGGAAAAATTACATTTATTGTAATTAGTGATATATTTGAATTTATTTCTATTATCTTGCTTTACTTTATTTTGTGATTTTCCTATGCTGCTTCTTTCTCCTTTCCTGCTTATGTTTGGAATGATTGCATTTTTCTTTTCCCCCTTATTTCCTCTCTGTTGTTGTTAGCTGAGATTGAGTTGGCTCCAACTCATGGCGACCTTATGTACAAAAGAACAAAACATTGCCCGGTCCTGTGCCATCCTCACAATTATTGGTATGTTTGAGCCCATTGTTGTAGCTCTCTAGTGGTTTGAAAATTATATTTTCAATTTCTATTCTTTTAGTAAATATCTTTATTTATTTATTTGTAATACCTTTATATTTTTACATTTGTACTTAACACAGTCTAAAGTTGGTTAATTTCTGTACCTTCTTTCAGAGCAGTAAGGGGCCTCCAATTGCTACCATACTGATCACCTTTCTTCCATCTTGTGTGTTAATATGTCAGGCGTTCAGTTATATCTATTTTTATACTCCCCAAATTCATCAATGTTATTTATTATTATTGTTTTACATAGTCAACACCTGTTTAAATTTGCTCAAGTCCTTACCAGCTTATTTGTACACTCTTCTCTACTGCTTCTCAGTGTTCCGTTTCCTTCATCCTGAAATATATTCCTTAGGGATCCTTTGCTGAGGCTGTATAAGTGATAAACTCTGAGTTTTTGTTTGAATAAAAATGGCTTTATTTTACCATCATTTAAAAAAATATTTTAACTTACTTTGTATTTTAAAAATTCAGAATTACAGATGTCTTGATATTTCAACCTTAAATATAATGTATATGTATAGAACATAGCCAAATCAAGATGAACACATTTAGCAAAATGAACAATTTCTTAATCATCTACTATCCATTCCATATTCAAATTTTCCTAATTATCTCAATAATGTCTGGTTTTCCAAATTAGATCCAGTCCAGAACCACACACTGTGTCAGTTTATTTATTATGTCCCTTAAGCCTCTTTTAATCTCAAATAGTCCCTTTTTTCATGAAACTGATTAGCTAAAGAGACAAGGCCAGTTGCTCTGTAGAATATTCCACCTTCTGAGTCTGCTTCCTGTGGTGACATTTAGCATGTTCATCTTTCCTCTATATTTCCTATAAAGTGTAAGTAGATCCAAAGGCTTGATTGGGTTTAAATCAACCATGTTATCAGGTGGGACCAGTCCCTGGAGAAGGACATCGTGCTTGGTAAAGTAGACAGTCAATTAAAAAGAGGAAGACCCTCAAGGAGATGGATCGACAAAGTGGCTGCAACAATGGGCTCAAGCACAGCAATGATTGTGAGGATGGCTCAGGACCGGGCAGTGTTTCATTCTGTTGTACATAGGGGTGCTAGGAGTCAGAACTGACTCCACGGCACCTAACAACAATATTATTGGCTAGATCACATCACAAGTGTTGCAATATTCACATCAGGAGACAATACTATCTGACTTATCCATCTGGATTATAAGCATTCTTGTACAAAAGTCTATGCTATGATTGTGTCCTTCTGTGTGATGGATACCACTGAGTATATAATAAACAAAAGACAGGAAGAATGTTAGAAAATGCATGTTGAGGATGAGAGGCATGTACATTTAACTTCTAACTAGCATGCATCAGGACTTTGGGACCACTTGGAATAGGCCTGTGCACATGTAGGAGAATTTTTCTAGGATATAAACTAAAGAAGTAACATTCCAGGGTAGGAGAAAATTGCTCTTCAGCTTTATGGCTTACTACTAAATTACTCACTAATTAGCCAGTTTACACCTCTACCAGCAAGTAAGACATTTCGTTTCCCCAACACTTGGTATTTTCACACTTTTTAAATTCTGCCAACATGTTTATGTGAATTAATATCGCATTGTGTTTTCAAAATTATTATACACATCATGACATTTCACCCCTCAGTATTCTTGTTATAAAAATAAGGACATTTCTTATTTAACCACAATATCATTATCACTAACACAGTAACAATAATTCCTTATACCATCTAATACCAATTCCACTTTCATATTTCTCCAATTGTCTAAAAAAATCGATAAGGACTTAGGTAAATATAAATAGTCATCGACTGTTCAAGTCACCTTATTCTTCAATAGCGATCAGCTTGGTGTAAGGTCTAAATTGCCAGGTATTTCCTCTAAGAACTATGAAGACAGTATTCCCCTATCTTCTAGTTTCTATAGTGCTGTTGAGAAATTTGCTATCTGTCCAGGCACTGTTGCTTTGCAGAAAACGTGTGTTTTCTAAAAAAAAAGAAAACATATGTTTTCTTTCTGGTTTCTCGAGTTGTGCATTCTCACTCGGATGTGTCAGAGTGAGGATTTAGTTTATTTTGGAACTCATTTCCTGAGGCTGAGAATTCTTTTCCAAAATCAGTTCTGGAGGTTGATCAACCATTGTCTCTTCTCGTTATCTGTTCTAAGAGCCTAGAATAGTGCCTGGCACACAGTAGGTGCTTATAAAAAGCAGCATTTTCCCTACTCCCCCTTATTCTCACTGTTCTCTCCTGCTCACACTTTTTCCAGACATTTATTGGAACATCTCATTCTATCCACAATGCCTGTTAATCTCTTTTATATATTTTTTTATCTCTGTTTTGCTGTACTGCATTTTAGGTAATTTTTTTCCAAGTTGTCTTCAAGTGCTCAACTTCTAATCTTCTGTTCAACTTATCCATTGAGTTTATAACTATAATTTATAAAATGAAACCTGTCTAATACTTTGTATAGCATTCTGCTTATTTCTTATGCTTTTGATTTCTTGTTTTATGACTTCAATAATTTTTAACGTGTTGTATCAGTCAGGGTTCTCCAGAGAAATAGAACCCAGAAGCAATAAAAGGTGTAGCTAGACAGACAGATACATAGATAAACAGATTTATTTTAAGGAATTGGCTCATGCAATTTTGGGGGGCTGGAAGTCTGAAATCTGTAGGGCAAGCTGGCAGGTTGGAAATTCAGGCAGAAGTTGATATTGCAGTCTTGTGTCTGAAATCCTTAGAGCAGATTAACAGGCTGGAAGCTTAGGCAGGATTTTTTTCTACAGTCTTGAAAAATTTCTTTTCTGGGAAACCTCAATTTTTGCTCTTAAGGGCTTCACTTGATTGGATGAGGCCCACCTGCATTTCTGAGGGTAATCTCCTTTACTTAAAGTCAATTAGTGGTAGATATTAACCACATCTACAAAATACCTTCACAGCAACATATAGATTAGTGTTTCATTAAATAACTGGGTACTAGAGCCTATCCAAGGAGCCCTGGTGGCACAGTGGTTAAGAGATCAGCTGCTAACCAAAATGTTGGTGGTTTTAACTCACCAGCTGCCCCTTGGAAACCTTATGGGACAGTTCTACTCTGTCCTATAGGGTCACGACTATTACTTAGAATCAACTCAACGGCAGTGGGTATGGCCTGTTCAAGTTGACACATAAGACCAACCACCACATATATTTTGAATCTGAGTCTTGTAGTTCTCTTGTTGGAAGTCCTTGGGGGTCTAATTCTGATGTCTGTTGTGTAGGCAAACTCTCATTCATGTAGGTTATTTCCTTGTGGGTTTTCTAATTTTGGATCATGAACTCATGTTGATGGCCTTGAGGCAGATATTCATGGGCTATTGTAAAGACTGGATACATTAATTCATATGAAGGTATGTCTCAAATCAAGGGGGAAATGAAATCACATAAAAAGGATATATAGAAGAGCAAGAGCAGTCCCAAAGCCACCAAAAAACCAAACCCGTTGCTGTTGAGTCTATTCTGACTCATAGTGACCTACAGGACAGAGTAGAACTGCCCCATAGGGTTTCCAAGGCTGTAATCTTTACAGAGGCAGACTGCCATATCTTTCTGCCATGGAGCAACTGGTGGGTTCAAACCACTGACCTTTCGGTTAGCAGCCAAGGGCTTAACCACTGCACCGCCTCTGTTCCTTCCCAAAGCCACAAGTGCATACTAAAACATGCAAAACCAAACGCACAAACAAACAGAAAAACAAGAGTTTCATGCTTAAACCCTGGCAGGAATCACACAAGGGAATAATATAAAAAACTCTTCCATGTGCCAGGCTCTTTACTTGTATTACCTTTAACATTCATAATAACTTTAAAGGGAGATGATATTCCCATTTACAGAGCAGAAACTGCAGCAGGGTTATTAATCTGTACCTAATTGCAGAACCCCAGTTAGAACTCAGCTGAATGACTATAAAGTTCATGTTCTTTACAAATGCACCCCCTTGTCCCTCAGAACTGTTATTGGAAAAAATCACCACCATTTGGATCACATACGTATTTTTTCCCAGTTTTAATTTTAATTCAGGCCAATTACCCCCAAGGATCATAAAAATGTGTTAAATAATTAATGAAAAAGGGAAAAGAATGCATAAAACTTCAAAAGAACTGCATTTCAAGTAGAGGAATTTTAGTTCTTCATTTGCTTTCATTTTTCCAGTTTGGGATTTTGTTTATATACAAAAAAGGCTATTAACAAGCAGCTTACTTTTATAAAGAAAGCCCTAGAGCTTCCAGAATCTAATAAACATGTATCTGACCTGAGCATTCCAAATAAAACAAAGCAAACCAGTGCAAATTTAATCCCTTAATAAGGAACTTGCAAATATAGCCTCAACATAATCTTACACCAACAAACCAGGAAACATGAAAGCTGATTGGTGGCAATACATTTCACTAGTCAATTCCTTGTTTTCCAGGCACAGACAGGATGCTGGGATATGCCTCCTTACTTGTTGAGCTCTTCCAAGTTATTATCTTTCAAAGACCAGCCAGGGATGTTGAGGAATTGCCAACTGTTTTAAATATTATCAGCATAAACTGCATCTGATGTTTGGAGTTTGGGGATCTGATATTAATAAGGTAGATTCATCTCAGTATTTAAAACATATGGTATGAGTTTATTTAAGGTAGTGGTCTGGATCTCGTGATATAATCATCTTTCCACAAGAAGTAATGTTTATTATTTGATATAAATTTAATACATGATCTTCAAAGCTTAGCTTTGGCTTTTGGCTTCATTGTATTATATGGACTGTAAAATGATTGTTTTAAAAAAACATTAACTTTGCAAATATATCCAGAAATGGAAAGATGACTCTGTTAAGATACTTAGCAAAAATAGATGATGCAGATAATTTAAGGAGTCACTGGTAAATTAAATGTCTTAACGAATTGGTCAGTTTTGCATTTTGGCCGGGAGACTCTGTGAGACCAACCACCATTACCGAAAAATTGACATAAAAGTATTTTATTTTTCTAAAACAGCCACGTTATTTCTGGGTTATTTCTTTCATAACAAACGTGTATTAACTTTAACAAAACAAATAAAGCACTTTGAATACTATGACAGCAGTGCAAGTAAAACATTTAAAAAATGCAATTAAAATTCAACCTTAGCATGAAAAATCACCTTTGCTTCCTATTTAGTTAGAGGCCCCCAAAGATAAGGTTTCTTCCTTTTTCAGTTTCCACATGCTATAGAATGAATTATTCCAAATGAGAGCATTCTTTCCATACTCATTTAATAAAATCACTAACAGCTGCAGGAGGGTGTTCATCCCATATGCCTGCAGCCTGGATGAAGGCCCTCAAGCTTGTCTCTGAATGGGGCCGTACGTGTTTCTCTGAGCTCTGAAGCCATGGTCAGAACTGTTAGGTTGCAGTGTGCACACATACCTGATTCCACAAAGCATTGCAGGTGCCTCTCCAGAGGGCTGCACCCTATACGTATCCACAAGCGTTGTCCAAGGATCCCAGCCCCACCGCATGCTGGACAGCGCTGGGTATTACCCACCTTTCTAACGTTTGTCCAATTGGTATAAAGTAGTTATCTCATGATGTGAGTTTTTCATTTTGATAATTTATCATTTCTAGGAGTTCAGTTTGGTTCTTTTTAAAATTCGCCATAAAACTTTTTATAGTTTCCTATTTCCTACAGGTATATTTGAACTTGTTTTTTATTTCTTTAAAATAATGAACTGAGTTATCTTATTCGCTAGAAAAGGACATCATCTTGGTAAAGCAGAGGGTCAATGAAAATGAGGGAAACCCTCCATGAAATGGATTGATACGGTGGCTGCAACAATGGGTTCAAACATACCAAACATTGTGAGGATGGCCCAAGACCAGGCAATGTTTCATCCTGTTATACCTAAGGTCACCATGAGTCAGAGCCAACTTGACGGCAAGTAACAGCAACGACAAGTTATTTTATACTGTATATCAGATAGTTCCAGTATCTGAAGTCTTTGTTTGGGGCTACCACTAGGCCACAGAGGACCGTTATGCAAATTAGAAAAAATGGCCCTTCTCCAAATACATCTCTTTCTTTTCTACGTGTAAATTAAGTGACATTGATTCATTCTCTGAGTTGTGTAACCATTTTCATCCTCCTTTTCTGAGTTATTCCTCCTCCATTAATATAAACTCACTGCCCCCTAAATTTCCTATCTAACCTTTCTAGTTGCTGTTGTCAGTTTGATGCCATATAGATAGATCTTAAAAGAGCTCAGTGCTTTCTTTTTTTTTTTTTATCGTGCTTAAGGTGAAAGTTTACAGCTCAAGTTAGTTTCTCATACAAAAATTTATACACACATTTTTATGTGACCCTAGTTGCTATCCGTATAATGTGACCCCACATTCCTCCTTTCCACCCCAGATTTCCTGTGTCCTTTCAACCAGCTCCTATCCCTTCCTGCCTTCTCATCTTGCTCCAGATAGAAGCTGCCCATTTAGTCTCGTCTATCTACTGGTACTAAGAAGCACGCTCTTCACAACTATCATTTTAGGTCTTACAGTCCAGTCTATTCTTTGTCTGAAGGGTTGGCTTCGGGAAAGATTTTAGCTCTGGGTTAACAGAGAGTCCGGGGGCCATGTCTTCTGGGGTTCCTCCGGTCTCAGTCAGACCATTAAGTCTGGTCTTTTAACTAGAGTTTGAGTTCTGCACCCCACTTTTCTCCTGCGCCGTCATGGACTCTCTGTTGTGTTCCCCGTCAGGGAGGTCATTGATGGTAGTAGGCACCATCTAGTTTTTCTGATCTCAGGCTGATGGAGTCTCTGGTTTATGTGCCCCCTTTTGTCTCTTGGGCTAATATTTTCCTTGTGTCTTTGGTGGTCTTCATTCTTCTTTGCTCCAGGTGGGTTGGGACCAATTGATGCATCTTAGGTGGCCGTTCACTAGCTTTTAAGACCCCAGACACACTCACCAAAGTGGGATGCAGAACATTTTCTTAACAAATTTTGTTATGCCAATTGACCTACTGTCCCCTGAAACCATGGTCCCTAGGCCCCTGCACCTGCTACATTGTCCCTCAAAGTGTTTGGTTGTATTCAGGAAACTTCTTAGCTTTTGGTTTAGTCCAGTGGTGCTGACTTCCCCTGTATTGTGTGTTGTCCTTCCTTTCACCTAAGATAATTCTTGTCTACTATCTAGGTAGTGAATTCCCCTCTCCCTCCCCACCTTAGTAACTATCAAAGAATATTTTCTTCTGTGTTTAAACCTTTTCTTGAGTTCTTATAATAGTGGTCTCATACAATATTTGTCCTTTTGCAATTGACTAATTTCACTCAGCATAATGCCTTCCAGATTCATCCATGTTGTGAGATGTTTTGCAGATTCATCATTGTTCTTTATCATTGGGTAGTATTACATTATGTGAATATACCATAATTTGTTTATCCATTCATCTGTTGATGGGCACCTAGGTTGTTTCCATCTTTTTGCTATTGTGGACAATGCTGCAATGAACATGGGTGTGTATATATCTTTGTGTGACGGCTCTTATTTCTCTAGGATATATTCTAAGGAGTAGGATTACTGGATCGTATAGTACTTCTACTTCTAGCTTTTTAAGGAAGCGCCAAATTGATTTCCAAAGTGGTTGTACCATTTTACATTCCCACTAGCAGTGTATAAGTATTCCAGTCGCTCCACAACCTCTCCAACATTTATTATTTTGTGTTTTTTGGATTAATGCTAGCCTTGTTGGGGTGAGATGGTACCTCAGTGTAGTTTTGATTTGCATCTCTCTCATGGCTAATGACTGTGAGCATTTCTTATGTATCTGTTAGCCCTCAGGCAGACATTCTTTACTAGTTAAGCTTAACAATAGTTTGGTTTTGAGGGGGATATTTTTGGTTTAAGTTTTAAGTTTAAGTTTTAAAGATTATCTCAGGGCAATAGTTTTGGAGGTTCATCCAGCCTCTACAGCTTCAGAAAATCTGGATTCCATGAGAATTTTAAATTCTGTTCTGCACTTTCCCCCTTTTGATCAGGATTGTTCTATGGAATCTTTGATCAAAACGTTCATAATACTAGCTGGGCACCATCCAGTTCTGGTGTCATGGCAAAGGAGGGAGTTGTTTATGGAGGCATTTAGCCTCAAATTCCATTTCCTTCTCCTATTCCTGACTCTCCTTCTTCCTCTGTTGCTCCAGGCGAATACAGACCAATTGTTGTACCTTGGATGGTCACTTGTAAGCTTTTAAAACCCCAGGCACTAGGCAATAAACACGATATTAAGCCAGTTAATTGGGATGTCCCATGAAACCATGACCCTAACCCCCCAAACTAAGGAACCAAATCCCATGAGGTGTTTGATTGTATATAAGCAGACTCAGCAGCTACTTTTTTTTGTTGTTGTTGTTATAAATGTATCTATCACACAACTTTTGCCACTTCAACTTTTTTTTACAGGTGTACAACTTATTGGCAGCAATTACATACTCAGCTGTCCAACCCTACCCTTAATCAATGTGATTTTTTCCATCACCATAAACTGAAACTCAGTACTGTATAACAATAACCCTCCTTTTCCCCTTCCCTCCTGCCTCTGGTATCCACTAATACCAAATACATTTCTTAAAAGTTAGAATATTATCACAAAACCTGACCAGTTCTGACAGGGAGAATTTTGCAAAACTCTGGTAGTCAGTAAGCCTGGTGGCACACATGCACCTACACTTACACCCAGTCACACAATCCCTGGATGCTGGGGCACACAGCAGCTGTGTCCACAAACCCTATGCCACCTCGGCCTTTCCCCAGGTGTCAGATTTGGAGCCTAGCAGCTACAGAAATCAGGCTTCCAGGGCAGTAGTCAGGAGCCCAATTTCCAAGTGCCCTAGTTATCTTTAACTATATGCTGGTCATTATATTTGAAAAATTATTTGTAGGAATAATTTAAGGACCAGGATGAAGGTAATTTCCTCCATAGAGGATTTGTTTGCTTCCGCCAGAAGCCTAGGAGCACTGTGATTCCTGGGCTATTCAAATTCATGGCTTGGGTTTCCATGGATATCTCAGACGAATAGAACCAGGCTGTAATTCTGGTAAGCTGGTCCACTTCTCTTGGTTAGCAGCTGAGGGCTTAACAACTGGGCCACCAAGAGGTCAGCGGTTCGAACCCACCAGCTGCTCTGCAGGAGAAAGATGTGGCAGTGGGCTTCCCTAAAGATTTACAGCCTTGGAAACCCTATGGGGGCAGTTCTACCTTGTCCTATAGGGTTGCCATGAGTTGGAATCGACTCGGAGGCAATGGGTTTGGGTTTGGTTTTGGTCCACTTCTGGTTTATCCTCACCCTGAAGTAATTTTGGGGGAGGGGTCTCTTAGACTTCCCTCCTGGGGCAGGCCCTAGACTCTGATATAGACCCATTCTTCTCAAGAGGCCATCAAAAGGACAATTCAACCCTCCCCAGATGGACAGTGGCCCTTGGGGTGAGAGCTACCTCTATGCTTCTCTTTCCCTTGGTACCTGTTGCCTCTACAGCATGATGCTGTCCCCTCTGGCAGTTCTTTAAAGAGGATGTTTCTAACATTTTTTCCAGCTTTTTAATTGTTTTCAGCAGGAGGGTTGCTTGAGAGTTATCCTGCTATTACCAGAAAGAGAAGTCCTGTTGTTTTAATTTGCAGTTCTTTGATTAGTGGTGAATCCAAGCATCTCTTCTTATATTGGCAGTGGCTCCGTGACATGCCTACTCATTTCCTGTGCCTTTTTTCTAATGTCTTCCTGACCTTTTCTTGTTGATTTGCAGGTGTTCCCTATATACTCTAGATATTAATTCTGTGTTAATTTTATATATTACAATATCTTTTCCTAGTCTATTATATATTCATTAGCTCTATGGTGTCCTTTACCCAACAGACATCCTTAATTTTGATGTAGGCAAACTCAACATACTGTTCTACTCTAGGAGGTTTAAGGAGCCTGCTCAGCTGCTAACAGAAAGGTTAGTAGTTCGAACCCACGCAGCAGCTTTGTGGGAGAAAGACCTGGCAATCAGCTTCTGTAAAGATTACAGCCTAGAAAACCCTATGGGGTAGTTCTTCTACGTTACATGGGGTCACTATGAGTCAGAAATGACTTGATGGCACCCAACAATAACAGCATCTAGCAGGTCTGCAATTTGTCAAAATCTTCCTTAGTAGTTGTGGTTCAGACAAACCCAGTTCTTCCAAGGTTCATTTGACGGCATAGCGTAGACTCTGACCATCCTCTTTTGTTCACAAAGATTGTATTTTCACCGCCTAAGTCTGTAATATTGGCAACCACTCTGCTGCTTTGTTCTTTAACTTGCAATAAAGACCACAAGTCCCTCACATGTCCCTCACAGCATTTAACAGGTGTTAAGTCATACACCCCCTCATCCTGTGCTTATAAAGTTAAGTTCTAGACCTAAAGGCAGAATACAGATCGCGATTATTTTTCATCTTGATTCAGCCCACCATTCCAGGCTGCAAAGTTATTTTTGGACCCTGATTCTGTCATCCAGTGCTTTTGGCTGTCCCAGTTTTTTGCCATCTGAAACTTTGATAAATATGTCATCTGTTTCCACGTTCAAGCAACTGAGAAGAATGCAGAACATGAGAGGACCAAGCCTGGACTGTGTCCCTGGAGTCCTCTTTCAGGCAGATATTGATTAATTAATGATAACATTCTACCACGGTTTATTGAGGAGCATCTAAATGCCTGACCCTGGGCTAGATGCTCAGAATACAATGGTGTTGAATGAAATGTTCTCCACCATCAGAGGGTTCACATTCTAGTGGAGGAGACAGATGCAATTAAATATATGATATAAATCATAACACTTGTTCAGTGCTTTTATTTACAAAGCACACTCTCACAGATTGTCTCTTTTGAGCTCTGTTTGGGATAGGCAGTCAACCAGGAATAAATTCACTTAACCACAAACCATCCCACATTTCCCAAGATATCCTTGGAACTATCATCAGGACCTTAGTCAAAGGCTTTGCTGAAATCTAGGAGCACCGTGTCTACATTACTAGTTGAAGTATTTCAAACAGAAAAAAAACAAATCTGGAATGAATTGTTCCTTGTGAATCCATGCAGCTCCCCTTTATAACACCTTGTTAATTATGTTTATAATTCATTGCCAATCTCATTTTCGGCACTTCCTCAAGGATCTTTGAGGCAAGTTTTCTCACTATGCTGGGCTATAATTTATCAGGACCAGAAGACTTCCAGAAGATGCTCTTACAGTGCTATTTATTGGAGGCGGCTATTTACCCCTTCCTCCCATCCCCGCAATTCAGGGGAGCCTATTAAAGCCCTCTTCTAGGCCCCAATACTCCCCCTCCACAACTGGTAGGTGGTAATGCATAGTGCAGTGTTTATCCAACTGGGCGTCTTGTGCCATTAATGAATTATGGAATGAATTTAGTGGTTGTGATGAGTATTTATTTTAAAATAGAAGGAATAGTATAGAAAATATCAGACAGCATGGCAGGTAGTAAGGGTACACGTTGTTTTGTGAAAAACCTTCCTTTCAGTTTTATAAATTATATGTATGTGTTCTGGCCCCGTCTAAAATGTATCTCTTAGTCAAAAACGTTTGAAAGCTACTGGCATTGTGATTAAATCGGATGCTCTTGAGTCAGCTGGCACTGAGTTCAGCTTTGTCACCTTGGTCAAGTTACTTAACTAAGCGAACTTCCTCACAAAGAACACGACTGTGATACCATCTCGTTAGTATGTTATGAGGAATAAATGAAATAAGTGCAAATTGATTAGTTCAGCACCTGGAATGGAATGTGTTCAGAAGATAAGGGTATTATTTTCTGGTTTTAAAGATACGCACACATGGCTTTGTTTCTTTCTCATTCCCAGCGCTATTGATTTCGCTTCCTACTTTCTATTTTCAGCCGTCTGGGAGAAGCAGGTCTGTAGCTTTCTAGCAATCCTGGATTATATGGATATTATCCCGCACATCTCAGAGGGTTTCAAGGCTCATAAACCTGCTTCTCCCGAGACTGGATGCCGGTGTTGACTGCAGTGTGGGGGCCAGTGAGCCGCTCCACGCGTCCCAGCCACCCCTCTGCCTTCAGAGATCCGCCTCCTGGGCCCTTCGCTTATGGGAGGCGGGGACCAGGGGGCTGTTTTTTTTTTTTTTTTTAATTAGGCTCTCTCTCCTCCCTTTTTCTCTGAGAAAAGGAAACATTTCCCGCCTGTCCTCGCAGCGTTGTAAATTCTTTCTCTTTCCCTCGCCGGTCTGAGTTGCTCTCCCGCCCTGTCCATGACTTTTCTTTCCTTCCTCCCTGCACCCGTTTCTTCGTCCTGCAGTAGGAGATTCACAGTCATGGGGCAGAGGTACGCGAAAGCGCCCACCGCTCCGCCTCATCCCGGCGTGTTGCCCTCACGGTTCTCGGATTTGGGGTGCTCAAGCGAACCTCCCTCCCGGTTTGGAAGGCTGCCCAACTATAATACCCCCTAGCTCCCGCCGCCCTCACCCGCGGCGCCCACGGGCCGGGGCCGACCGTGAGCCCTACCCGCTTCCAGGCGCGCGTACCCGATTGGCTGCTTTATGGCACGTGAAAGCGCCGGCGCAGAAGGCATCACTCGTTCAATCATATATTCATCTTCAAACGTTGGAGATAACCAAGATCACTGAGAAATACGGTCCCTGCTTTCAAAAAGCTCAGTCTAGTCCTAGGACGCTCTTAAGTCTATCCTCTCAAAACAATGCCCATATCAAGCAGCAAGTGGAAGGGGCGGTGGGGGGAGAAACCATCTAAGAAGTATCTAACAATGGAAATTAACCTACCTTAAGAGTAAAACTTAAATTCAAATATGTAAGAGAGTTTATAGAGTGAGAAATACAATCAGCGTCAAAGAAATTTGAAGGATGAAGGAAAGTTTGCTTTTAGAAAACTGCATTTGAGAGGGTTTCTCTGGGTTGAGAAATTTTCCTTTTAGATTGTCAACAGGAACCATCCTCTTCTTTCTTTTCAGATTACATATTTCGTATTATGTGTCCCAAGGGTAGTGAGACACTGGAGCATCACTTCTAGGCCATGCTGAACACAGCACCACACCAAGGGAACCCTGGGTTATAAAGAAGTCCGCTCCTCACAGACATTGTCTTTTCTGAGACGTCAGTTCTGGAGACAAGTCCCCAACTAACTGGCTGTGGGATGTTACCCACCCTTCACAATCAGTAAATGAGATCACTTGGAAAAAAACTTTGCAATTAGTACAGTTGTTGTTGGTTGCCGTCAAGTCGATTCCAACTCATGGCAACCCCATGTGTGCAGAGTCGAACTGCTCCATAAGATTTTCAAGGTTGTGACCTTTTGGAAGTAGATTGCCTGACCCGTTTTCTGAGGTGCTTCTGGGTGGGTTTGAACTGCCAACCTTTCAGCTAGTAGTCCTAACCTTAACCTTCTGGTCCACCCAGGGACTCCAGTCGGTACACTAGTAGGCAGTGAAACAGGTACTTCTCAAATATTCCAAGATTACACACCTTTCTCACCAATCCCGGGGGAACCAAGCTTTAATCTTTAAAAAAGAAAGCGCTATTGATTAGATAGTGTCATGGTTTGAATTATGTCCCCCAAAAAACGTGTGTATCAATTTGGCTGGGCCATGATTCCAGAATTGTATGGTTGACCTCCATTTTGTGATTGTAATTTTGTTAAAAAGGATTAGGGTGGGATTGTAACGCCACCCTTACCCAGGTGATGTCCCTGATCCAATGTAAAGGGAGCTTCCCTAGGGTGTGGCCTGCACCACCTTTTACCTTACAAGAGATAAAAGGAAAGGGAAGCCAGCAGAGAATTGGGGAACCTCATACCGCCAAGAAAGCAGTGCCAGGAGCAGAGTGCATCCTTTGGACCTGGGGTCCCTGCGCGGAGAAGCTCCAAGTCCGGGGGAACACTGATGAGAAGAAGGCCGACAGAGAGAGAAAGCCTTCCCCTGGAGCTGATGCCCTGAATTTGGACTTGTAGCCTACTGGACTGTGAGAGAATAAATTTCTCCTTATTAAAACCATCCACTTGTGGTATTTCTGTTAGAGCAGCACTAGATGACTAAGACAGATAGAAACCATTTTTCTATAACCTCTTTGACCAAAAATAAGTTAATTTTTAAAAAATCTGTGCTTTACAAATCATGTGGACTTTTAATATGTCACACTTAAATGTCAAAATAAATAAATAGATGTTATGGAAAGATCAACTGAGTAGAGCCCTAATCCTGAAAATATTACTTACAAAAGATACTAATAACTAATGATCATGAGGACGGTGAAGGACTGAGTCACTATGAGTCGGAATCGACTCGACAACACCTAGCAACAACGTTTAGCAAACAAAGCTTATGTTTTTCAATATTTAATTTTTCACTCTGATTACAAAATGCCTGTTTTCTTTAAGAAGGATCAAACTAAAGTACGTGATACAAAAAGCAGGCCTCTCCAGTAACTCCAGCTCCAGACAGGCCACATAAACAACTGAGCACACAGCCCATCTGATCCATAGTGAAGACTGTGAACACTACTCCAGAGCCGTATGTAAAATAAGTAAAAATGTTTGCTTCAAGCAGATGGACTGAGTACATCTGACTGGCAGGAGGGCAGAATGGAATGGACAAACTTATGCTGGTGCTGGGGGCGGCAGACCACCAGCCCCTGCATTTCATCAGCTAGGGTTGCCCAAAAGAGACCAAGGGAAAACAAAGCAGAGGTGACTCCCAGGAAACACTTCAATCTGGCATTCCTTAGTCTGGGAATGAGGACAGGGAAAGGGAAGAATTGGGAGGTGGCAGGAGATTGCTTTAGTGACAACAGAGGAGGCCTGTGAGACAAACCTGTCACAGGGAATGGGGAAGGGTTGCATTCACTCCATCCTCAGTGACTCCAGACTGGCACCTGAGGGCATCCATAGGGTCAGCCAATCTTCCTCGCCACCTCTAGAGGTATGTGTGTGTGGGGTGGGGGGGACTCACTGAATAGCCCTGCAGGTGGCTCTAGTGGTCCTCCTAGGGCAGGAGCAGGCCTCCTCAGTGTGTGCAGGGATATCAGATGGCAACTGGTCAGAGCAGAGCCTCTCCAGGGGTGTCAGACCCAAAATGCAGGAGACCGCGTCTGCAATTCATTCATTCAGTGTCAGCCTGTTAGGCAGAGATGCTGGGGCAACATGAACAAGCCAGACCAGTCCCTGCCATGGCAGAGCTACCCTCTAATGGTGATGGCAGACACTGAACAAGCAATGGGAGCGTACAACAGAGGATCCAACTTATTTGGGGGTGGGTATCAATGAAAGCCTTTTGGAAAAAGTGATGTTTAAATTAAGACTTGAAATACACCTTCCTGAAACATCCTCCTTCAGGTAATACCCCTTTCCAATCACACCAATCCCATCCTAGCATCACTGTCTTTGCCAATGTATTGAAACTTGGCCTGTTCTGGCCAAGGTCTCCTTCCCAAAGACCTGCTCTTAAATTCTCTTTTGCTCAACCTAACATTCCCCAAAGCATGCCACCTGTGTGTGTTCCTATAGAAGAAATCCTGTAGGTGACCTTTTACCATCAGCTATCTGGGCTATGGCCTTAATGCTGTCTAATGTGGATGCCCTGCATGCTGCAGGAAGCCTGCCTCTCCCTTTCTCCTGGAGGCCTGGGAAGTGGGTTTAGTTATGAGAGGACAAGTTTCTTATGGAGAAGGTGGAGGTGGAAGCAGGGAGCATGTGTAATTTGTGTTTTATTTGCCTCAGTGCTAAGGTAACCCAGTTTCTGCAAGTCCTCAGTGCAGCCTTAAGGGCTTCCTGAGAGGCCCAAGGCATCTATGGCACAGGCTTGAGCACGGAGCAGCCAGCAACTGCTCCCAGACACAGAGGGTGGTGGGAGCAGAGGGCAGCTCAGGCCATTACAAGTTTGTTTTCTACTCCTACCCACTGGCTCTAGAAACCCTACCTCCACCCCTACTCCCCGCTGGGCTCCTGTGGCCTCTAAGCACCTACAGACCCTGAAGGAATGCACTCACTGCAATGACTTATTCCAGAAAAGCCAGGACTGTGAAACAGCAACACTGATACAACTCCTTCCCTACCTCCTCCATCCCCTCCCTTCTGAGGATGGGTGCTGCATCCAACACCAACACCAAGTGGGGTAGATACAGGATCCTTGCTTTCATCAGGCAAGTGTGTGATTCTGTCTTACTCTTTGGTTCTACCACACTTGCTGTCTGCAGCTCCTCTGCTCCATTCTTTCTAGATCGTGCTCCACATGCTTTCTTACCATCACTCCAGTGACACCTGTAGCGTAGTGGGTTTAACAGTGGTCCCCAAAAAGATAAATTCATGTAATTTATAAGGTAATTATAATCTGTGAATGTGAACTTATTTGGGAAAAGGCTCTTTGCAGATGTAATTAAGAATCTTGAGATGAGGAGATTACCCTGGATCATCTGTGTAGGCCCTAAATCCGATAGCAAGTGTCCTTGGTATGCTGGGCTCCGAGCACTATGCTGAATCTATGCTAATGAAGTGATGTGTAGACATAGCCTGCTGCAGCCTCCTGCCATTACACAGATCCTCAGTCTCTCCAGCACTTGTTTGAGCAGTGTTCACCTCATGTCTTATTATTCCCTAAACAATACAGTACAATCATTTACATAACACTTACATTGTATTTGGTATTATAAGTAATCTACAGATGATTTAAAGTATATGGGAAGATGTGCGTAGATTATATGCAAATAGTATACCATTTTATATGAGACTTGAACATCCATAGATTTTCCTATCCACAGGGATGGGGGAGGAGGTCCTGGAACCAATCCCCCGTGGATACCAAGGGATGACTGTAGTTATTGTCTATGGATACTTTCATGCTCCAACAGCAGAGCTGAGCAGTTGTGACAGAGACTGCATGGTCCAAAATACTTAATCTTTTTACAGAAAGAAATTGCCTACCTCTGCTCTAGAATGAATTAGCTGTAAGTGAAGGCTTTTCCATCCTTGGTTTATTTGTACAATATTTCTCCTACATGAATTCTGGGCTAGAGGAAGGTGTGATCTTCTGTTTTCCCACTCATCACATTCATGGGATTTGAAATTGTTGTGAATTCTATTATGTTAATGAATGTCTCCATGAATATTAACAACCTTGCTTCCCTCCTCCCAGTCAATGCCTCTCCCCAGAATAGAGTCTATGGTTAATAAGGTTAGTATTCCTCGTAAAGGCCGTCCCCAGCTCAGGGCTTCTCTCCCGTGGACTCTTCGATGGGCGCTAAGATTCCAGTTATGAGGCACTGGTGGGTCAGTGGTAGAATTCTCACCTTCCATTCAGAAGACTGGGGTTCAATTCCTGGCCAATGCACCTCATGTGCAGCTACCACCTGTCCGTGGAGGTTTGTGTGTTGCTATGATGCTGAACAGGTTTCAGTGGAACTTCCACACTAAGACAGACTAGGAAGAAAGGCCTGGTGATGTATTTCTGGAAATCAGCCAATGAAAACACTATGAAGAGCCAATCCACAATTAGTCATGGGGAGAGCACAGGACTGGGCAGTGTTTTGTTCCATTGTGCGTTGGGTCGCCATGAGTCAGGCACCAACTTCATGGTAGCTAACTACAACAACAAGATTCCAGTTATGGCTGAAGGCTTTTCCATACCTCTGGCATTATAAGGCTTCTTCCCAGTGTGAATACTCTCAAGGGCAATGATGTGGGCTAGATCCCTGAAGGCCTTCGCACACTTGCTGATGAACCAAGAGCTAGGAACTATTCCTAAAGGCACTGCCACACTGAGTACATTTGTGGGACTTCTCTCCAGTCCAAATTTGGCAGTGTACAGTATACGTTGTGTAAGACATACGCACTCCCACACTCGCTGCACTCATATGGCTTCTTTTGGGTGTGAGCTCTCTGGTGTGTAATGAGGTGTGACCATTCTCTGAAATCTTCCCCACATTCTTTACACATATATGGCTTTTCTCCAGTGTGAACCCTCTGCTGTGCACTGAGCTGTGATACCCAAACAAAGGTTTTCCGCATTCGTGACATTTACAAGGTTTCTCTCCAGCATGAATTCTATATGCTGGTGAATAATTTTTTTTAGAAGGATCAGCACAAAGCTGGTTCCTATGAGGCTGAGGTGAAAGATGTCCCAAATGTCCAACTTTTCCAAACTGCTGTTTCACTCTATCATCTCTAACATCAACTACTCCTCCTCCCCTCAGTACTCTCCTTCCCATCTTTGGGTTCTGTAATTCACTGCAATGTCTCACATAACTCATGAACTGTCAAGAAAATGGCTCACACAGTTGTGGAGGCTGGCAAGTCCCAAATCTGTGGGTCAGATGGCAGGCTGGAGGCTTCCCCTGACTCACGTGGTTGCAGGGGCTGACGAACCCAAATCAGCAGGTCAGACGACAGGCTGCTGGCTCAAGTTCCAAGAACCGAAGGTCAGATGATGACGGGCCAGGTGCAGGATCCAGAACAAGAGAGCTTTGCCAGAGCATTCATATATATATTGGATGCAGGCCACACCTTCAAGGAAACTCCCCTTACTTGAGCAAGGTGGTACAATGGTGTGACTTGAATAAGGGTGGTAAGGGTGGTGAGTGGGGTAAGGGTGGTAACCTGAGTCATACCTTCTAGTAAGGCGGTGACTCAACATACATCCTACCCTTACAAGGAAAAGATTAGTCCAAAGGACTAATGGACCACAACTACCACGGCCTCCACCAGACTGAGTCCAGTACAGCTAGATGGTGCCCGGCTACCACCACTGACTGCTCTTACCAGGATCACAACAGAGGGTCCTGGACAGCTGCAGAAGGATGTAGAACAAAATTCTAACACACACAAAAAGGCCAGATTTACTGGCCTGACAGAGACTGGAGAAACCCCGAGAGTATGGCCCCAGGACACCCTTTTAGCTCAGTGGTGAAGTCACTCCCAAGGTTCACCATTCAGCAGGGGATTAGGCAGCCCCATAAAACAAAATGGGGCTAATGAGGCACAGCAGTTGAGGGACAAGGACTAGAAGGCAGGAGGGGACAGGAAAGCTGGTGATAGGGAACCCAAGGTTGAGAAGGGACAGTACTGACATGTCGTGGGGTTGTTAACCATTGTCATAGCGCAATATGTGTACTAACTGTTTAACGAGAAACTATTTGTTCTGCAAACCTTCATCTAAGGTCCAAAAAAAAAAAAAAAAGAATTATCTATGTGAAATCAAATTGACAACAGCAACTCAAAAGGTTTGATGGGAAGCCTAGGGGCCAGCGATTTGAAGATAATGATGATGGAATAATTTGGAAAAGGATAGTGAGAATAGCAGCACAACTGGAAGAACATAATCAATGTCACTGAATTGTACATGTAGAAATTTTTGAAATGGTGTATCTTTGGCTATGTATATTTTCACCAAAAAAAAAGGTCCTCCGAGATCAAGAAGGGAGAGTGTTGACATGTTGTGGGGTTGTTAACCAATGTCATAAAACAATATGTGTACTGACTGTTTAATGAGAAACTATTTGTTCTGTAAACCTTCACCTAAAGTACAATAAAAAAAAATTTAATAATAAATATTTCCATAATCAGAACATTCATAGGGCTGTTCTCCAGTGTTTGATGATCAATAAAAGCAGCCTTCTGATAAAAGGCCTTTCTGCCCTCCTTACAGATACGCAGCTCCTTTCTCACGTGCATGCTTTGATGCGAAGGAAGGGCTCATTATCTTGGAAGGTTTCTCTGCACTTGCTCCGTTTCGTGGTGCTATTTTCTATTGTGAAGCCCTGATAAGCAGCTCAGTGACTGGTCCCTCAGGCTTTGTCCACACTCACGGCACTCAGAAGATGTCTTCCCATGTGCGGTAAGCAGGAACTAGAGCTAAAGGCTTTGCCATGTTCACATTCATGGGCCCTCTTCTCTGCTGTGGACAATCTGATGTAAAGAGTATTAGACACAAAGAATTTCCCACACTCTCTGCAGGTGTGCGGTTTCTCTCTGGTGTGGGCACTCAGATGTCCTGTTTCTCAATGCTTTCTCATACTCCTTACATTTATTGGACCTTTCGCCAGTGGAAGTCCTCAGGGCTGCAGGACGGGTGCGAACAAACCTCTCTCCAGTGTGGATTTTCTGACAAGCAGTAAGCTGTAACGTCCTAGTGGATCCCCTACTATACTCACCATATTTGAAGTATCCTTTTCTTCTAGGTTCTCTTGTGATTTCTTGGAATTCATGAGATTCGACAAAAGTGGATCTCTGGGACCTGGCCTTTGGGAGTTCTCCCAATGCTTTCCCTCGATACTCGGTGTCATCAGAAATGCCCTGCTTTAGAATTGATTCCATCTTCTCAGTTCTGCTCTCATCATCTGACAAATAAAAATACAACATGACCTGATCCCAATTCTAAACAAAATTCAGCTTGAGAACAACAAAATAATCAAGTACAACAAAGAGAGAATGGTACCGTGTGGTACTTATCTTCACAACCTTTAACAGTAAGGATGGCGATGGGGCCAGAAAAGGAAACTTCCAAGAAATAGCAGTCCAAGGTGGCCGGGTAGTATGTGAATATATACACACTGGTAATATATGAAAGAGAAGAAAAGGGAGGGAGCAAAGGGATAGGAAGAAACACCTGGGGACTAAGCAGGGAAGTCATCTGATAACTCCATTTGGAGGTCAGTCCCCAGAAGGATACAAACAAGAGAGTCAAGGGCAATGGCTACAGTGCAGACATGTGGGATAGAAGACCTGGTAGAGGCCACTGCATCAGGCCACAGGCCTCTTCTGTGCAGGTGGTTAACCCAGAGGAGAGGAACCTGCCTCCTGCAGGTATTTATGTAGAGGTTTCGAACAGATTTCACCTGCTAGCTTAGAGACCGAGAGAGAAAATGGGGAATCATCTAAATCAGTATTCTGCCTTGGGCTCATCAACATTTTAAGTGGTGCAAAGGAAGTAGCTGCAACAAGGAGAGGGTACCAATGGCCTCTCCCTCCCTCACCTGTGCTAGTGAAGAGACTGTCCTCAGCTGCCTGCAGATCTGGTACCCACAACGCTTCCCTTTGTTCCAACTGGATGATCAGATTAGGCTTGGAAAAAAAACAAAATTCTGTTCATAGCAATGAAAACAGAAAAGGGAGGACAATGGACCAAAACCAGCCTTTGCCTTTTTGTCTGTGTGAAAACAAGCTATGGTTAGGGGATCCAACTAAAACAAGAGCTTGTTGGAAAAGAGCAAATAGGCAGGGCTACTTTCTAAGGAAACAACCATTTCAGGACAGAGAAGTAAGACTCTCTCACAGGGCAGGGTCTTAAATGCAGATGTAGGTCCATGGGATACTGGGGAGAAGAGGGTGAAGACTCAGAGCACAGGCAAGCTGCCCATTCCCAGCAAGGGGACTATTAGAACCCAGCAACAGTGGGAAGCAGACAGCCCACTTCATCAAGAGGGAATATGCAGTTTGCACAGATTCTAAAACTAAAATCAATTCAACTGAAACCTTTAGACCACACAGCTATCAACAAATGGGTGGCAGCAATGATTCAGTTAGCAATGGATGAACATAGAGTCAAACAGATAATTCTTACACAGTGAGATTTGTTGCTGTTAGCTGCTGTTGAGTTGGCCCTGAATCATGGCAACCCCGTGCACACTGGGATCAGACCGTTGTGAGCCATAGCGGTTTCTGTAACCCTCCATCATCACATCCTTGTAAAGTCCTCTCAGAGGGGTCCAGACAATGCCATTCCCCACATGTGAAGTACATGGCCACATCTTCAAAGGTCACCAATCCTAAAACAAATGATTTCTGCTGCTGCCAAAGGAATAACCCCTGAGGGGGACAACCAGATTCATCAGGGAAAGGGAGGTTCTGAGCTATGGAACAAGAGGCCAAGGCTCAAGTCTACAAAGACACTCTTCCAGCAGCAAAGAGGGTGGTCAGGGCGGCCGTAGTCAGCAAATGTCACAAGAAGGGGAAGAATGGAAGCCGATGTGAGTAGCAGTGCAACATCTCAGGAGGGACAGAGGAGGGAACCAAAGCTTCCCTGAGACCTCACTGCTAGGGCTGCAGCTGTGTGACAGGGCCCCCAGCTGTCCTCTGCTGAGAAGGGTGGACAGAGAATTTTCCATGATGCATTAAGTTACTGTAAGTAGAAAAAGGAAATTCAGCTTAATTCTTTTTAAAAATTACCTGTATCTATACATTAAAGGGAGACCTGGTGGTGCAGTGGTTACGAGCTCGGCTGCTAATCAAAAAGTTGGCAGTTCAAATCCACCAGCCACTCCTTGGAAACCCTATGGGCAGTTCTTACTCTATCCTATAGGGTCGCTATGAGTTGGAATCGACTGGACGGCAATGGGTTTGGTTTGGTTCGGGTATGTGTTAAAGAATCTGGATGAATTTATTCTAAACTCTTGAAGGAAAGGACTAAAAGAAGCATTCACTTCCCACATTATTTGATTTTTCTTTTTCTCTATTTTTTTATACAAAAAGCTTCTATTACTTTCATAATCAGAAACACAGTTTTTTCTTTCCATTTTTTAAAACAGTTTTTAAAAGGCTTTTGCACTGAAAATTTTAAAAATTCACAGAAGTAGAAAAGAGTAAACCAAACAGTAATAAACATTCTGCCATTCTTGTTTTATCTACTTGCTCTTGAAGACCAAGAATGTCTCAGTAATATATTTTTACAGTTGGATCTTAGAGCCCTTTTTTTTTTTTTTTAAGCTTTTTATTTTGAAATGATTCTAGATTTACAAGACCCTAGAGATTTGTGTCTGGAGTTAAAACAGCAGCACAAACTGAATATAAAGGGTTGGAAGACACGGAAGATCATGCAGTAGAGCTACTCTTCCTTAGCTCTTAGATTACTGTCTCAGCTCCTCCCAAAGGCTACTTTTTTCACAAACTGAAATGAGAAAACTATAGTAGAAAGAATTTGTATCTGGGAAGAATGACAACGTCCATCACTTCATATATAATACACAGAGTTATTCTGGTTTCACTGGAGGAGAACATCCTCAGAAGAAATTTTCATAGCGGGCAGACAGTGGAAATCATATCTTCTACCAAAACATGAGCTGTAACTATTAATGGGACTGGTTTTTAAAGAAGCTTTTCCAAATTCACACATACAAACAAATGTGACCTGATCACTGTCAGAGGCTGCTAGTCACTCACCAAACCACATTCCCCTTCTTTCCTACCAACTAACAGAAACACAGTTGTATTCAGGGTGATAAAGTGCTCAGTTGAAAAGACCACATCTCCCAGCCTCTCCGGCAGCCAGGGCTGGTTATGGCCAATGAAATGAAAGCAGAAGTCACTGGACATGTCTTCCAGGAAGCTGTTTAAAGTCTTGTTACTCAAAGTGTGGTACTTTGTTCCAAATGCAGAATCTCTGGCCCCAGATCTACTGAATCTGCATTTTAATAAGATCCCCTATTGACGGACACACACATTAAAGGTTGAGATGCATGCTTTAAAGAGAGCTAAGTTAGTTAGCTTCCTCTTTCTTTTTGCCTGGAATGTGGATGTGATAGCTAGCTATAGTGGCTAGATTTTTACCACGATGAGACCTTGAAGAAGGAAGCCAAATGCTAAAGATGGCAGTGGAAAAAATGGAAGGAGCTTGGGGCACCGATGGTATCAAGGAGCCGCCATACTGCCAAGAAATGCCATCTCCAGACTTCTTTGACACCAGCGAACAAACCTCTACCATGTGCACTATTACTACTGAGAAGCAACCACTCCAGATGTGTAGGCTGCAAGAGAAATCAGAAAGCCCTAAGCAAGGGTGTTGCAGACGAACCAGCAGGCTGAGCTGTGGCTTCACTCACTCCTTCGGTTATGGTAGATACCAAATCTGACAAGTGACTTTTCCCTACACTCCTATCTGCAGACCAACAAGTAAAGAGAAATTCAGACACTATTTTATTATTGCTTGATGCATTTTCTAATGCAAAATGAATTTATTTAATTTTTATTTAAAAGGCATCCATGTTTTTATTACTAAATATTCAGCGTTTTATGTAACATCTTATTTTTTTCTAATTTCAGGTAAACCTGAATCTGAGTCAGAACCGACTCGACAGCACCTAACAACATACAGAATGTAGCTATTTGAGGTGTACTCATGAGTCAGACACTTCTATTAAGTTTTCCTGACACATTATGCTTTTAAAATTTGTTTATTTTTTAACCATACCTTCTATCCCATATTACAAACCATTCCTTATATGCCAAAATGTCTTTTTTTTTTTTTTTTTAGCACTGTACTTTTTTGTAGTTAAGATAGCTAAACCCTGGAAATATTCGTAATCTGGAATAGGTCAGATCCTACACATATTTAAGACAGAGCCTCAAACACCTTTGCATTAAAATCCTATCTTCTTTGCTTAACTTCCTCCCCCACAGTGTTGCATGAAAAATCCTGTTTCCTTTCCTGGGCTTTCTCTCCCACGGCTGTGCATTAAAATCCTGCTTTCTTTGCTTGGAAGTTGTATGTAAACCCCATTGCACCTGTGTAGTATGATTAAGAATGTTGCTGACATAACTTGTATGAACTTCCTACTTGTAAACCCCTTAAAAGTAACTTTTCTCCTTGCCCTCAGGGAGCAGTCTTGGCCCCAGCAGCTCCAACTGACTCTTTTCCTTGCGCAATGAAATAAAGGTGACTTCTGCCTTCCCACCTTGGTCTCTCATTTATTGGCCAATACGAGTCATGCTGAGCAAGAACCTGGGGTTTCCACCTGGTAATATTTCGAACAAATAATCGTTATGGATTGAATTGTGTCCCCCAAGAATGTATGTCAACTGGCTAGGCTATGATTCCCAGTATTATGTGACTGTCCACCATTTTGTCATCTGTCGTGATTTTCCTATGTGTTGTAAATCCTAACCTCTATGATGTTAATGAGGCAGAATTAGAGGCAGTTATGTTAATGAGACAGGACTCAATCTACAAGATTAGGTTTTATCTTAAATCAATCTCTTTTGAGATATAAAAGACAGAAGCAAGCAGAGAGACAGGGGGACCTCATTATCACCAAGAAACAAGAGCCAGGAGAATAGCTCATCCTTTGGACCTGGGGTCCCTACGCTGAGAAGCTCCTCGACCAGGGGAAGATTGATGACAAGGACCTTCTTCCAGAGCCAACAGAGAGAGAAAGCCTTCCCCTGGAGCTGATGCCCTGAATTTGAACTTGCAGCCTACTAGACTGTGAGAGAATAAATTTCTCTTTGTTAAAGCCATCTACTTGTGGTATTTCTATTATAGCAGCACTAGATAACTAAGACAATAATGTTCTGCTACATTTTTAGAAATGCTTCCAAAGATTTTTCATATAAAGAAGCATAGCAAATTAAGAGTAGAAGGAAACGTCTTTAACTTGACAAAGATTATATATCAAAAACCTTCAGAAAATGTTACACTTAATGGAAAAACTTCAGACATATCCCCTTTAAGATCAGGAATAAAAATAAAAAAGACAGCCTCTATCACTGCTACTATTTAACACAGTACTAGAGATCCTAGTCAATGCTGTAAGAAAGAAAAAGTACGGATAAGGATTGAGAGGGAAGAGGTAAAAAACTCATCATAGAAAACTTGGAAAATACAGACATGAATTTGCAAAATTACAAAATAAAACAAGTCATCTAATTCTACCCTAAGACATAACCTCACGTTTAGCAAAAGTTCTGCAAGAGTTTTTTTTCCTGAGTGTATTTTTTTAGAAAACACAGTTTAAAAGGAGCCTGTAGCTGCCCTGATTTAGAGAGAAATGAGGATTAGAGTTCATTGCTTATTTTTGCATTAAATTATCAATGCAATTTGAAGTGATATGAATTCTACAGGTTGCTGCACAGAAGGAAATCCCACTCAATGCTCCATTTTCTTTGGGTAGTTTACAACTGGGTTTCAAATGTTTTCCTGTGTTCTTTTGGGCAGGATGTTGTTAAAGAATATAACAATGAACAGTTTTCATACTCAAATAATTTCAGTGGCCACAGTAATGATGGAAGCCAATTACACCACCAACCATGGTAAAACGGATTATTGGGTTGCACAGTTGAGTGGGCCTGTAGGCATGTTTATTTGGGTTCCAGTTAAAGACCTTAAGTCAGAGAGAATGATTGGAACAGAATTCAGAGAGTAGGAACTGATACTAAGCAAATGTGATCTGTCCTAGAATTCCAGTGAACATATGATTTACTATCCCAATGGGGATACTTCTAACAGATAAAGAGATTGCTATTAATAATTACACCAGGACATCAGGTCATAACTGGAGCTGTCCCAAACAAATTGGGACATACGGCCACCCTACTAAAAAGAAAGTGTTCCCTTTCCACTCTTCACCTTAAAATTAACTACATCAGTGGGCACAAAGAAATCTTTTCAATCACTGTGTACTAGTAAATAATCCAGAAGACCTATTTCAATTGTTTGCTATGCACAAGAGCTTGGGATTTTCCTCAATGGGATCTTAAACAGAAAGTAGGAGAGCCTCTATAGTCAGGGCAATAGCACTGGTTCCTAGAGTTTAGAGAGAGAAAAGTGTTTCAGAAAGAAAAGGAAAAGAGATTAGCTGATCTCTGACTCTCAGCTCCCTGCTCTTTCCTAGAGTCTTAATACCAGACCAGCAGCTCGTGGTGGGGTGGAGAGGGGGCCTGAGCAGAGCTGCACTTGGAGGTAGCAGGGTCAGGAGCTATACCACCAGCCAGCCTCTGCTCCCCTTTCCTCTCTGGTCCACTGGCCCAGGAACTACCTGGGCAGCCACGAGAGGAGAAGCTGGGATTACAGACCCAAGAGCCCCGTGAGCAGCTGGGACCAGTTAGGACTCAACTTGAATTTGATGTGCACGTCTACCTCAACCAGTATCCCCTAGATTCTATAGATGGAAAACAGGATTCCATTATATTCCCCATGTTCTATTTGATAATTATCCTGTTCAGCCCTTTGCCTTTCTATGCTGTGAGTTTTCAACTTCCCAGACTTGCCTCTCCTTTCCCACCTCTTGTACTAACTAATGGAGTCCTAAACCTGGCTTTGAAATTACATGCCTTCCTAACCACTGGTGAAAAAAACCTCAGCAAGATTAGCAGGTAAAAACATTTTCTCTGTTCTCCTACAGCTGCAAAAAGCAAATACTCTTCAATGCCATAAAACTACTCTTACTAAGGTATTTTTTTTTGGTTGAGTGGGTAGCTTTAATTTTTTTAATTGTTGTAATTAAATGAAGTTTACATTTCAAGTTAGTCTCCCATACAAAAAATTTTTTTTTTACATACATTGTTATGAAACCCTAATTGTTCACCCTATTCTGCAACAGCACACTCCTCCTTTCCGCCCGATTCCCCATGACCATTCAACCAGCTCCTAACTCTCTCTGCCTTCCCATCTCACCTCTGGACAGAAGCTGCCCCTTTGGTCTCTTGTATCTACTTGACTAACAGGCACACTCTTCACGAGTATGACTTTATGTCCCACAGTCCAGTCCAATCCCTGTCTGAAGAGTTGGCCTCAGAAATTGTTTTAGTTCTGGGCTGATAGAGAGTCCAGGGGCCATGCTTTCCAGGGTGCCTCCAGTCTCAGTCAGACCATTAAGTTTGGTCTTCTTACTAGAATTTGAGTTCTGCCCCCCATCCTTCTACTGCTCCATCAGGGACCCTCTGTTGTGTTCCGTCAGGACGTTCATTGGTGGTAGCCGGGCAGCATCTAGTTCTTCTGGTCTCAGGCTGATGAAGTCTCTGGTTTATGTGGCCCATTCTGTCTCTTGGGCTAATACTTTCCTTGTGTTTTTGGTGTTCTTCGTTCTCCTTTACTCCAAGTGGTTGGGACCAACTGATGCATCTTAGACGGCCGCTTGCAAGCTTTTAAGACCCCAAAATGGCACTCACCAAAGTAGGATGCAGAACATTTTCTTAATTAGCTCTGTTATGCCAATTGACCTAGATGTCCCCTGAAAGCATGGTCCCCAGACCACCCCATCCCTGCTACTCTGTCACTCAAAGTATTTGATTGTATTCAGGAAACTTCTACTAAGGTTATTTTAAAGGAGTCTTTCAAGACACCTAGACTTCAGAGACTGTTGCTATGTCCTGGGAAAGCAATCTTCTAAAAAGTCGGTAATTCTGATTGCCTACTTAATAATTTGTAGTCCGGGGAGCCCTATTTAAATAGGTGGACTAGATTTTCTAGAAGGTATGATTTTCATGCTTAAGCCAGAAGAGGGGTCATTATCAGCAACCTTCTCTCCTCAATAAGACCATGGAGGTAAAAATGATTGAAAGCAATGGCTCTATTAGATTTAGTTTCTAAACAGAATCTTACAGTCTAATGTTTAAGTTAACATTATAAGCAAAAAGGCACCAACTGTTCAAGTCTGGTGGTTGGGGTTATTATTGTGCCTTTAGCAAATCCATGAAGAGGAGAAATAACCCAAGTGTTCTGGGTGGCAGGGTACACAGCAATCCTGAGCTAGGGCCGGGACCCAGTCCCTTGGCAACCAGGAGAGAGTAGAACAGGTATGAGCTCTTGACCCCCGTAACACACGAGTGAGGAAAGGTCTTCATCTTCAAGCGGCAAGATAGCCTTTACTTTCAGGATAACTGTCCAGATCCTCTTCTAATCCCTCTGGATGAGACATTCCCATGAGTTCACTAAGAGGACAGAGGTAAGGAAAGAGTGCAGGTTCCATCACCATTGCCTAGACACCCTTTCTCAGTGACCAGTCTCTATGCCAGAATAGGGGCTGTCATAGATTGAACTGTGTCCCCCAAAAATGTGTTAACTTGGTTAGGCCATGATTCCCAATATTGTGTGGTTGTCCTCTATTTTGTGATTGTAATTTTTATGTTAAAGAGAATTAGGGTGGAACTGTAACACCTTTACTAAGGTCACATCCCTGGTCAAAGTAAAGGGAGTTTCCCTTGGGTGCGGCCTGCACCACCTTTTATCTTACAAGAGATAAAAGGAAAGGGAAGCGAGCAGAGAGTTGGGGACCTCATACTACTAAGAAAGCAGTACCAGGAGCAGAGTGTGTCCTTTGGACCTGGGGTCCCTACACCTGAGAAGTTCCTCAAACAAGGGAAGATTATAACAAGGACCTTCCTCTAGAGCCAACAGAGAGAGAAAGTCTTCCTCTGGAGCTGACACCCTGAATTTGGACTTCCAGCCTACTAGACTGTGAGAAAATAAATTTCTCTTTGTTAAAGCCATTCACTTGTGGTATTTGTGTTACAGCAGCACTAGATAACCAAGACAGGGGCTATTGGGTCTAGGGAGGTGCTTATTTGAACATGAGGGTTTCTGAGAGTTTGGGAGTTCCAGATCCAAAGTCCCATTCTCTACTCTGCTTTGATTTCCAAAGGAAGATGCCCGGTTTCTAAATACAGCACAAATGAACACTCTGTTGACTTAGGCATCCTAAGTCCACTGGGAATTGATGAAAGTGGAAATAAACCCATATTAAGCCTTCTTTCCCAGTGACCCTGAACCAGAGCAAGATCTAAGAGGAAAAGGCCAAATAGTCATTGGTAATAGTAAAATCAACCAGAAGAAGAAAACTAATTAGACCAAGTCAGTACTTTTAGCAACAGAGGTATAACTCACAAGACTTTAGAATTATCCACTTTAATGAGTACAAGTTGAAGGCAGAGCAGGAGAGGGGGCCCCAAAGACCCTCCGCACTCACCTGTCTGGCCATCTCTTGGCACACATCTGGCTGTGGCTCTTTGTCCAGCCTAAGTACATGGGGCCTCCCCTTCCAGCTGGCTGATTTGAGGGCAAAGGAAAAAGGTCAGAGTGTTGAAGAATCAGGCCAACCCTCTGCCCATTTCATATATTTGGGGAAGCTGGAGAAATACTCTTTGGGTCAGAATATACTCCGAGAAACAGAAAACAAAATGGTCCCAGTGAGCAAGGTCTTCTTGTGCTTCTAGGGTGATATGAAATACAGTGGCAATGGGCAGCTACTCTAGAAACTTACAGGTCAGTCCCAGGCCGGGGATCCTGCAGTGGGAAACTCTTACAGAACTCCAGGTGTGAGAAAGGCTATGAATGAGAACCCTTAGAAAACTGTCCACATTTAATAGATTAGAATCAGACGAAAATCTGGGAGTAGAAACATCTTACCTAAGGGTCCAGTGGGACCTTAAGGCTCTTTCTGTCATCATAGGGGATCAGGAACTGTACAGCTCTATCCAGCAGCACTTTCGCCAAAAGATGGCTTGCCACCAAAAAGGGACATAGTCAAATTCCAAACCTTTTGTCTGACATAAAAATATATAATATGTAGAAGAAACGAAGTACTAATCAAAAAAAGAAGAATTCGACTGCTTACTATGATAACGGGCTAAGGTCTATTCTGGCAAATTCTGCAAGCCTTCCATTCCCTGGAACTTTCCACAACACACGAGAAGGGGAGTGGGGAGTAAGAAAGACCTCACAGTAAGAAAATGGGGTTAAGCCTTCCAGTCAGACCGATTGTGGGTCACAGGAAAGTCCTTACTCTTCATATCTGACAACACGACCCCATCCTTGAAGGTAGCCGGCTCCTGGAACATGAGGTTTGTCCACTACGTCTACCACCTACTCCTCGAAGGATAAGCAGGGCTGGAAACTTGAGTGGGGGATGTATGGGACTGAGAAAAAGATGTTGGGTAGCACCGAGGATGCCAGGGCTCCGAGGTCCCCTGGTGTGGACATTTGAGTGGTTGGTGTTGGCCCCCGCCAGGAGGCTCAGGACCTGCAGCCCACTCACTTCGGGCGCCGGCGTCATGGCTTGGTGAGGAGAAAGTGTAGAACAGAGGTACAGTGCGGGATGCGCACCGTCAGCGCCGCTGCTCTCGACTCACTGGCCGCAAGCGGCGGAACTCCACACCCGTAACTGAACAGGAGGCTCATGAAGTTTTAAGCCCCGCCCTCAACCCGACTTCCGCGTCCGCTCTAGGGGGCACAGAAGACTCTTAAGTCTGTGTGTGTGCCGCTTCCTAGGCAGCTGACACCGCTGCTCACCTAGTGCGGTTTCGCCCCCAGCAGCAACTTTTAACCGGAAACGTAACTTTCGGGTCTCTGAGCCCTCAGGTCGCGGCGTTAAAATGCGCAGGAGCAGTGCCTAATTAGTGTTCAGGTTTTATGTGAATTTATCTTTCAAAATACTTTCAGGACATCTAAAGAAAAAACAAGCACTCGTATTCCTAAATACAGAAAAAAATTAACATTTTAGTGAATTTTATTCCACAAATTTTCAAACTATTTATACACATAGTTTGATTTTTTGTGTGTTTTTGCAATCATCAAATTTTCCAGTTAATAATGTAAGCTTTCTTTGTTCTATATTGTGGCAGCATTATTATAGCTCATTAACTGGATTATCATCATTTATTTAGTCATTCTATATCAGATCTACTCCTGGATTGAACCATTGGCCTACCGTCGAATGGTGTTCACCTAAATGGGCCTTGGCCTGTCCTTGGAGAAGTACTATGAAGCTTGTTCCTGTGTTTACTCTTCAAGGAATTGTTGAGAATGATGCTCATTAGTTACACAGTCCCTCTCTATGATTACTCAAGGGAGAAATTTCTTACGGCCTTGCTATCAAGAATAGTTTTTCCAGAGCAATTGGTTAGTTTTTGGCCTATTACCAAAAAGAAAGAAAAAAAAGACATTCCTGTGAGTCGATTCCAACTCATGGCAACTCCATGTGTTACAGAGTAGAACTGAGCTCCAAAGGGCTTTCTTGGCTGTAATCTTTACAGAAGCAGATTGCCAGGCCTTTCTTCTGTGGCTGTACTGGGTGGGTTTGAACTGCCAACCTTTAGGTTAGTACCCATAACCTATCGCCACTGAGTCGGGCACAAACCGTTTGCACCACCCAGGGACCTTTTGGCCTATTGTTGTTATTATTGTGTGCCACGGAGTTGATTGCGACTCTCTGAATTTCGAATTTGAGTTGGGTTGGCTGCTACAAAGCTTACAGCAAATCTTGTGGGGCAAGGATATATGGTGTCAGGATGAATACTTTTTATATACTGCTAACCCCATTTCTGGAGCCCTGGTGGCACAGTGGTTAAGAGCTCGACTGCTAACCAAAAGGTCAGCAGTTCGAATTCACCAACTGCTCCTTGGAAACCCTATTGGGCAGTTCTACTCTGTCCTATAGGGTCGCTGTGAGTTGGAATTTACTCGATGGCAAAGGGTTTTCTGTTTTTTTTTTTTTGGTTTTTTGAACCCCATTTCTAAGACTCCCTGGGTGGCACAAATGGTTAAGTGCTCAACTACTAGCAGAAAGGTTGGTGGTTTGAACCCAGAGGCGCTTCGGAGGGCAGGCCTCAATCTGCTTCTAAAAGATCACAGCCTTGCAAAGCCTATGTTGTTGTTGTTGTTAGGTGCCGCTAAGCTGATTCCGACTCATAGCGATCCTATGTACTACAGAATGAAACACTGCCGAGTCCTGCACCATGCTCACAATCATTGTTATGCTTGAGCCCATTGTTGCAGCCACTGTCTCAATCCATCTCCTTGAGGGTCTTCCTGTTTTTCGCTGACCCTGTACTTTACCAAGCATGATGTCCTTCTCCAGGGACTGGTCCCTCCTGACAACACGTCCAAAGTATGTAAGACGTAGTCTCACCATCTTTGCTTCTAAGAAACATTCTGGTTATACTTCTTCCAAGACAGATTTGTTTGTTCTTTTGGCAGTCCATGGTATATTCAACATTCTTCACCAGCACCACAATTCAAAGGTGTCAATTCTTCTTCGACCTTCCTTATTCACTGTCCAGTTTTCACATACATATGATGCGATTGAAAATACCATGGCTTGGGTCAGGCGCACCTTAGTCTTCAAGGTGACATCTTTGCTTTTCAACACTTTAAAGAGGTCTTTTGCAGCAGATATGCCCAATGCATCTTTTGATTTCTTGACTGCTGTTTCCATGGGTGTTGATTGTGGATCCAAGTAAAATGAAATCCTTGACAACTTCAGTGTTTTCTGCATTTATCATGATGTTGATTATTGGTCCAGTTGTGAGGATTTTTGTTTTCTTTACGTTGAGGTGTAATCCATACTGAAGGCTGTGGTCTTTGATCTTCATTAGTAAGTGCTTCAAGTCCTCTTCACTTTCAGCAAGCAAGGCTGTGTCATCTGCATAATGCAGGTTGTTAATGAGTCTTCCTCCAATCCTCATGCCCGTTCTTCTTCATATTGTCCAGCTTCTCTGATTATTTGCTCAGCATACAGTTTGAAGCAGTATGGTGAAAGGATACAACCATGACGCACACCTTTCCTGACTGTAAACCACACAGTTATCTCCTTGTTCTGTTCAAACAACTGCCTCTTGATCTATGTACAGGTTCCACATGAGCACAATTAAGTGTTCTGGAATTCCCATTCTTCGCAATATTGTCCATAATTTGTTATAATCCACACAGTCGAATGCCTTTGCATTGTCAATAAAACACAGGTAAACATCTTTCTGGTATTCTCTGCTTCAGTCAGGATCCATCTGACATCAGCAATGATATCCCTGGTTCCATGTCCTCTCCTGAATCTGGCCTGAATTTCTGGCAGTTCCCTGTCGATATACTGCTGCAGGCGCTTTGGAATGATCTTCCGCAAAACCTTACTTGCATGTGACATTAATGATACTGTTCAATAATTTCTGCATTGGGCTGGACCACCGTTCTTGGGAATAGGCACAAACACGGATCTCTTCCAGTTGGTTGGCCAGATAGCCGTCTTCCAAATTTCTTGGCATAGATGAGTGAACACTTCCAGCATTGCATCCGTTTGTTGAAACATCTCAATTGATATTCCGTCAATTCCTGGAGCCTTGTTTTTCACCAATGCCTTCAGTGCAGCTTGGACTTCTTCCTTCAGTACCATTGGTTCTTGATCATATGCTACCTCTTAAATGGTTGAACGTCGACCAATTCTTTTTGGTATAATGACTCTGTGTATTCGTTCCATCTTCTTTTGATGCTTCCTGCATTGTTTAATATTTTCTCTATAGAATCCTTCACTGTTGCAACTGGAGGCTTGAATTTTTTCTTCAGGTCTTTCAGCTTGAGAAATGCCAAGCATGTTTTTCCCTTTTCGTTTTCTACCTCCAGGTCTTTGCACATGTCGTTATAATGCTTTACTTTGCCTTCACGAGCCGCCTTTTGAAATCTGCTGTTCAGTTCTTTTACTTCATCATTTCTTCCTTTTGCTTTAGCTACTCAATGTTCAAGATCAAGTTTCAGAGTCTCTTCTGACATCCATTTTGGTCTTTTCTTTCTTTCCTGTCTTTAATGATCTCTTGCTTTCTTCATGTATGATGTCCTTGATGTCATTCCCCAACTCCTCTGGTCTTCAGTCATTAGTGCTCAATGTGTCAAATCTTTTCTTGAGATGGTCTCTAAATTCAGGTGGGATATACTCAAGGTCATACTTTGGCTCTCGTGGACTTGTTCTAACTTTCTTCAGTTTCAACTTGAACTTGCATATGAGCAATTGATGGGTCTGTTCTGCAGTCAGCCCCTGGCCTTGTTCTGACTGATGATATTGAGCTTTTCCATTGTTTCTGTAGTTGATTTGATTCCTGTGTATTCCACCTGGCAATGTCCATGTGTATAGTCACCATTTATGTTGGTGAAAAAAGGTATTTGCAGTGAAGAAGTTGTTGGTCTTGCAAAAGTCTATCATGTGATCTCCGGCATCGTTTCTATCACCAAGGCCATATTTTCCAATTACCAATCCTTCTTTGTTTCCAACTTTAGCATTCCATTCACCAGTAATTATCAATGCATCCTGATTGCATGTTCGATCAATTTCAGACTTTTTTCAGCTGGTAAAAATCTTCAGTTTCTTCCTCTTTGGCCTTAGTGGTTGGTGTGGAAATTTGAATAACAGTCGTATTAACTGGTCTTCCTTGTAGGCGTATTTATCCTATCACTAACAGCGTTGTACTTTAGGATAGATCTTGAAATGTTCTTTTTGATGATGAGTGCAACACCATTCCTCTTCAAGTTGTCATTCCCGGCATAGGAGACCATACGATTGTCCAATTCAAAGTGGCCAATACCATTCCATTTCAGATCACTAATGCCTAGGATATCGATGTTTATGTGTTCCATTTCATTTTTGACGACTTCCAATTTTCCTAGATTCATACTTTGTACATTCCACGTTCCAATTATTAATGGATGTTTACAGCTGTTTTTTCTCATTTTGAGTCATGCCACATCAGCAAATGAAGGTCCTGAAAGCTTAACTCCATCCACGTCATTAAGGTTGACTCTACTTTGAGGAGGCAGCTCTTTCCCAGTCGTCTTTTTGAGTGCCTTCCAACCTGAGGCGCTCATTTTCTGGCACTATATTAGATAATGTTCTGCTGCTATTCGTAAGGTTTTTACTGGCTAATTCTTTCCAGAAGTAGACTGCCACGTCCTTCTTCCTAGTCTGTCTTAGTCTGGAAGCTCAGCTGAAACTTGACTGCCATAAGTGGCCCTGCTGGTATCCGAATACCAGTGGCATAGCTTACAGCATCACAGCAACACGCAAGCCCCCATAGTACGACAAACTGACAGCCTACGGAGCAGTTCTACTCTGCACACATGGAATGGCCGTGGCCATGAGTCAGAATCAACTCCATGACAACTAACAACAACCCCATTCCTGGGCACCTCCCAGTTTGCTGTCTTTGTTTTCCCCTTGTCTTATCTTGTTTGTTTTAAACGTATCTTATCTTGCTTTTTTGGTTTAGACCTACGTAAGCAAGCCACCTTAAATCCTTTTTGAAACAAAATGGTACATAAAGAAATAAAATTGCTCAACCATTTCCCCACAGTTGGAATAAACAGTACTAATTTTTAAACTGGAGCCCTGGTGGCACAGTGGTTAAGACCTCGACGGCGAACAAAAAGGTCAGCAGTTTGAATCTACCAGCTGCTCCTTGCAAACACTATGGGACAGTTCTACTCTGAGCTGGAATCAGCTCGACGGCAGTGGGTTTTAATTTTTAACTATTTGAAATTTGCCTTGAATGAACGTTTTTGACCATAAAGCTATTTTTCTACTTAGGTTTTTCTGTAAGCCAAATTCCTAGAAAATACTGGATGAAGAGAAAAAAGTATTCAATTAGTATTTCTTAAAGCTCGTGGGTGCTGTGTAAACCCTGGTGGCGTAGTGGTTAAGAGCTAGGCCAGCTAACCAAAAGTTCAGAAGTTCAAATCCACCAGGTGCTCCTTGGGAACTCTAGGGGGCAGTTCTCCTCTGTCCTGTAGGGTCACTATGAGTTGGAATCGACTCGATGGCAACAGGTTTGGTTTGGTGGGTGCTGTGGGATAGAGAGATGATGGGGGTGGGGAGAGACTACTCATTGAAAGTTTACGGACTCACACATGCCAATGATCATGAAGATGGTGCAGGACCAGGCAACATTTCCTTCTGTTATAGATACTCAACAGCAACTAAAAACAATATTGAGAGTTTACTCCATGCCAGGTACCTGCTAAGCCCTTCACATGAGTTCTGACTTTAAATCGCTCAGACAAAATGAGTATTCTTATAAAAGTTAAACAGCCATAAAAGGCAGAGCCCAGTCAAAGAGTTCCCAGCAATGAGAGAGGTAGGTGCTCAGGGGAAGAAGAACACTGTGAGATGGGGGAATCAGGTGTTAAGGAGGCATTTGAGAGCAAAAGGGACTATTTGCAGTTGCTTATGTTTAAATTAATTTTCAATTTATTAAAGTCATAAATTTAAAAACAGATTTTCTTAAGTTTTTAAATTTAATTTACATATCTTGATATTCTATTTTGAAATCTAGTAATTTTTGTATAAAAGTAAGAACAGTTACTTGTTCTTTGATTAATGTTCACTGAGCCCATGGGCTTGACATATTAAATTTACTCGAACATTACTCATGCATTTACAAACTTAGTTAATTAAATTCTCTTAAATATTTAAACTACATTGACAATTTTAATATACTTGATATTTTTCCAAGCACTTTGAATTCCTCACAGAGCAGATTTACAAGTAAAACAAGAAGAAAATCTTGTTAAGCATGTAAATAACTCTCATAAACCTGATAATCTTTAAATATGGCAAATCAAGTTATTTTAAAGATTCCAATACTGTTTACAAACTTAAATTATCTACACCTTTAAGCTTCAAATCACAAGTCTAAAATAAATTACACAATTCAATCTGAAATTACAAGACCAATCTGTCAGATTCTCTAATATTCCAAATTCCCTTAAATATTACAGACACTCTAAAAAACAAACACAGACAGAATATCCCAACCTTACAAAAACTTTTCCTTTCCCCAGGCCTGTACACAAAAGAATTGCATAATGGATTGGTTTTTGTTTAATCATTTCTAATTCCTTCACAAGGTGGTAGAGTGAAATAAATTTTGTGCATGCTGCCTCAATTCTACAATCATCTTATTGATATGCCCCTACAACTACAAAAAAGCCTGATATTTACCCTTCTAAATGTTGGCAGTTCAAATCCACCAGTTGCTCCTTGTTTCTACTCTGTCCTATAGACTCACTGCTATGAGTCAAATTGACTCGACGGCAACGGATATAAATGTAAACTTAGATTTAAACAAAACTAGTATATTTATTAACTTATGTTACTTATCTATGCAAAGAAACAAAATTACATTACAGTGAATGATACAATTAGCCATTACCTTACGCTATCACTATGAGTCGGAATCTACTCCACCGCACACAACATCATGTTCTCAGAAGCATGGCTGGCCCAAGCAGTTTGCCATTGGCTGCTAATTTAAAGGTTGGCAGTCTGAACTCATCTAGCTGCTCATCGGAAGAAAGACCTGGCAAAGTGCTTCCATAAAGATTACAGCCAAGAAAACCCTATGGAGCAGTTCTACTGTGTAACACAGTCGGAATTGACTCCATGGCATTTTTTTTTTTAATCTGGTGGGCTGAATCCTCTCTCCCTTCCCCCACTTGGTCTTACTTTTATATCCCAGTAGGCTGGTGTTCACCTTTAACACATCTGGCAGTTGGTGAACACGCCCTAGGAGAAGCTGGGTTTTGCTGATATTTCTGGTCCCTGACCTTTGGATAGCTTCAGCAATTGATAACTCCATTGACACACAGACCTGGGATTATGAATATCTGTTCTGTTTAGACTGAACTAAATCCATTTTTACAAGAGTCTTGGATCAGTGGTCTATATATCTGAGGTGTGTACAACCGGAACAGGATATGGTGGTTTCACTTAATTAACTAATGAATTAATTTTAATTTACTTTAATGTTATTCAGATGGCTATCATAAAAACTTGTTCAGACTATTGGGTGGTTTAAGCAAATGAAGGCTTTTTTTCCAATTAAAGGGTTTGGATGGACACCCAGTGACCTAAAATATACTTTTTTCAGATAAGGCAAAACAGCAAATGCATGGATGTAAAACTGCGGGGTGGGGGTGGGGGTGGGGAGAACGTGAAACCAACTTGTACAAGGAAGGGCAGGTATTCATACTGAAACTACAGAAATAAATGACAGACAACAGTTGAACGCTGTTCATTTCCCATGACCCCATGACCGGACTGCCCGAGTTCTGTGGCACCACAGACTGTGAGGAATCCAGACTTATTTGGTGGAAATGAAGCCACAATTTCAGAAGGACCACAAATTTTGAGGGGTAAATTTTAACTTCCTTAATACTTCTAGAACCCGTCTGCTCCCCTTTATCCCCACAACCCCTGCCTTACTCTGTCCCTTCTAATTTCTCACCCCCTGGTTTCTGCAACTCCTGAATCCTCCTCAGATGTAGGTTTTAGAAAACTTCATTCTGGCAGAATGGCGGGTGGAGTGGAGGGGGCCAGGCTAGATACAGGCCAAAACCCGTGGAGCTCCTCGTGCCTTTCAGGAAAGCGTGATAGCTCCTTCCTTAGAGGGGTAGAGAAAATCATAACTCCTGCCACCGCCCACCCGCCTTTCTTCCAGTTATAATCTGCCATTCCCTCCAGGCCTCACGCTGTTCTCATCCCCAAAACCCAGCTGGAGGGCGGGGGAGGAGGTGCACCTCGAGGCTCCGCCCACGAAAGGGCACGCGTGCGTGCCCGATGCTGCTGCGGCCATCTTAGACTTGGGCACTCACATACCTTCGTCCCTCTTCAGCGGGGTCGCCCTGTGGTGCGGCAGCTGCGTGCGCGGGCGGGGAGAGACGACTCTGCACCCCCACCCCACCAACCCCTTGGTGGGCTTGTCCAGGAAAGACTAGCTGTCCCCATCCCCTGCCCCTCCGGCCTCCACCTAAAACCTCTAGACGGTATCCTGGTGGCAAATTCCAGCTCCCCGCCCTTGCCTACTTGGGCGACTCTGGGAAGGCGCCTGTTCCTTGGTCTGTAAAGTGGTAGTTTGAGGCCTCCAAGGCCACCAGCTGTTATGACTACTGATTAGGCACCAATTACAATTCTTAGCTTCAAGCCTGGCACATAGTATGTGTTCAATAAATGTCCAGAAACTTTTCCTGCAGGAGTTTGCGGAGTGCCTTATAGCAACCACCTTTCTAGCCACCACTGTCTGCAGCACCATCTTCTCCAAGCGGTCTTCCCCCACGATTACGTTACGTCCCTGCGTGTAGTCTTTGACAACCTTGTCGGAGGGGCAAGGGGTTTGAGAAGCCGGTGCTCCCGGGCATGAAAGTGAAGCTCGTGAGTCCTTTTGAACTTGCATGTGACCATTTTGGAAGGGAGTCAGAAGTGCAGATCAGGGTGCCCAGGACTGGAAAGACTTTATAGATTTTGGAACATTTAAACGCCCCCATGCTTGTTATTTTTATCACCCCTGGCTGTATCCCCACAGGGACTCCCATGCAGCATAAAACCCCGAGAATGAAAAGCCCTGTGTGTGTGCTGGCTGTGGGGGACATCAGGAAGGGGGAGCTGGGACACTATGTCCCCGGAGGAGCCAGGCGTGGGGGAGAAGGGCCTTTCAGGCCAGTGTGGGTGGTGGCCCCAGGGAAGGAGAGGAATTCAGGCCAGGCCTGAGGTGGTATGTGGGGTCCCCAGACACGTGCAGTTGCTCCACCAGCTCTAAAGCCAGGGCCCAGAGCCTGGAGTCCCTGACTTCCTAAAGGGGTAGGAAACTGGAACCCAAGGAGATAGGGGAAGTGTGTTGGGGGTGGGGGAGAATGGGCTAGAGAGAAGGTGGGGAAGGACCAAGGCCTTCCACAGGGCTGGGGGCACTGGTGAACCGTGCCCAGACCTGTGGGGAATTCTGAAGCCCGATTGGAGATCTGATTAGTAATAAACCAGGTAAATGCCAGGCGTGCCTAGGCTCCCCAACTCCAAAGGATACAACAATGACCAACCAGGGGATTGCACAGTTTATTTTCAAACACACTCAGAAGGTGGGGGGTGGCCACGGGGTCCATCTGCCCCCCCATGCATTTGGCTTAACCAAGAACTTCTCTTCCCTTACCTCCAACCCCTAGGCTGTCAAGATAGATAAGACACTCATTGCCCCCGCCCAAGGTGGAGCTGAGGCAGGTGAGGAGCTGGGGGGAGGGGGATGAGAGGGACAGGGAAGGGGGTAGAATTCAAGTATTCACAGTTCCCCCATGCCCACCCCCAGATTACACTGTGCCCAGGCCATGACAGAGGGAAAGGGGGTCAACTGTGGAATTCCTAGTGGTATTACTAGCCCTTCTCCCACTCAGAAATCTCAAGATGAGCTCCCTGCCCCTCTTCCCTGACAATAACAAATCACAGTCCTGAACCCTGTAGTCTGGGCAAGGAGGCTGTACACTTCACTTGCCCAAGGCCCCTGCCTTCATCACATGGAGGGATGGGAGGGGCACGGGCCTTCACCTGTAGTGAATGGTTTGGGAGCAGGTGTTTATAAGGTGAAGGGAAGGGGGAAAATAGAACCCTCAGGAGGCAGGGATGGAGGGTCCTGATAGATAAGTCAGGCAGCTCTTGTCTGCACCATTCCCTTACCTCACTCCACCATAGGCCCAGAATCCCTGAGAGTCCAACCAAAAAGGCAATATGGGGTGGGAGGTGGGAGAGCTGAGCAGGACCACAGGCTCAGGGCTGTGATGTGTAGGGAGGGCCAAGGCTGGGCTCTAGCCCAGCTCTCAAGCTCTGACCTTCCAGAACAATCCCAATCTTGGGAACCACAGGGCAGGCATAATGATCCCCACCCCACAAATGCTCTGGCCTGGGACAGAGTGGTAGGACTGGGGGAGGGGGGTCTCCCAAGGGTATTATAAAAAGCTAAAATCATTACAAATGTCCTGGGGAGAAGAGCTCTCAGCCTCTTGTCTCCCCAGGTGATCAATCTCCCTGGTGCCCAGCAGACAGGGCTGAGGGGGTAGGCTGCAGCCCCTCTCTGATAGGATGGGGCCCATTAGCACCATGCAATGTTGGGGCATCCCTGCAGTCTGACTGACCCCTGGGCAGGGACCCCCCCAGAACTGGAGTGCCCACTTGCTAAAGCTTCTGTACTCTTGAGGGGTGCCCCCTGCAGGGGAGGGTAAGGAAGGGGAGGGGAGGAACGCTTGATGTGCAGGCAGGAGTCTCATCTGGGACCCCAGAATCTTCGTACCACATACTGGCCCAGCAGAACCACAGCCAGAACTATCAGCACGTTCCGGATGGGGACATTGCCTAAGTCCAGGGCGACGACCTGTGGGAGAGACAGGGTGGCCACAGAGGGGTTAGAGGGATCGGCAGAACATATGCCCGTCCCCCCTCCAGGGATGGAGTGGGTCTGGCAGGGGTAGCTTCTGCAGCACGGATGTGGCCAGCCCTGGAGCACTCACCCAGCCACCCCTCTGCGCGATCCACCGGGCGATGCAGTTCTGCAGCACGAAGTTGGCCACGAAGTGGGTCACCTTGTCCAGGAAGCCGGTCAGGCCGCGCTGGTAGACGTGCAGGGCCAGACGATAACCAAAGCCCAGGAGAGCCACCACGCGGCCCCAGTTGATGCCGCTGTCAAACAGGCTGCAGGCAGAGTGTCCCATGTTGTCTGTTGAGGACCCCCAGAAGGCCACAGCCTGCTGTCCCTCTCCCACCCCCTGTATCCCCCACCGCTCTCCCAACTGTAAAGCAAAATTGCTTAGCTATGAATCCAGGCCACAGAGGCTGCCCCAGCCTGGCTTCGATTTAGGTAGAGCCTGGTTCTCTGAGAAAGGAGAAAGCTCAGAGGGCAGCTGAGCTGGATGCTGCCACTGGGGTGTGGCCCTCAAGTCTACAGGTGCAAAGTGGCATGGAGAGGGCAGAGGGCAGAATGAGCGGATGGAGGCAGCAGGGAGATTACCTGTGGACGTTGCTGCTGGCCTGGCAGCCCGAGGGACAGCCGAGAGAGAAGACAGAAGTGGAGGTTAGGACAGGTCCCGGAATCACAGTGCGGGGAGGGGGAGTGTTGGCCTCCAAGGACAGGGGCTGGACATTAGCACTAACTCTAAATCTATCACCTACTCCTAGCTTCACCCCCAGCTTCAAACCTACCTTGACACTAACCTCCCTTACTCAGTTGGTAACAACAGCTAGCACTTCCTAAGTATGGACAGTGTTGTAAGCATAATTCCCCCATTTTACAGATGAGAAGACTGAGAGCTAGAAAGTTTCACAAAACCAGGAAGAGGCAAAGCTGGGATTTGGACCTAGCTTTGGGCTCTCTAATCACTACACAAGATTGCCCCGTGGTTGTCCTATTACAGTAAAGGAAAGCCATTCCTAGGGCCTGGTAGAGGTTAGCAACCTTACCATCTTCTGTGTGGAACGTGTTCCCAAATTGGAAGGAGAGCTGTGTTACATCTGGGTTAGGGAGCTGTGCAGACATCCTCACCCATGGCCTCTCTAAAGTCCTTGGTCTAACCAGTCAAATCCTCAGTGTCAGAGCTCAAAAGATGAGGAGCCTGAGGCCCAGAGAGAGAATGATAGGTGGCCAAGGCTGCCCAGCTAGTTAACAGCAGATCCGGAACAGGAAATAAGTCTGCTGAGACTGACAGAGGAATCGTCACATGGGTAGGGGCACAGCATGTAGCGAAAGGACAGCAGAGAGGCAGTGGCTGGAATGGGTGGGGAGGGGCCGGGCTACCTCGAGGCGACCTTGATGAAGTACTCGTGAGCGTTCTCTATTGTTGGCTGCAGGTGCTGCAACATGGTCTGGAATTCCACATCGTAGCGCCGGTTGATGTCATCCCCAATGATGGCGAGCTGCCGACCCACCTGCCCCATGATGCTGTAGGGATGGGAGGCAGGTGGGTGAACAGACAAATGGGCACACAGCACACAGTGGGGTCTGGACTCACAGCAGAAGAGTTCTGCTTGAGACCCCCCAGCCCTGTGCACCCCTTCTTGCAGGTCCCTAACAGAGTTCTTAGCACATGAAGGCTGGGCCCAGGGACAACAGGCAGATGTGGACTGAAATAAAAGAATGCAAGGTCCCAGATGGGCATGGGAACCCAAAATGAAAAAGGAGCAACAATGGGAGAAAGACGAGACTCCCTAGGCCTCCCCAAGTCCCAGGACTTACACAGTGACCCCGGGTGGGCCCCTCCTCCCTGATGTCCCTGTGGGCCTGGGGGCCACCACTTACCTGTTAGGTTCCAGGGGCAAGGAGACCATCTCTGGGTCAATGGGTGTGGCCGCCCCTTCGGCCTCCTGCTCCTGCTGATGGCGGTGAAAGACATAACTGCGGAAAACCTCCTCTGTCTCCCAGGCTACCTGCTCCTCTGAGGATCAAAGCTGACAGTCAGGGAGGGAGAGCCAATCCCAGCACCCAACCCTTTGTGGGTGGTTCAAGGCCAGTGGTCCTCTCCTGGGAACAGAAATGTCCCTACTCCCACCCCGTAGTTAACAAAAAAAAAAATCGTTGCTGTTGTGTCGATTCTGACTTATAGTGACCCTACAGGACAGAGTAGAACTGCCCCGTAGGGTTTCCAAGGAGCGGCTGGTGGATTTGAACTGCTGACCTTTTGGTTAGCAGTCAAACGCTTAACCACTGGCACCACCAGGGCTCCCACCCCTTAGTTAACACCTAGTAAACATTTAGTAGAAGGCCTGGTGGCACAGTGGTTAAGTGTTTGGCTGCTAACCAAAAGGTCAGCAGTTCAAATCCACCAGTTGCTCCTTGGAAACCCTATGGGACAGTTCTACTCTGTCCTATAGGGTTGCTATGAGTCGGAATCAACTCAATGGCAAAGTTTTTTTAAACATTTAATAGACATACAAAATCCCTAATGCTTACTCTGCCGGGTACTGTCCAGGCACTTTTCATTTAATCCTCACAACAGCCCTGTGAAGTAGGTGATCCCCATTTTACAGATGGGGAAACAAAGGCACACGGCATGTAAGTAACTTGTACGAGGTTACACAGCTACAACAAGCAGTGGAGCCAGGCTATAATCCCAGGCACTTGGGCTCCCGACTATTTCAGTGTGTATAAGGTACCCACACTAGTGGCTCTGGGAACATGGGAAACACGTTTGAAACTGTGGCTTTGAGCCTAGAAAAGTCACATAGGGAAATAGGGACAGATCTGGGAACGGAACTCAAAGACACAGGGAGCAGCCCGGACTTGTGTAGTGGGCCCTGAACCCCAGGCTTCCCTGACAGCCCCCTTGGAAGAGCGAGTTAGGGCAGCCATCTTACTTCCTCCCCCAAAGTCACAACAGTTGCTTTCCCTGTTTAGCCGACCTGACTCAATGAGAAGCCAATTTACTTCCTTCTTTCTCCTACTGCAAGGATACAAGAGCCAAGCCCCATTCTTCTTTCCTCCTCCCTCAGCCCCTGATCCCGCCCCTCTGCCCTGGAATGGCGATGTGCCCATCTTCCTATTCACTCTCTCGCCTCTCCCAGCCTCCGGACCCTCCTCCACCGAGACTCCTCCCCCTCCCTGGCTTAACCTTGACTGCAGCTCCAACTTCTGAGCCCAACAGGCCACTTGCAGTGGACGGGGAGATAGTTTTCTCCTTTCTCCAAGGTGGGGAAACTGAGGCTGGAGAGCCTGCCCACAAGCCCTGGCCCTGTCCACTTCCACTCTCTCCACCCACACAGACAGCCCCGTGGTTATGGGATGAGTGAGGGAAGGGGCAGGAAGATCTTTATACCAGAAGCGGAGGATGGGGTAGAGTCTCCGCAGTCCTGCCTGGGAGGACCCGGGCCTTGCCTGGATGCCATTTTTCAGGTCCTAGTGGAGGATAGCGTCAGTCTGTGGAGATGAGTGAGAAAAAGCAGATAGGGATGAGCAGGGGGTATTGACTGGAGATCCCAGAGAGGTTCCCAGCCACACAGCAGGGAAGGCTCCCCCACTCCTGGAACAACCCCCCAGCCCTCACTCCAGCCACTTCTTATCCCACCACCGTGGGTCCCAGTGGAGTCTGCTGGGCAGAATCAGAACTTATTGAGCATTTTACTGGCAACCCTGAATGGGAGGTGGAGTGGAGAGGTGAGGCAGCCAAGGACACGTTGAGTGTGCGGTCAAGATTCGCGACCAGGTCTCTGTACCTCAGTGTCTTCAGCCGGCACTGTGTGTGGCTGCAGCAGTGCCCTCCTGGAGCTCAGTCCCATTTCACCTCGAGTGAGACTAGTTCTTCCACCTGCTCCTGGGGCCTCCTGCACCCTACCCAGCATACTACCAAAAGCTTGCCACTCTAGCCAATGACCCATGAAGTCCTTCTTGAAGGCCCTACTTCCCCTTGGCCAGTCAGAACACACCTGTTTTCCAACTCAGGCTGGCTAGCTGCAAACATTTCCTGAGCGCCTACGATATACTCCTACCACTTATAAAGTACTTGCCTGGTATTGGACGTTGAAAACTCACATTAACCCAGCGAGGTAAGCATCATCATACCCATTTCATAGGTGGGAAAAGTGAGGCACAGGGTGGTTAGTGCCATATAGCTAGTCAGGGAAACTCAGGTTGGTTCTCTGAATCTCTGTAAGTCCATAAACTCAACACTCCTTTGAGATTTATTTTCCAGTTTGTCAACCTGAGAGGGTATCTGTTCTCCCTTTACCTCTTGCCTGTCCCCTCCCGACTTCTGCCTCAGAGCCCCCACCCTGCCTCACACCATGCACCCACACCACACACCTGCTCTCCTGTCCCCAGACCCAATTCTGGCCGTAGTCCTGCTCCAGCGATCTGCTCTGTGAACCCTGTGTCTGTGAAGAGCATTTCCTGGGCTGGGGTTTCACTTTCAGTTTACACCGCCTTCCAGGGCCCCATTTTCCAAGAAGATGCCTCCATCATCCTGGGGAGAATGACCCCTTCTCCTAGCCCTGAGGAGGGCTGCCCCACCCTGAGCCAAGCACAGCAGCCCCCTCCCCAGGGACAGCCTCCATATCCTCACCTTCCTTCCTCTCAGGCCTGGGGCCATCTTTGAAAGTTCCCAGGAACCCTCCAGGAAGGCGTGGTGGAGGGCTGACCACCCGTGCACTCAGCTTCCACCCCTCCACTTTCTCAGGGACATGCAGAAGGCAGACCACCCTCTCCTCCGCCCAGGGCACCAGGCCTCATAAAGCAGACCTCTGCCTGGCACAACCCCATCTGGGTAGCTCCTTACCAGATAAGATGCCCTCCCTCCCCCCTGGCCCCTGAAACCCAGCATCCCAGGACAGCAAGGCTGGAGGATGCTGACTGCACCTCCAACCCACTCTATCACCACCCCAGGGGTTTACTACTGGGAGCAGAGGGGGCCTCAGTGTGGGGTGGCCCCAAGGTCAGCAGCCTACACCAACTTGGCCCCCATTCTGAGTGGCCCAACTTCCTGGTAAGGGAAGTCCACTCCACCCACCTCCTAGACTTGCTGCTAGCGACCCTGGCCCAATGTGCCCCAGCAGAGATGGAGATGCCTGACTAAGCCTCAGACCCAGTCTAGGGCTCCTGGACTGCAGGAAGCGCCCTGAAAGTTCTCCCCTGCTCTTGACCTTGGCTCTGACCTCCACTCCCACCCTCTAGACTGCTAAGGGACCCAGTTCTCTGGCACCCTGTTCTCCAGCACCCCAGGGCCACAGCAAGACGTGAAGCCATCTGAAGGGTAGCAGCCGGGAGTCCTGGCACAGCCAGGCTCCCAACAGGGTTAGGTGGAACCGCTAAGGCAAGCCCTAAAGGCCTCCCCTTCCCCATCGACCTCCCCAGAGGCTCTCTGCCCCACCTGGGGCTGGGGCTGCGATGAGGGCGTTGGATGGGCAGTACCCTCCCAGCTTACCTAACCAGAGCCTGGCCTAGACTGGGGATGGCTCAGCAGGGCCGAGGCCGAGGGTCTTGAGGGGCCAGCAGCTGCTCCCTCGGGCAGGGTGCCTGCCGACGCCCAGCTTCCAAGAATGGGCGTCAGTGCATTCCCGGTATCTGGATGCCGCTTCGGCTTGTCCCGTGGCCCTAAGGACCCGCACAGAGCTGCAGATCATAGAGGTGCAGGCTGCGCTTGCTCCAATCAGCTCCCTCTAGAGGAAGTTCCTCTGTGGCCGCCGGATGCGACACCCAGTCTCAGCCTGGCTTCCAGGCCGCGGCAGCTCTTGCCCCGCCCCAGACCCAGCCAGGACGAAGCGGCTCCTCTCTCCCACAGCTTTTCCTACACCTGAGTCCCAGTCTTTGTCCTTGGTCTTTTCCCCCTTCCATCAATCAACACCAATAAAAAAGCCAGAAAGGCAAAGTTTCTTAAGCACCCACTCCATGTGTCATGCACTTTAGCAACCGCATTGTCTTATCACATCTTCTCAACAACACTTGGGGCTAGGTTCTGTGGACTCTGCCCATTTTAAAGATGAACAAACTGAGGCTCAGCTGGTATATGGTACTCCCCCAAGGTCACTGAGTTGGGTTTATAATCAGGTGCTGTGGGGAATAATAATAATAAATTGAGATTCAACCTGTGCGCCAGCACCTTAGTGGTCTCTGGAGACACAAAGCCCCGAAGGTCACAGGCAGGTAAACAGAGATGAAAACATGATGGGGTCTGTGCTGCCACCCGGGCATGTGTGAGCTGGGTGCTAAGGGGGCAGAGAAGAGGGAGGACAGATACTGTCTGGCCTCAGGAAATGGTTCTCAGGGACAGGGCAAGCCCGGAAAACTGGCTGGATGGAGGTGTGGGCAGAGTCCTTGACGGTGCCCTGCCCCATTCTGGGGGTCCCAGTCCTTCCCAGCCTCCCCTGTTCACTCCTGCCAGGCCTCCTGGGACTCTCGCCAACATCCCCTCCCCCAAATCTTCACCCCCTAGCCTCCTCAGACCCCCTGTCTCATCACCCCCGACCTCTCTGCCCCTAACTACTTTCCCAGTCACCCCATGCCCTACCTAAGTTACCCCCCTCCCCCCACCGCCTGACCTTTGCCTTCTAGAACTCCTGGAAGTTTCCAACTGGAGGTTTTAATTTGAAAGCTCCTGCTGTTCTTAAGCAGTTGGTCCTGGAGTGACCACTAGGGATCCTCCCTCTGAGTCAGGGTCCCCCTCAGGATGGAGGCCCCAACTCCAACCCACCGACCCCGAATTTTAGGCCGCTCCTCCATGTTCCGCTTTTTCGGTAGCCTGGTGGGGAGCAAGAGCAGCCCAAAGCGCTCTCACAAGGGACTGGCAAGAGGCCGGGAGTGTCCCTCGAAAGAGCAGGATGCCGTCTACCTGATGATGGGCCGCCAGGGCCAAGTAGAGAAGGAACTCGAGCCACCCTCCACACTGCCTGGTGCCCTCATGGTGGCCACTCCCAAGGGCTCCCCACACCTGCCACTGCATGATCCCTCATGCCTGGGGGTGGGGGATGTGTGGGACCAGACTCTCACCCCCACAGAGATCCTGCGAGTGCCACCCCAGGGCAAAGAGGTGAGGTTAGTCCTGCCCAGAGGAAGTCAGGAGGTGCTGGGCAGCCTGTCTGAAAAGGAGGAGGAGGAGGAGGAGGAGAAGAAGGAAGCAGCAAGGCAGGCCTCCGGGGATACAGGGGCCTCGAGCAGGTAAGGGGCTAGAGCTATGGATGGTGGTGGTGAGGGAACCCTGCTGGGGAAAGGGCCTGGGATGGAGGTACTGGAAAGAGGCTGGGGATATAAGATGGTGGAAGGATATGGGCCTGAGATTGGGGACCCAAGCTGAGGAAGGTCCAGGAATGGGAGTCCTTGGATGAGTAAAGGAGTCCCTGGCTGCACAGGGGCGCCAGAGTCGGGGGGAGGGGAGAGGGGCAGGGATTGGGGATAGGGCCAAGGGATGGAAACATCAAGCCTGGAGTTGGGGGGTTTTGGGTGGGGGAGGAGGCAGGGACAAGGGTCCCCCCACAAGTGAGGGGTTGTGGATGGGGCACCAAGGATGAAAGAGGAAGGGACCAGGTCCCCTCACCCCTGAGGGGCGGCTGTGCCAGGATGGACTGGGGCTCCCACTCCTACCCCAGCCTCCTTTTCCAGGGCCCACTCCACTCTGCTCTCCCTCCCCACCCTCTCCCTCCTAGTTCCCAATCCCATGTGAAGAAGGAGGGATCTACCTCCCTAGACCGTCCTTACATGACTTTTAGGGAAGGATAGCCCCCCATGATGAAGACCCCAGAGGGCAGAACAGGGGGCTGCTGGGAGAGGGAAAATGGAAGGGGTTGATCAGGGCCTGCTGGAGAGCCTTGGGGGTGGTTGGGGCACCCCCTGCCATATTTCTGGGCCCCACCCACCTCCCCCACCTAACTGTGCTTTGGAATCAGGATTGCCCAGGCCCTGGAGGTGGAGCAAGAATGCCTGCAGAGGGCCATGGGGCCACTGGAGGTCAGCCCCAAGACCTTCACCAAGGAGAAGGAAGAGTATCTGCTTGATGGTGAATGTGGCCCTCTTCCCCTAGGACTCCTCAGGGGTGTGGGGCCTGGCAGGACACAGCACTCAGTCTGAGGAAATGCTGGAGCTAGACTGTCTGCATTTGAATCCCAACTCCACCTTGGTAAACTGTGTGATGGTGGCAAGTTTTCAACCTCTCTGTGTCTCTGTTTCCTCATTTATAAAATGGGAATATGATAGTACCTATCTCACAGGGTAGTTGCAGGAATTAAATGAGATGTTATTTGTAAAGTGCCTAGAATTGTGCCTGGCATGTAATAGGTGTTTGCTAAAGAAAACAAGGAAACCCCACCCCCACCTCAGGCCTCCCCACTTTCCTCCTGGACCTGGGCCACCCCCTATTGCCATCAGCCTGGCAGTGACTACTATTCCTTCACAGAAGACCTCAAGCTGGCCTCCTCAAAGGCAGGGATGACTCCCTGGAACCACCTCCTCAGCTTGTACAAGCAGCTCCAGAAATCGGCCATGGCCAAGGTGTGTGGGACCAGCCTGGGGTGGTAGGGGTGGGAGTGAGGCCCAGGTGGGTCCCCTCCCCCACACCCAAATCTGGCTTGGGCCCAGGGACAGCAGTCCCTTTTCTTAACCCTTTGGGAGCTGTTTCTTCTCGCTTCCTGTTGAATCTGGGGAGGGAGGCTGCAGATATGGGGCCCTGGCCCTCCTCACCTACTCAAGGACCCAGTTTCCTCTCAAGGAAGGCTTGCCCCCTGAGAAGGAGAAAGGGGAGGAAGAGGAAGTAGAGGAAGAGGACAGCTTATTTAACCTCTGTGTCCCAGGCACTGTCGCCCTCCAGTCACCACTGCATAAGACTTTTAGGTCGACAGATACAGTGGGTAAGTGTGGTGCCGCCTCCTCCCCTCCCAACCTGCCCTTAGGCTGTGGGAGCCCCACGTTGGCCGTAGGCTCAGAAGTGCAATACCAGTACTGACCACCAGGTGGTACCAGAGGACCTAAGGTGACCACCCCAGATGGGAGATCTGCGTGTTGCCTCAGTGTGGCTGGGCTGGGTCCAGCTGGAAAGAGAAGGGGCCTCTTGCCTCCTGGTCTGAGAGGCAGTGAGGTGCAGGGGTTGATTGGGGCTGGGCCTTCTGGAGCACCACCCTTTTCTCAGCCTAGATTAGGTGGCCCTTTGGCTTCTAACTACTGTGGAAAGCCACTTCCATCCCTGGTTTTCCCATCATACATTGCTGTGACAGTGCCCCAGAGGGTGCCCCCCCAGCAGCCCAGACTTGGGGAGCAGTTGATTCAGTGGTAATAACAAAATATGATAAAAATAATCGTCGGCACTTATGTAACCGCTACTATGAACCAGACCCTATTCTAAGTACTTTTCACATGATACCACATTGCAACTCTATGAGGTAGGTCCTATCATTATCACCAGTGAGGAAACCAAGGCACAGAGAGGTTAAATAACTTGTCCAAAGTCACAAAACTAATAAGTGGTAGAGCTGGGACTTGACCCAGGCAGTTTGGGTTCTAGATCTATGCTCTTGAGTTGGTGGCTGGAGGGAGAGAGACAGATGTCTGCCCTCCAACATGTCTTCAGACTTTGCAGGAAGGCATCTGTGGAAAGTGAGCTTCCTGGGGAAGGCAGAGTGGTGGGGAGGTGGTACCTGGCTGGCTCCAGGTAATGGAAGAAGAAAGGGCTACAGACCAGGGATGGCACAGGGTTGGGATGAGATTCGGAGAGTGGGAACCCCCTTCTCTTCCTCGGGTCCCCAGCAGGTTGCTCCGCCTTTCTCCTGCCTGTCCCCTGCTTGCAGGTTTTGTGGAGTCTGAGTTGAAGAAGCTTCTGGTGGTGCAACGGGAGTCCCGCCTCTGGAAGATGGGCAGCAAAGAGGGCCGGGAGCTGCTGGCCCAACCAGAGATCACCCTGGAGGAGGCGGGCATTGTGGATGGCCAGGTATGTTTGGCCCATCCTGACCACCACCCCTCTGCCTGAGGGCCCCGGAGATAGTGGGTATGGAGGCCTCTCATCTTCACAGGGCCTGGCCCCTGGCTTCAGTCCTCACTTTGGGGAGGCATAACCCCTTCTTGGTGATGGCGTTTCTGAGATTGGGCCCTGGTCCCCTGCACATGAGCAAGTGTGCGTGTGCATGTGCGCGCACACACACACACACACACACCCACACACACACACACTTCTCCGTCCAGCTTTCTGTCTCTCACTGACCGACCCAGAATCAGGATGTCCATTTTTAAGTGTTAACTTTGCCATCCACTTGCTGTGTGGCCTTGGGCAAGTCCTTCCCCCTCTCTGGGCCTCAGTTTCCTCATCGGTACAGTGAGGGGATTTGTCCAGACCGGCTGTAGCACTTCCCTGTGCATCTGTAATTCCTACAATGTTGCTGTTTTTCTATTCTCTGTCCCACTCACGCCCACTCCCACAAACACACACAGATGCAGGGGAATTACCCCACTGGGTGGGTTTGAGGACCACGTGCCTGCTCACCCTCCCTGACATCAGCCTTGGGGCTTAAAAGTTACACTTCTCTGAGTACACATTGATGGATCTGTTGTTAGAAAACGTGTCCATGAACTTTTTGAGCTCAGTTCCATTTCATTCATCAGCTCATTCATTCATTCAGGGGATATTTGCCCCTGACAGTCCATGTAGTTTAGAAAAGGAAGAAGCACAGGATTCAGAGACCAACTTCCTTGGTCAAAGTCCCTGCTCTGCCCGACTTGCTCTGTGACTTTGAATATAGGCCTTGGTTACTTCACCTGCAAGGATCTGGGAGATGAAGAGTATGTAGCCATAACTGTAAAGGGCACTCCTGGTGCCAGGGATTATTATCTGCTTTTATAACTCCTTGGGGGTAGTGGATACAGAAACACATCCTACTCATTGTCCTAATCCTGCCCTCATGCCTGTCTCACAGGAGCCCCCTCTGCTGTGGTGAACAAGCTGTGTCCCCTCACCCACAACCACACAGAGTGACAGCTCTAGCAGGGCCTCCTCACTGTTCCGTTTTCAGGGTTCTAGTTTTTGTGGTCTGCCCTCATCCCTCCCTGCTCCTCCAGAACCACTCTCTAAGCAAGCCTGCCTGCTGGTGGTGGGGACCTGCCCCTGCCCCAGTGATCACAGTTCTGGGGTAGCATGTGCAGCATTGGGGGGCATAGGGAGTTCCTAAGGTCCTTGGGTGGCACCAGTGGTTTGCAATCAGCTGCTAACCTTAAGATTGGTGGTTCAAACCCATGCAGTGGTGCTGCAGAAGAAAGGCCTGGTGATCAGCTTCTGAAAAGATTAGAGCCAAGAAAACCCTATGGAGCAGTTCTATTCTGTAACACACGGGGTCACCATGAGTCAGAATCGACTTGACAGCAATGGGGAATGGGTTTGGCTTTTTTTTAGGGAGTTCCTGGGTGGTGGCAAGTGAGGGTGCAGCCCAGTCCTTACTTTGGGGACAGAGTTGCCTCAGGAATATCTTCCTCCCGTGGGTGTCCTCATCATCCCTTCCCCTCACTTTCTCCATATCTGCTGTCAGGGACATCAAGCTGAGGGGGAAGGAAGTCGCTCCCCAGCCTTTGGGGAATGCTGGGAACCTGGGGGAGGGGTGCTGAGGCAGCTGAAGCACCACCCTAGGCTGGAGAGGAGGGAAACAAGCCCCCTTGGCATGGTGTCCAGGACAGAGGTGAGGGAGGGGAGGGGTTGGCTGGGGTACCTGACTCTGGGAACTTCTGAGGAGTCCCCACAAGTTGGAGGGAGAAAGGTCCCTCTCTAAAGTAGTGGGGGAGGGAGGAACTGGGTCAGCTGTGGGGATGTGGGGAGGGTCTAGAAAATGTAGCCCTGGGAACTTGTCTCTGGGGAGTAGATGGGAAGTTATGGGGTGCAGAGCAGGGCAGGGAGGGAGTCCGAAGAAGCTGAGGCATCTTCCTTCACCCCCTCTGCCCCCAGCACCTGCTGCTCGAGGAGATGGACGAGATGGGGAACTGGCCCCCAGAGTGAAGCAGGGGCTGGCCCTGAGTCTGCCCTGCCTGGGATGTGTCCCCCTCTTCATAGGGCACGTCCAAGGAGCCCCTAGGGCCAGCCGGTCTTGGGATGACCAGTGTCCTTGTGTCTGCAGGGTGGGGTGGCCCAGCACTGCCCCACCATCGGACCCAGGCCTGCAGTGTTGGTAATAAAAACCCAGTTTGCCTTTGGCTGCTCGGCTGTCTGTCTTTGGACCCCCACCCTTCATCCTCAGCCTCATCCAAGCCTAGTCTGTCCAGGGTCTCAATCCAATCCCCAGTCTGTACCCTGGGGGCTGCCAGGGCCTGGCTGCAGAGCCCTGGGCTCTGGTGGGGGCGCTGCAGCAGGGCATCAGAGCCAGGAGGACAGGAGGTGGGGTGGGCTTGAACTGGGGGTGGGAGACAGCCCACCCCAGATTGCCGGGGAGGCCCTACTGCCCACAGTCCTGCCCTGTTGGGAGGAGCTTCTCTGACATCCCTCCCTCCTGAAGTTCCTAGGTCACGCTTGTGGCCTCACCGGCCTCACCAGGAGGATCCGGGAATTCTCCAGCAGGAAGTTCCTGCCCAGCTAGCTCAGGGACAAAGCCAGGAAAGTGGCCCTGGGACTGTGGGGACCTGCCTCAGCTATTTAAGGCCCTGACTTAGGAGGCCTGGGCTGGGAGGACAGGCGAGGGATCCCTGGGGTTGATGCAGGAGGGGTGGCTACCGGGCTGAGGCACCCATCCCCTGCAGGCCCATGGTGGTGGGGGGGGCTGAGGGGGAGGGCAGGCCTGGTTTGGACACCAGGGAGCATTGTTTGTCAGGAGGTTCTGCTGACGTCCTTGTAGACCTGTTGCTGTGGAGGGCCCCCAATTCCTCCCTTCTGCCTGGATGCAGGCTGAGCTCCTCAGCATATGTGTGAAAGAGAGCAGACACTCCCCCAACTCTTTCATTGCCATTCCTGTTTATGGACACTTGTCTGACGTTCCCCGCTGACCCCACCACCACGTCGGTCATTGCTGTGTCCAGCCTGAAGACTGGTGCAGAGCTGAAGTTCAGTGTCAGAACATGGCGGCCACTCTTAATAATGACTAGGATTGATAGCAACAGCTGTTTGCTAGGTAGATGAGCCCATGGCCACATGCTTGGGGTGAGGTGGGGAACTGCACAGACCTGGCCCCAGCCCAGCCCAGCCCAGCCCAGCCCAGTGAAGCTGGAAGTCCTCCCTCCAATCCGGCTGGGGGGGTGGCAGGCGGAAGGGGGAGGGCTTTGAGAGGCTATGGGCTCATGGGTGGGGCTGAGGGCTTTCTCCTGGGCTTCTTGGCCAGAGTCAGTGGAGTCTTTGACTCAGACTTTGAGCTAGGGGCTGGCAGAAAGGTCCATCTGGACTGTCCCTGAGTCAGCTGGCAGGTCACCTTGTGACCAGATGACTCACCTGTGCCCTAATGGTCCTGCTAATCATTTCCTCCAAGAGTGCAGGCTGTTATGTGTGTGTGTTGGGGGAGGGTGTTTGGAGGGCAGCCTGTGGGCTCCCTGGGTGCACCTGGACCCTCTGCTGCCAGCCCACATGGAGATAGCACTCACTCTGGCCCCACGCCCTGTTCAGGGGCCCCATGGAGAGAACACCTCTCCTTCTGACCAGGCCTAGGCTGGAGAGGGAATCCCGGGCCCCAAGCCTCCAGTACGGAGCTTCTTCCTGCCCTCCACCATTGCCCTCTGGGTCGGACCTGCCTCCTGTACCTGTCTGGGCACAGGAAGGCACCAGAGGGGGTTGAGGTAGGCTGGGCCCCCGCTGGCAGCGCAGGCTCCTTGGCTTTCTGCAAGAGCAGAGTGATCACTTAAGCCCCCTCAGCTCCTGGGCTGTGGCCACCCCATTTCAGGGACAGGAGCATGTCATTCTCAAAGACCACAAAAGAGCAGAAACCTTGGTTCCAGTACCTGGATCCCAGGCTGGTCCCTTCCCCCTCTGCTCATTTTTCCTTTCCGTCAGTGAGGATCACAGTACCTCCAGTCCACTCCCAGGATTGGTGTGACTACAGAGGAGAGAGTGAGACCAAGAAGTATGGGGGCAGGTCCTGTCGCTGTAGCAGGAGGGGGGATCTGCTTGTGGCACAGGCGTGAGGGCTTGTTCCTGGCCCCACAGGGCTCCTGGGCTTGTTTCTGTGGATGGGCCTGGCCAGTCATTCATGGGTGGGGTAGGCAGGGCTGAGGTAGCCCAAGGACCGCTGTGGGGCCTGAAATGCCCCCAACAATCAGGCCTTCAGGTGAGGCCTGTGTCCTGGAGGGACAACTGGCTGATCAATTGGCAGGCCTGGGGAAAGGGGATTGTGTACTGTGTACCAGTGACTGAGGCTGATGGTGGAAGGCCCCATGGATGAGTGTAGAGGGCAGGCCTTGGGTTCAAGACCAACACGGCGAGAGGCCAGGCATGTCTGAAGGGCTTCGAGGGAACGCTGCAGACACGTCTGTGGGTCAGACCTGGGGACTGGTTGTGTTTTAAAGCCGCTGTCCTCTCCTGAGTGTGCAGACAGCCAGGGGAGGGCCACCATGAACAGCTGTGCAGGCTGAAGGGCAAGAAGGATCTGAAATCCAGTCCACTGGGCTTGGCTCACCAGGCCATGCTCCCTGGCCAGGACTGTATCTACCTTGAGGAGGGGCCTTTTTCTAATTTGCTCAAAAGGGTCAGTTGGGCTGGTAGTGGCCCTGGTCAGGTCCATGGGGTTAAGTTGGGCCTTTATGTCAGGACTTGACAAGGCTCTGTCACTCTCTGGGGTTCTCTCTTCTCCCCCATCTTCTGTCTCTTTCTGTTGGTAACTGTGTGTTTCTGTCTCTGCTGTCTCTCTCCCTGTGCTTCTGTCTGTGTGCGTGTGTGTGTGTGTGTGTGTGTGTGTGTGTGTGTGTGTGCGCCTATCTTTTTTTCACTGTATCCCTGGTAGGATAGAGGTAAGAAAAGCAGCCCCCAGGTCCATCCTGAGGGTATTTTGGGGACTCACTGGTGGCTGAAATGAAGGCAGTAGTTGGGCCATCTGGGAGCTGGGAGTAGGATAGATGGACCCAGGGAAATGTGGGCGGGTCAGAGTTGGAGGCTGTGGAATGCCCTTCCCTGCAGGCCCCTAGCCAGGACCCCCAAGGAGAATGCTGCCTGGGTCCCCAACTGGGGTCACTGGTAGCCAGCCGGGGTGAGAAAGAAGGTAAAACCATCTGTCATTATTTTCCAGCTAGGAAATGAGATGGAGACAGAAAGGTAGAAGGAAGAGACTGGACTGGGTTGGAACCTCAGCTCCAACTCTGAGAAGCTCATGTGACTGCAGACAAGTCCCATGCCTCTCCAAATCTCAGTTTCTACGTCTGTGAAATGGGCAGATCACAGGTTTCTCGTGTGGGCTGAAAGAAGTGCTGTATGACTTATAGAAGTTTCTCAAAGAATCCATGGAACAAATATTTATTAAGCTCCTGCTACATCCCAATTCTGTTCTTGGGACTGGGGAATAGAGAAGTGAACAAGACATACAAAACCTATACTTCTTTTGGAGCTTATATTATTGCTAAAGGGACAGACAATAAACAGATATTTCAGGAGTGATAAGTACTATGAAGAAAAATGAAAGTGAGTAATGGGATAGAGACCCCAAGGATGCTGTTTTAGACAAAGTCATGGGATGGGAAAGGCCTCTCTGAGGAGGTCATTTGTAAGCAGGGACATGCAGGAAGTGGGAGAGGGAGCCATGGCAGTACTAGGGGAAAGGGCATTACAGGCAGTGGGAACACCAAGTGCAAATGCCCTGAGGCAGGAGAAGGCCTGGGGTGTTTGAGTAACAGGAAGGAGGCCTGTGTGGCTCACAGGGAGTGAGTGGGAGGGGAGTAATAGGAGGTGAAGTCAGAAAGGAAGTGAGATGGTGTTTGCTGGCCAGGGATGTTTTAGTATGCGTGTGCTGGGGGGGTGCTTGACCACTGGGGGGCGCCCCTTGGCCTGTACCTCCGTGCAGTGGTAAGCTAGTCTCTCTCCCCACTTGGGTACCTCCAACCTCCGACGCTCGCCTCAGAGGGTGGAGGGGGGCGGCCCGAGGCGTGGAGTCCAGGAAGGGCTTGTCGGAGACACGTGGGCGGCCCGTCACGCGTGGGCAACTGCAGAGCGAGGGAGGGCGGAGGCGGTTAGTACCGGCAGGGAGTGTGCGCACCAAAGCACAGTAAATGCGTCCTGACCACGCAGCCTGGGCCACCGCGAGGCTTGATCCGCCGAGCGTGCGCACCTGAGCGAGCGCATGTCTGGTACCACGTTTCTGCATCCTCCAGGCCCTCCCTGGGATGGCTCCCAGTGGAGCTCAGGGGTTTCTGCACTGAAGGCAGATTGACTTAAGTCGTCAGGAGACACGGGTAAGACACATCCCTACCTTCATGAAGTTCACAGCCTGGTGGGGGAGGGGGCACCAGGCTCATGCAATGAAAATGAGATTATGATGCTGTAATAGTTTTGGAGAGCAGGGAGGAATCCGGAAGGTTTCAAGGAGGAGAGACATCTTTTGTGATTTGCGCTGGAGGAGGAATTTGACCGGGGAAGTAAGGGGGAGGGCAGCCCGCCAGCGGGAACTGCGGTAGCAAAGTTACAGAGATGGGAAAGTGTCCGGTCTGCAACACGACCCCCTGACAACCTCCCCGACCAAACCAGAGATGGGGGACCATCGTGGACTCCTCTCTTTTCCTACTTGTTTATTCCACGTGATTACACTGCTTCCTGCACTCCCTGCCATGATGCCGTCCCTCCCCCTCTGCACTCTCAGTGTCTTTGCTCAGGCCCTAAATCACTGCCAAAGTGCAGATGCAGATGCCTCTCAGTGCCTCTGCCCACAGCTGTTGTGAAGACAGGCCCTGGTGGGCACTGAATCCGTGTCTGCAGTGTCTGGCATGGTGGCTGGCACAGAGCAGACTCAATACATGGTTGTGGACTGAATGGAGGGGGGTGTGGCAGGCGTTGGGCAGGGGGCTCCAGGATAGGGGCATGTTGGGGCTGAAGAGGTAGGCAAGAATCAGATTGTATGCCAACTTAAACTGGGCAGGGAGCCATAGAGGATGTTAAAGCTGCGAGAGTGGCATGGTAAGATGTACAGCAGACAATGGAGTGGAGGGGATGAGGCCAATTAGGAGAGGTGGTGTCAGCCTGAGCTGGGACAGTGGCACATGGGCTGGACAGTAGGACACTCTAGCCCTGATCCCATTGCCATCGAGTTGATTCCGACTCATAATGACCCTATAGGACAGAGTGGAACAGCTCCCTAAGGTTTCCAAGGCTGCAAATCTTTACGGAAGCAGGCTGCCACATCTTTCTCCTGCATACCAGCTGGTAAGTTTGAAGTGCTTAAACCGCCAAACGCTTAACCACGGTGCCTCAAGGGCTCCTGGATACTCCAGCAATGGTTCTTAACTGGGGGTAGTTTTGTCCTCCAGGGGACATTTGGCAATGTCTGAAGACATTTTTGGTGGTCACAACTTGGGAGGGGCAGGTGCTACTACTAGCATCTAGTGAGTAGAGGCCAAGGATGCTGCTAAGTATCCTACAATGCACAGGACAGCCCCACAACAAAGAATTATCTGGCCCCAAATGCCAGTGGTACCGAGGTTGTGAAACCCTGAACTGGAGGAAAACCAGAAGAGCAGCCTGTTGGTGGAGGGAAATGGAGTAGGGATCCCAGCCTGAGCTCTGGAGCCACACTACCTGGATTTGAAGCCAGGCTCTTCTGCGCATTAGCTGTGTGACAACATTGGGCAAGTCACTTAACCTCTCTGAGCATCAATTTCCTCATCTCTAATACAGGTTACTGGGAAAATTAAATAGGATAATACATATTCAGTACCTAGAAAAGTGCCTGATGTATACTAAGCACTATGTAATATGACTTGTTGTTTTAAAACATAAATCTGGTCAGGTCCCTCTGCTCACAGCCTTGCTCTGGCTCCCCATTGCCCTGAGAGCCAAAGTCCTCCCAGGACCAACAAGGCCCTTTGCCATCTGTTCCCCCCGCCTCCCACCCTTACCTCTTCCACTCCATCTCCTGCTGCTGTTTTCCTGGTTCCATGGGCTCTACTGGCCTCTTTGCTGTTCCTTGAACACAGCCCACTCCTGCCTCAGGGCTTTTGCACTTGTTCCCTCTGCCTTGGAGACTGTGTCCCTAGGAATCTATGTGACCCACTCCACCTCCTTGAGGTCTCTGCTCAGCTGCCACCTTCTCAGAGGGGTCTTTCTTTATGTAGCCACTTTATGTTAAAAAAAAAAACCAAAAAAAAACAAGCATCTGTCCCCCCACCCCCAGTTGCTCTCCCTGAGCCCCTGCCCTGATTTATTTCTCTCCAAAACACTCTTCATTATCTAACATATGGTATATTTTATTTATGTTTGTATGTATTGTCTCTCTCAATTGAAATGAAACTTCATGAGGGGAGGCATTTTTGTCTGTTTTGTTTACTACTGTATCCCCAGTGCCTAGAACCTTACCTGGCACTTACCTTAATATTGCCTAAATGAATGAATTAATAGAGTGAATGAAACATTCTGCCAGTGGTCAGAGAGGTAGGAGGGGAATGGAGAGAAGCTGGAATTGTAGATCAGGGCAGGGGGCCTGAGTGGACGTCTGAGAGGGTTCAGGGTCCTGGTGTTGCCTGGGGCACAGAGCCTTGCTTGTCTGCCCACCCCAGACCCTCCCATCCCTGCCTCCTTGCTGGGGTCCTCCTGCGGCTGTGCAGTGTTCTGCCTGCCTGGCCCTGGACATGGCACCTCCAGCCCAGGCAGGCAGCCAGGTCTGAACAATATGTCCTTTCCCCTCTGATAAGCTGCCTCCTTTCAGGCATGCAGTGAAGGACATGTCCTGCTGCTCAGAAAATGCCTGGGTGGGCCTCTGGAGTGGGCACAGGGCTGGGTGTCTGCCACCTTGGCAGCCATCCTGCCCAGAGGCCGGGCACAGAGGAGTAAGGGGCAGGGGCTGGGGCAGACTCCTGCCCACCAAACGCCTACCTAAAAAAACTAAACCTGTTGCCGTCAGGTTGAGTCAAACTCATGGTGACCCCATGTGTTACAGGATAGAACTGCACCGTAGTGTTTTCTTGGCTGTAATCTTTACGGAAGCAGACTGCCAGGCCTTTCTTCTGTGCTGCTGCTGGGTGGGTTTGAACTGCCAAACTTTAGGTTAGTAGTCAAGCACAAACTGTTTGCAACACCCAGGGAGCGTACATGCACCCACTCCTCACTAATTCATTCATTTGACACATCTTTATTGAGGGCCTGTACCACTGCGAACAAGTCAGATAAGCCCCTGCCCTCCTGGGACTTGCATTCCTGAGGGGGGATGAAGAAGAATGGGGGAACCGGCTGTTACACACTGGGGTGCTGGCCTGCCTGGGGCAACTTCCCCTGGGCTACTATGGTATGAGGTGTGGTGGAGGCTTGGAGCAGCCTCAGAGACAGCAGGGCAGCCTGGTTCTGAGGGGTGCCTCTTGGACTCAGGGAACTGAGGACCATGGGCCTCCCCAGGCTTCTCTGGCCCCCCAAACCTCTCCTCTCTTCCCCTACCACAGGTGTTTCCATGGTTGATAGTGTGCAGCTAGGAAGCTGAGGTGGTTTCTGATGAGTGGCTCCCCTTCTTCCCCCTTCTCGCTCAGCTGGCCCACCCCATGAGCCCAAGGCTCAGGACCAGAGTCACAGCGCCTCCTGCCCCCCCCAGGCCTCCTTACTCAGCACACACTCTTGACTTGGCCCCTCCCTCCAGAGCCCTTTCCTGCCCGTGGCCCTAGCTCAGTTTTCCCGTTGAAGGGGCCCAAGGCTCAGTATAAGCAACACCTGGGCCCTAGGATATGGGTGTTTGGAAAGCGAGCATAAGATCTTCTAAATGGTAGAGTAACCCTCCCGTGTTCATACCCAGGCCTTTGTGCGGGTATACACACATGCATACACACCTCTTGGGCAAATATGCCCTCTTGCACACTTATCCATGGTTGCTGACCTGCCTGGGCCTCAGGGCCTGAGGACCCCTTGGCCTTTACCGACAGGCAGGATGAGCAGAGGAAGGTGCTTGGGGCCAGACTTTTGCCTTCTCAGGTCCTCAGTCTTCAGATTTGTATATGGTGCTGGCCTGTTGTCTCTTGGTGTCTTCCCGGGCCTGTAACCTATGAAATCCCAGTTAGCACAGGGAGAGAGAGCTGCTCTGACATATCACCTGTGACAGTTTTTAAGCATGGCCCCAACATTCTTTGGCGCTCTTCCCATCAAGAGATAGGAGCACTCTGGGTAGCACAAACGGTTCGCGCTCAACTGCTAACCTAAAGATTAACAGTTCAAGCCCACCCAGTGGCACCATGGAAGAAAGGCCTGGCAATCTGCTTCCATAAAGATTACAGCCAAGAAAACCCTATGAAGCAGTTCTACTCTGTAACACATGGAGTCACCATGAGTCAGGGGCCAGCTTGATGGCGACAGGTTTGGTTTTAGTTCCCCTTCAATCTGGGGGGGGCTTGTGACTGCTCCCACCAATAAAGCACAGTGAAAGTGACACTCTGTGACCACAGAGGCTAAGTCCTAAAAGTCCATGTGATTTCTGCCTGCTTCTTTTGGGACGCTGGGCTGGGATAAGCCAGCCACTATGTAAGAAGTCCGACTACCCTGAGATTGCTCAACTGGAGAGGCCGTGTGAGTTGTAACCGACAGCCCTAGCTGAGCCCCCAGCCAACAGCAACATCACTGCCAGCATGTGAGAGCCATCTTGCATGTCCAGCCCACTGAGCCTCCAGACGACTCCAGCCCCAGCCAACATCTGACTGTAATCCCATAAGAGACCCTAAGAAAGAACTGCCTAGCCGCGCCCTTCCAAATTCCAGACCTACAAAATTGTGAGCAAAATAAAACGGTGGTTGTTTCACACCACTGTTTTGGATAATTGGTTGTGCAGCAGTTATAATCAGAACGTTACCTCATATCCCTTCCTGGTCCTTCTCTTGGTCCTGCCACTGCTCACCTTGTCTCCCAGGCCAGAGCCCTCCTGGACTGGGCTCGAAGCCTCATGATGGCTCCCTGGGCTCTGAGAATGCAATGGGGGAGCTGGGGCAGGCCGCCCATCCTTTCCCCAGCCCCCAGGGATAAACAGGAAGTGCTTGGCCTACCCTGATGGCAGTGACTAGCCAAGCACCTGGCAGAGGGGCTGATGGATGCATCTCCAGCCAGGGCCTCCTGTTTGGCCAGAGCCATGCCAACCCTCAGCCAGGCCCTGCCCTGAGCCCCTGGCAGCCCACAGCCCCGGTTTGTTGGCTGAGCAGGGCTGGCGCAGGCTGAGGACAGGTTAGCACATCGCCAGAACTCAGAGGCGCAGGAAGCTGGTCCTTGGATACGGCTGGGGTTTGAGGCAGTGCTAGAAATGCTGACTGGTACGGGAAGGACACATCAGAGACTGGTAACGGGGCTGCCTCTGGGGAGGGAACAGGATGGGGGGATGGGAGGATAGAGGGAGGTGGTTCCCTGACTACTCTTTTGAACATTACACTTGTGTGACTGTGAAACCTATTCCAAGATCCTTCCACACATACTTATATTAACACATGGATAAATAACGTTAAAAGTCATAATCTCTGAGGGAACTACTGCGTCCTAGCAGTGGGCCTGTTACTGGGGAATGAGTGAGGGGGATTGGAGGAAATCCTCGGCCATGCTATGGGGTGCCCTGCCTACATTCCCCCTCCCCCCCACTTTCATCTCCACAGTTGAAGGCTGTTTCCCGAGGTTTGGGGTATCTCTCTGCCTGAGGGCCTCTTTCTGCTGTGGGAGGGGGGCTGGCCTTGGCCACAGAGTAGGCGGAATTGCCAGGGAGTGAAAGTCCAGAAGCAGCCCTCAACCAATGATGATCCAGGAATTGGTGACTAGACCGCTTGCTTCCTCACCTCTCACTAGGTTAACTGCGAGGCAGCGTGTTATGACCTGGCTGGCTCCCTGAGTTCCCCAGAGGAACTGGGCTCCAATTGCTCCCAGTGATATCTGGCTAAACAGTAAATCCATTACTGGTGTCTTTCCCTTCCCTGTCTCACTACTCTACTCTTCTGTTGTTTTCTGTGGTCCTCTCCATTAAAGTAAACCAACACACAAACAAAACCAGTTGCCTTTGAGTTGATTCTGACTATGGAGACCCCATGTGTGTCAGGGTAGAACTGTGCTCCATAGGGTTTTCAATGGCTGATTTTTTGGACGTGGATCACCAGACCTTTCCTCCCAGGCACCTCTGGGTGGACTCGGACCACCAACCTTTCTGTAAGCAGCTGAGCTCATTAACTGTCTGCACCACCTGGGGACTCCTTCCATTAAAGCATATGCCCTTGAATCCTTGTCTCAAGGTCAGCATCCTGGAGAACCCAAGCCAAGAAAGATACCGAGATGAGTTACCAATGAACTTGCAGGCTGGGGAATGAAATGAACAGAGTGAAGTTCGTGAGTACCAACATGAGAGCATATGGAAAATAAATGTAGTCATAGAGACCCACCTCTATTTAAGCACCTTGTCATAGATTGAATTGTGTCCCCCCAAAAATACGTGTATCAGTTTGGCTACGCCATGATTCCCAGTGTTGTGTGGTAGTCTTCCGTTTTGTGATTGTAATTTTACATTAAAGAGGATTAGGGTGGGATTGTAACACCACCCTAACCCAGGTCACATCCCTGCTCCAACATAAAGGGAGTTTCCCTGGGGTGTGGCCTGCACCACCTTTTATCTCTTGTAAGAGATAAAAGGAAAGGGAAGCAAGTTGAGAATCAGGGACCTCTACCACCAAGAAAGCAGTGCCAGGAGCAGAGCGTGTCCTTTGGGCCCAGGGTCCCTGCGCGGAGAAGCTGCTAGTCCTGGGGAACATTGATGAGAAGGCCGACGGAGAGAGAAAGCCTTCCCCTGGAGCTGATTTAGCCTACTTTACTCTGAAGAAATAAATTTCTCTTTGTTAAAGCCATCCACTTGTGGTATTTCTGTCAGAGCAGCACTAGATGACTAAGAGAATTTGGTACCGAGAGACTGGGGTGCTGCTCTAACAGATGCCTAAAATGTGGAAGCGGTTTTGAAACTGTCAACGGATAGAGCAGTGACAGCAACAAAGGACCAGCAGCAGCAGAGAGCCTGCAACATTAGAGAAGTGGCAGTAGCAGAGAACCTGCAGTGGCAGAGGAGCGGCAGTGGCAGAGAACCAACAGCAGCAGAACCAAGAGACCACTGCGAGACAGCGCTGTAGCCAACCCACGAGCGAGAGAGCTGAGTGCCTGTGCACACGAGGCTTTCTGGTGGAGTGGGGTGCCTCTGGGCACTTATTGGTGGAGCTACCGAGCTTTGGAACGCTTGCCTCAGCAGGGCAGATGCAGGCATGAGGCCCAAGGGCCAAGAGGCGACAGGAAACAAAAGCAGAAGCTGAAGAGACAAGAGACAAGAAGCTGAGCTGCCTTAGTCTCAAAAGGTTTGGCCACGACCTCAGGAGTTTCTAAGGGTGGAGCCATGACCTCTGGTGTTTCTAAGGGTGGAGTTACCACTCAGATGGACTGGGAGAATGGTGCGCCTAAAGCCGAGGGAGCAGAGTTGCTGTCCCAGTGGGCCTGGAAGGCGGAGCTAAAGCCGAGGGGCCTCCACTCAGAATCAGGAGAGCATGGCCAATACCTAGAGTCTGGAGGGCAGGGCCATTGTGTAAATTGTCTCACAGAACAGAAGATTATTTTCAAGCCTTGAGGACTAATGTGACGTATTCTGCTGACTTGTTTGGTGCCTGTTATCCTTTCTTTCCCTCCAGTTTCTCCCATTTGTAATGGAAATGTCTAGCTTGTGCCCTTTCTGCCATTGTACCTTTGGAAGCAGATAACTTGTATTCTAGATTTCACAGATGAAGAGGAATTTTTGGATTTTGGACTTGGAGTTAAGACTTTTGCTATGATATGATGAGATGAATATGTTTTCCATGTTGCAAGGATGTGATTTGGGGGGGGGGGGCAAGGGTGGAATGTCATGGATTGAATTGTGTCCGCCAAAAATGTGTGTATCAGTTTGGCTAGGCCATGATTCCCAGTGTTGTGTGATTGTCCTCCATTTTTTGATTATAATTTTATATTAAAGAGGATTAGGGTGGGATTGTAACACGACCCTAACCCAGGTCACATCCCTGATCCAACGTAAAGGGAGTTTCCCTGGGGTGTGACTTGCACCACCTTTATCTCTTATAAGAGATGAAAGGGAAGCAAGTGGAGAATCGGAGACCTCATACCACCAAGAAAGCAGTGCCAGGAGCAGAGCGTGTCCTTTGGACCCGGGGTCCCTGCGAGGAGAAGCCCTAGTCTGGGGGAACATTGATGAGAAGGCCGACAGAGAGAGAAAGCCTTCCCCTGGAACTGACGCCCTGAATTTGGACTTCTAGCCTGCTTTACTCTGAAGAAATAAATTTCTCTTTGTTAAAGCCATGTGGTATTTCTGTTAGAGCAGCACTAGATGACTAAGACACACCCACTCTGTGACAGGGACCAGGTGAAGGGCTTGATGTTTGTCATCTCATTGAATGGACACGCAGTCCTCTACCCTTGGCACTATTGTTATCCCTGTTTGACAGGCAAGGAACCTGAGCTTTAGGGAAGTCATTTGTTCAAGGTAAAGAGCTAGGAAGTGTTAGGTTTGTCTGGAGGGTCTGGGCTTCAAACATGGGCAGTCCCTGTGCACCTGCTGCCCTGCAGAGAGCAGGAAAGAGGGAGGTCTGTTGTGCCCAACAGTCCATGGCAAGACGTCTTGGGAAAGGGGACATGTCAGCTGAGCCTTGAAGGATGAACAGACATTGGGAAGATGGAGCTGCTGGTGAGGGCTTTGGGCCTCCATGTCGTCATTTGTTAAGTGGGTATAATAATAGTACCCCTCTCAAAGGGATGTTTGAGTATAAAATGAATTGATATAGACATAACGGAGTCCCTGGGTAGTGCAAACAGTTAATGTGCTTGGCTGCTAACTGAAAGGTTGAAGGTTCGAGTCCACCCAGATGCACCTTGAAAAAAAAGACCTGGTGATCTACTTCTGAAATATCAGCCATTGAAAACCCCATGGAGCACAGTTCTACTCTGGCACACCTCGGGTCACCATGAGTCTCAATTGACTCCTTAGCAACTGGTTCTCTTATAGACATAAAGGGCCCATGGTAAGTGTTCAATAAATGCTGATTCTTATTGGCTGTGAATGGGAACAGCTGTCGGGTGTGGTCCTGCTTGTCCTCTGTACAGGG
>NW_004444197.1:464496-479227 GCF_000243295.1 Trichechus manatus latirostris
TCTGTTGATGGGCATCTAGGTTGTTTCCATTGTTTTGCTATTGTGAACAATGCCGCCATGAACATAGGTGTATGAAGTACTCCTTTTTAAAGAACTTCCCAGCCTCTGTTACCCAATCCCCACACCTCCCATCTCTGACAACCTGGAAGTCCTTCCTGCTGTCTAACCTCTTTTCTTCTTGCTGTATATTTTGTCCCTCAGGACAAAGGGAAAACTAGTGAACTGAGGTGATTGGTGCTGGAGCCTGCTGGAATCAGGGCAGGTAGAGCCTGTGTGTGGTCCATGGATTATGGTACCCAGAGAGAACCCATCCTGGGCACGAGGCTCACCTGGCTCAGGAGGGAGGGAGCTGGGCCAGGGTCCCCCACTGGCAGGTGGAGTCCGAGGAAAGCTCTAGGTGGCAGCTGTGGGTGGAGGCTGGGTCCTTGGAGGTCTCCCTGACCCAACTACAAGGTTCCTCCCAGGACCTGAGCAGGTGCTTAGGGCAGAGTCTCATGAGGGAAAGAAAAACAGCATTCTGCTGGGCTCTCTATCTGTGGGCATAACTCCTGAATGAGCAATGATTCCCCTCCCAGATTCTCTGTTCTGCAGCACGGAGGTGAAGGAGGTGAAGCCTGCAGTGTTTGGGGTCCGGCCAATCCAGCCTGAGCCCAGCTCTGTCTCTTTTTAGCTGCGTGATGCTGAGCACCTTCCTGAGCTTTCCTTTTAGCTGTGTGACCTTCACCACCACATTAAATCGCCCAGTTTCCATTCCACATTTGTAGAATGAGGATAATCCACTAGCTGCTTGAACGAAGGTGAGTTGCATTAGCGCTGTGAACCTTGGTTTCCTCATCTATAAAATGGGGATGGAGATGAGGTAAGACTAAGGGCAGTCTTAGCACCATCTAGCAGGCAGGCAACAGGAGTTGGTGATGTTGCTTATTATTAGTTCCTCCTTCCTGGCTTCTGCCCCAAGTAGCCTTTCCCAAGTAGTCCCCCTCTCTGCTCCCCCAGCCAGCCCTGGGCAAATAAATACAGAGGTGACTGATATGCTGCGGCCGCTCCCAGCTACCTTTGGAAAGAGGGTGTAGGATGACAGCAATGCCAACTAAAGGAAGGAGCTGCTGAGATTCAGCAACACCCAGTCCATGTTTGTCAACGGCCTGCTGCAGGGGGTCAGGGACTTGGTGGGGGCCTGGGACCATGGCCACCAAGATCTTTTAGGCCCCACCTTTGAGAAGTTCTCACTCTTGTGCCCCTGCTTTGGCCGGGGTGGGGGTGGTCATCGAGATGACCCCAAGTGTCTTTTAGGATTAGCTTGTCCCTAGACTTCAGGCTGAGTGGGGGCAATAGTTGGTGGGAATCCACCTCAGCCCCTTGGAAACATACCCTTTAGGTCCTGAGGAGGCTGACCTCAGGGCCCTCCTGTCCCATGGAGCCCTGTTCCAGGGACCCTGAAAGTCTACACTCCAGTGCTTGCTGCAGGAAGTGACAGGGATTCAGATGTCACATGTGCCATGGGCCCAGCACAGGGCTGGCACACAGCAGGTGCCCACCAAGTGTTTGAATGAAGACACCTAGAGGAAAGAGTGGGCACTCAGGGGGCCTGGGCTGACCCTTAGCCCGCACCTAAGTCTCCCAACAGGCCCCTTCTATGCTGCTCCTCAGCCTTAGGGCTTCCTCTCTCCACCCGTTGCCATCAAGTCGATTCTGCCTCATGGCGACCCCATGTGTTACAGAGTAGAACTGCTCCATAGGGTTTTCTTGGCTGTAGTCTTTATGGAAACAGATTGCTAGGCCTTTCTTTTGTAGTGCCGCTGGGTGGGTTCAAACCGCCAACCTTTAGGTTAGTAGTTGAACACGGTTTGCACCACCTAGGGACCTCTTAACTCCACAGGGAGATGGAAATGCTGGGATTTAAAGTCCCCAGGGACAACCTGCCACCAGTGAGTTAGTGGGTAAATACCCCGGCTTCCCGCCCCCTCTGGAGGGGGTGCTCTGCACAGTCTTTCAGAGTCCCCGCAGGCCCATTCTTTATCGGCTTCCCCCTTTCTCTGCCTTCCTCTCCCCACTCCCTCACTTGTGCTTCCTGGGATTATCTCCCAAATGAACTACTGCTACCTAGTCCTGGGCTCAGGGTCTGCTTTGAAGGGAACCCAACTGCAGCCAGGTCCCCAGCTTTGCCATAACTGGCTGTGTGACCTTGAGCAAGTTAAATGGTTAACCTGTCTGAGCCTTGATTTCCTCACCAGTCAAGTGTCCCCGTGGTGCCTGCTGTCAGCTGGCTGTGGTGAGACCACATGACCTGGGGAGGGCGGGAAGCAGCCAAGGGCTGGAAAGCACCAGGTTGAAGCTTTCTTTGGCATTCCTCCTTCAGGACATGAAACTCTTGGTATTGTAAGGATACAGGATGCTGCGTGAGACACGACAAAGCACAGAGGACTGTACAACAGAAAGAGTGAACCCCCTGTAAACTATGGACTTTGGTTAATGAGAATGTGTCAGTATTGTTTCATCAATTGTAACAACTGTACCACACCAAAGCAAGGTATTATTAATAGGGGAAACTGTGTGCAGGGAGAGGGGCTATATGGAAACTCTCTATCTGCTCAATTTTGCTGTAAACCTAAAACTGTTCTAAAAAATAAAGTCTATTAATTAACAAGAAGGGAAGAATAAAGCAGTCTATGGGCTGATAAGACGCAGGGCTGAAGCTTTCTTTGGAATTGCTCTCCCGGGAGCCCCACCCATCCTTGGACAAGGGTCAGAACCCAGGATGTTAGCCTGCCTGCCTGCCAAACCCATCAGCTAATTAGCAGGACAATGATTAAACTACTGGAGCCCACTTCCCTGCTTTAGGATTCCAGAGGGGACCAGCCCAGCCAGGATGGGAACCCAGGAAGTTAGAACCTTTCCTGTAATCCATGTGGACCTGCAACACGTTCTGGAGGCTCCAGGGAGGGGAAGCGGATGTGGGAGAGGAGGAAACCACCTCCCTCACTCATGACAGCCTGTATGGTCCTGTCTGCTCTCACATGTGATGTGTCCCATCCCCCATCCCCCCTCACGCTAGAGGTACCTGAGGGCAGAAAAGTCACCTTTATCCCTCATGTCCCATTCTCTCAAAGGATGGCTGTTACTTCCTTGATATCTCTCAACTCTGTCTGAGTCTCTCCATTTCAGGCCCCCAACACACACACACACACACACACACACACACACACACACACACACACACACACACCAACCACACCCCAGCTCCAGCTCCATCCAGCACCTCCCACCTCAGATGCTGGGGGATAGGTTTCCAAATCCAGATCCTAGCCAGTCCTCGCAGCTAAAAGCCCGTGATGGCTTCTCATTGCCGAAGAAAAAGACTGAATCGCTCTCTGTGGCCAGCCTGGCCTTGGCCTCATCTCTCGCCACAGGCCCTGCTGCTGTGCTCTAGCCACACTGCTTGCTTGTTTATGGTGACATCTTCACTGTGTCCCTTCCTGCCACAGGGCCTATGCACATGTGATTCCCTCTGCCTGGAGTGCTCTCCCCTTCCCTCTTCACCTGTGGAACACCTTCCCTTCCTCCAGGTGTCAGCTCAAGGTCACTTCCTCAGGGAAGCCCTCCTGTCCCCTACTGCCCCAGCCTACTTAGGAGAACTCCTTTGTCACCACATCCCACTCATCCATAGCATGCAGCATAACTGCAATATAATTTATATATGTGATTCAGATCTGTAGCTGGATTTGAACTCCACGAGGGCAGTCACTATTGTCAAGTGGTTGAATGCAGCCCTTCTCCCAGTCTGTGTGCCCCAAAGGTCTGAGACTGAGTTTGTTCACTGCAGACCAGGAAAGCCCCTTCTAGAGAAAAGCACTCCGACTTTGAACACGCAAACCCTGAGAGTGTTCTGAGAGTCCTTGGAGTGTTCTGAGAGTCCCAGGGCAGCCCCCGGAAGTTCTGGTGTCTGGTTGGAGGTGGGGGCTGTGCCCCACCAGGCCTTGGTAAGGCCTGCTGTGTTCCTCTCAGGCTGGAGGAGCCGAATGGGGGTGTGGGAGGAAGAGGTGGCTCGCTCAGTCCAGGAATCCCTCCTCTCCCCGGCTGCTCTCCATCTGGCCAGCAGCCTCCCCCGCTGCCCAGGGACAAGGGCCCCAGTGTCTGCTCGACTCCTGGGCAAACAGCAGGCCTTTCTCTCCCCCTCCCCTCCAGAGCGCCTTGGCCGTGACCCCTTCCTGCCCCTTTGGAAGGGCATGGCACACCCCTTCTTGCACGTCCTTTTTCTTCTGAATCAACCAGAAAGAGAAGCCGGCAAACCTGTGCTGGAGAAGGTCTTGTTCAGTGGATGAACCCTTAAATTTTAGCCATTCCCAGCTTTGGCTGGGCAGCTGGGGCGAGGGCTTTCCTCGAAGGCCTCTCTCTTGCCCAGGTAGACTTGACATCATCCTCTTCATCTCCTGTCAGACAAGGGCTACCTGTCTGGCCCTGCCCGTGGGGAGGCCTTCCATGCTGTTCCCTTTTCCCACAGGATCACAGGGCTGATGCCCCCCTCCTTCTAACCCACCTCTCATGCCTGGGCACCCTCACAGAGACCTGGGCTGCTTCCCTCATGGTGCAGTCTGAGAAGAGACAGGATGGCCAGGGGCCCCCTCTCTTCAATGGCTCCTGCCACGGGTGTTGGGCTGAGCATCAGGGTGGTGTGACCTCAGAGGGCGACTGGGAACTATAATCAGACAACCTCCACTGTAATTTCCACCATCCCACAGCTCAGACTCAGAACCTGGGGGTGGGGGGTTTCCCAGCTCAGCCTAGTCCCTGGGGCTTCCTCCTCCTGGCCAGTGAGGGTAATTGGCACTCAGAAACTGATTATCAAATTGGAGAGAGGACTTGGAGGCCTGATTTGTGGAGATGTCCATAGAAATCTTCTACCTTATATGTCCCCTCCTTGGTCATTCACATAAAACAAAATTCCACCATTAGACCTTAATTTCTTTAGATCTACAAGCACTTTCCTTTTGTGAGAACCGTCAGGACTGTGCAAATGATGACAGTTACAGAGAAGATTTACTGACTGAGCTAAGGTAGTTATTTAGGCTGGATGTTCTCCATTCACCCCTCCAGATCCACTGCCCATTCTTCTGCACTTGCTTTATGTCCAGCAGGCTGACTGTTACAGCCCGGATTATGACCAGGCTCCCTTGTCCTCTGGTTTTCCATTAGGTTGGGCCAATGGGAAGCTTTGGTAAGAGACTGGAGGACAGGAGGAGGAAGAAGCTGGGGTATTTATTCCATCAGCTTCCCCCTGCCAAGTCCAGATTGATAGTGGCTGGGTTTTATTCTCCCAAGGGCCCCATCTCCCTCCTTGGCCTTTTCAGGACTGGGGTGGAAACAGCTCCCTACAGTTGCTAGCTCTAGGGTGTTGTGCTATCCCTTGTTGGGTTCCTTAACCCTGCCTAGGCCTCTGTAAGTTGATTCATTCACTGAATTCTCTTTAATCACCATTTGGAGTCTCTGGGTGGCACAAATATTTAATGAGCTTGGCTGCTAACCAAAAGGTTGGTGGTTGAAACCCAGCTACAGGTGCCTTGGAAGAAAGGCCTGGAGATCTATTCCGGAAAAATTATCTAGTGAAAACCCTATGGAGCATAGTTCTACTCTAGAACACATGGGGTCACCATGAGTTGGAATTGACTTGACTGCAACAGATTTTTTTTTTTCCTTAATTCGCCCTTTTTGGGGTGCAGGGGTGTTGCCAGTTTCCTGTCAAGACCTGGCTGCTATAGCTCTGCATTCTTATTTCACACATGTGGAAATTCAGCCCTAGAGAGGTGGGCAGCTTCTCTATACAGCTACTAAGTGGCCTGGAGCTAGGACTCCAGAGATCTTGCTCCAGGACTTATGCTTTTGACTGTGTCTGTGAATGTGCCCTGGGAAGGGTCACATGTTACCTACCAGCCAACCCTCAGAGGAGGAGGCCTGGTGATGTGGTGTCAGCCCTGTCAGCCCCAAGGAAGCTCTGGGGTAGAGCCCTTGGTCCAGAACTGAGGGACCCTGGGTGGCACAAATGGTTAACGTTTCTGGTTAACTGAAAGGTTGGAGGTTTCAGTCCACTCAGAGGTGCCTGGGAAGAAAGGCCTGGCAATTTACTTCTGAAAAATCAGCCAAGAAGGACAGATTCCTTCTGTGACCAGTGGGAATCCCAGCAGCAGGTTGCTTTTATCTCTTTCTTCAGCCACCACGTGTTAGGGCTAGTTGGCTGCATTCCTAGAGTTCATTTCCCCTCTGGTAGCTTGCATGCGGTAGGTGGTCAGCAAATGTCTGAAGTAAACGGATATGGCCCTGATGGCTGCTGGGGAAGAATGGGTAGGGGTAGGAGAACAGAACAAGTTCTGTCTCCTTTCTAGGCTTTTCCAAGAGGGTGGGTGTATGAGTGTGTCAGGGTGAGAGTGGTTGTGTGTGTGAGGCTCCTGGGGCAGGCAGTCCTGCACACGCTCCTGGCTGTGGCTAAGTGGTTGCCATGGGCTGGGGTGCCCACCCAGGGCACTTATGGCATGGGGAAGGAATTCTCTAGGAACCCCAGCGGGCCTGGGCGGGCACCCCACCCAGGGCGGGTGACCGGGCTGGGTGGCTGCTGCACTGAGTCAGCCCTTCTGGCCTGACTCCACCCCACCCCTCCCCTTCGGGCCCTGCTGCCATATCAGGAGTGAGGGGCAGAGGAAGCCCAAGAGAGCTCCATGTTATCTGCCCCCAACCACAAGACCATCAGACAGTGTGGCTAGCGGGGGGGGGGGTGCCTATCCCTCAATCATAGTCAGAGAGGGCCTGAAAGAGCTTAAACAACAGTCAGAGCCAAGGGTGAAGTCTGGGAAGGAGGTGTGAACCCTGTTTACAAGGCCCAGCAAAATTAAATAGCAGGGCTGGGAGTTAGTCTCCAGAAGGTGGTTGGCAGGGGATGGGTGAGGGGTGGGGTGGAGGTGGAGTGGTAGAGGTGCTGGTGGAGAAAGCCTGGAGTTCAGAGCTGGTAGCCCCTTCCAACACTCCAACTCCTTTTTATCACCCCCTCCCCAGTGCTCCCTTCTGAGTCCAGGGAGAGGGCCTGAGGTCACGCTTTCCCTTTCTCTTACCTCCTCAGGCCAAGTTGGATGAAGAGCCGAGGAGGTGGGTTTCCTGGGGCCCTTCCTGCTGGTATTTGGAGCTTGGGGATTGTCAGAGTTTCCTAGTGTTGCTGCAACAGAAGTTCCACAAGTGAGTGGTTTTAAAGGATAGAAATTCATTTGCTCACAGTTTAGGAGTCTAGAAGTCCGAGTTCAGGGCACTAAGGGAAAGCTCTCTATTGGCTCTGGGGGAAGATCTTTGTCTCTTTCAGCTTCTCTTCCTCTGTTCCTTAGTGAGCTCCACGTGGCATCCATCTTTCCCCTATTTGTGCTTGCTTCTGTGCATAATCTGCTCTTTTTATACTTCAAAACTGATTAGGGTTAAGACACACCTTACACCGATTTGGCCTTGTTAACATAACAAAGAAAACCCTGTTTGCATATGGTATTACATCCACAGGTATAGGGGTCAGGGTTCCAACACATATTTTGGGGAATACAATTCAATCTGTAACGGGAATAACACTTTGAACATCTTCATTTTTATTTATTTTCACCTATTGGTTATACATCCACATAGTTCAAAATACAAACATTTCAAAAAGATGTAGTGAAAAGTAATTCTCTCTCCCCCAGCCGTGCCCCTCAGGTCCCCCACCTAGAAGCCCCTGCAGTCACTGGCTTCTTGTGAATCCTGAGCTTTGGGATTTCTGACTGGCACTTCCCTCCCCTCTGCTTTCCCTCTGGGACAGGCTCACTTGGGAGGTGGGGCTGGTGCGTGCTATTGAGGTTGGGGCCTTGGCCAGGCTACCAATTGCCATGGGGATGGTAGTGGCCTCCTTCCTGGGCCTGAACTTGGCCCCAGCTTAACAGCTTCCCACTGAAGCCACGCAGCAGGGGTGAGGCCCATTGTTCCTCCTTCCCAATTCTTTAGAGCAGCTCTGGAAGCTCCCCCACCCAGGGGGCCCAAGTAACTGACACCCAGATCTGGGGCTCCTTCAGTCTCCTTTTATCTTCTAATGTAATTTATATACTTCCTTGTACCCTCTTTCTCCTTGGCAGCTTAATTCTACAAAGATTTATGAAGCACTTACTATGTGCCCGGCCTGGCCTGGGGACACAGTGTGAGCTGGACATAGTGTCTCCCATCCAGGAGCTCTCTGTCTTGTAGGGGAAGCAAAAAAGAGAAATTACAAGCCAGGAGGGCCTTGATATATTCTCTGATAGTGGGAGAATAAAGAAATTGCATGTTAAAAAGCCTGCTAATACCCAGTGTTGGAGAGGAAGTATTTTAGGGGGAACGCTCATACGTAGCTGAAAGCATAAGTTAGAATACTTCAGAGAGTAATTTGGCAGTTCCTAGGAAGTTGATGATGCCCTTCCTTATGACCCAGCAATTCTACTTTCCAAGTTTTCACTCTAAAGCAGAGTTCTTTAAACTTTTTGACAGGGATCTTCCATAAGAAATACACTGTGACCCAGAATACTTGCATCACACATTCACAACAGAAACAACTTTTACCCTAATACTTACCCTGATGATGCAGGATGTACCTTGATATTTTCCAATCAATTTTAAGTTTTAAAACTGCTGGTCTACATACACTAAATTGACTTCGCAACCCATTACAACCATTTGCCATAGAGTTGACTCTGACTCATGGTGACCCCATGGGTGTCAGAGTGGAACTGTGCTCCACAGGGTTTTTGGTGGCTGGTTTTTGGATGTGGATCACCGGGCCTTTCTTCCGAGGCACTTCTGGGTGAATTTAAACTGGCAACATTTTGGTTAGCAGCTGAATGTGTTAACCATTTGCACCACCCAGGGAATCCCATAGTTTGAACAACACTGCCCTAAAGACATTCGGGCACGTGCGTAAGAAGACAGGAAGGCTTACTGCAACATTATTGTAACAGCAAAAACTGAGACAGGTCTCTAATGCAGACCAACAAAATGGATAAACAATTATGATGTGGTCAGCAAATGGACTCTCACTTCCAGCTCCATCTATTAGAAAATGCACACAGGGTGATACCATTTATATACAATGTAAAACCCTGGAAAGTGATATCATGCCTTGTTTATGGATACATCTGTATGCAGTACCAGCATAAAAGTCTGCCTGGAATGTTCCCACCCAAATCAGGAAATTGGTTACCTCTGGTGTGGGTGGGGGAGTAGCTGGGGAACGGTGCATAAGGAACTTCAACTGAACTTTTTTTTTTTAATTGTACTTTAGGTGAAAGTTTACAGCTCAAGTTAGTTTCTCATTCAAACATTCATACACATACTGTTTTGTGACATTGGTTGCAATCCCTGCAGTGTGACAGTACTCTCCCCGTTTCCACCCTGGGTTCCCTGTGTCCATTCGTCCAGTTTTCCTGCCCCTTCCTGCCTTCTCATCTTGCTTTTGGGCAGAGGTTGCCCTTTTGGTCTTATATATATGATTGAACTAAGAAGCACATTCCTCACTTGTGTTTCTGTTTGTTTTATAGGCCTGTCTAATCTTTGTCTGAGAAGTGGGCTTTCGGAGTGGCTTCAGTTCTGAGTTAGCAGGGAGTCCTGGGGCCATAGTCTTGGGGGTTCCTCCAGTCTCTGTCAGACCAGTAAATCTGGTCTTTTTTTGTGAATTTGAATTTTGTTCTACATTTTCTTCCGCTCTGTCCAGGACTGTATTGTGATCCCAATCAGAGTGGTGGGTAGTGGTAGCTGGGCACCATCTGGTTCTTCTGGGCTCAGGATAGAGACTGTGGTTCATGTGGTCCTTTAGTCCTTTGGGCTAGTATTTTCCTTGTGTCTTTGGTTTCCTTTACTCTTCTTTGCTCCAGATGGAAAAAGACCAGTAGTTGTATCTTAGACGGCAACTCGCAAGCTTTAAGACCCCAGGCACTAATCACCAAAGTAGTATGTAGAATATTTTCTTTATGAGCTATGTTATGCCAATTGACGTAGATGGCCCCTGAGACTATGGTTCCCAGCCCTCAGCCCCAGCAGCTTGGTCCCTCAAGGTGTTTGGATGTGTCCAGGAAACGTCTATGACTTTGCCTTGGTCAAGTTGCTCAACTGAACTTTTAAGGTTTAGTTGTTTAAAAAAATATTGGAAACAAATTTGGCAAAATATTAAAATTTGACAGAGCTGGAGGGTAAGTATAGGGGGCTCACTACATTTTTCTCTATTATTTCTTAAAATATTTCATCATAATGCTTTAAAAAAAAATGGTGATCTGGTGCCCCAGAGAAGGAGAATCTATTTTTATGGTGGAAATAGAAAAGAGAAAGTGATGAAGGGAACCACACGAGCCCAGGTACAGAGGGATGAGAGTGGATGAGGTCGTGGGACATGAGAATGAACACACTGAGCCCTTCCTAACTGGGTGGCACTATGGTCAGGGCTTCATCCCACTTTCTTCTCACACATTGGTACACTTACTCTCCTCATTTAACACATGAGGAAATAGAGGCAGAGAGAACTTAGGTGATTGTCCAAGGTTAAGAACTGGAGTTCCTCGATGATGCAAATGGTTAATGCACTCGACTACTAACTGAAAGTTTGGAGGTTGAGTCCACCCGGAGGTGTCTCAGAAGAAAGGTCGGGAGATCTGTTTCTGAAAAATCAGCCATTTAACCCTATGGAGCACAGTTCTATTCTGGCACACATGGGGTTTCCGTGAGTTGGAATCAACTCCATGGAAAATGTTTTCTTTAAGCACTGGGAAGTGGCAGATTGGACTTGAACTCAAGCATACCAGAGCCAGAGCCTGTGCTCTTGACCAGTCTACAGCATGGTTCCCTGATGTCTGCAGAGGGTGCAGGGGTGGGGAGGGCTGGGGACAGAGAGGCAGGCATGCAGGGCCTGGTGTGCTGGGCAAAGGTAGGTAGACTTTATTCTGTCGGTGGTGAGGAAGTACAGGGGGGTTTCAAGCAGGGAAGCAGGGGTGTGAAGTCATTGGAGCTGTATTATCTGTTTCTTCAACTTATTTTTATTTATTTTTTTAACCAGCTGAACCTTTCTTTAAACAAACTCTTAGAACCCTGATATACAAAAGAGTTTACAGTGGAGTTGATTTGACAGAAGAAGGTGACTGGGGCCTAGAGCTCAGGGGTGGCCCTCTGGGAACACAGCATGGACATCATGTTCCGGAAAAATACCTAGAAGCAGTGTGAGTGGCAGGAGGCTGGTAATGGCATTCTTACACAGGACTTCCCAGTCTAATGGGGAGGCATGGCCCCTGCCTCTGAGTCCTCCTGGTTGGTGAAGAGGCACTCAGAGGCTCAGAGCACTCCCAGGCTGGGGACAGGGGGCACCAGCGACATGTGCATAGACCTCTACTTGCTGGCTGTGAGACCCTGGATGAGCTGTGAGCCATATATTTGAATTTCAGAAAAGGAAGGACATGGGCCCCTGAATGTGGCTAGGGCAAGGAAGACCCAAGTCCTGAGTGAGGTCACTGGAGAGGGTGTTTCCGGTATTTTCCTAGTCATCTTTGCTGTCTGGGGAAGAGGAAAAGGCAATTGGTCAGAGCCTGGTGCCCAGCCAAGGCCTGGCATATAGTAGACCCTGGATAAATGCTTATGGAATCAAAGTATATGTTTCTTTCTAAATCTGGGAAGATAGATGTGGTGTGATGGATCGATTTTACATAGCCTTTCTAGCCATGGTTTTCTAACTCCCACTAAAAGATTGAGTGGGGCTATGCAAATAAGGTACTTGTGGCCTACTAAGGGGATTGGATAGCTTGCTAATAATACAAATAAGGTGCATGGCACTTTTGTGGAGGGTGGGACCCCGTAAATAAGGTGTATAGAACCCTAACAAGAGGATTGGTTAGTTTTGCCATCTTGCTAGGCTTAAAATGAGCCATCCCAGAGGCAGAAAGGGAGACTTCACTACCACCAAGAAAGAAGAGCTAGGAGTGGAACATATCCTTTGGACTGGGGATCCCTATGCTGAGAACCTCCTAGACCCAGGAGACAGAGAGGGAGAGCTATAACACCAGAGATGGTGAGAAACAGTGAAGAGCAGCAGCAGAGAAATGGTGGCAGCAGAGGCAGCAGAACCAAGAACTGGCAGGAGACAGTGCGGTGGGCTTCCTGGCCCATGGAGAGAGGCAGCTACAGTTGCTATGCAGACTCACAAAGCAAGAGCTAAGTGCCTTTGGGCAGGAGGCTTTCTGGCAGAGTAGGGTGCCTCTGGGCACTTGTCAGCAGAACTAGGCTTGCCCACCCACCCACTGAGTGAGAGAGCCGAGCGCCTCTAGGCCGGGACTCACTGGAAGAGTGGGGTGCCTCTGGAGCACTTACTGGTGGAGCTAAAGAGCTTTGCAACACTTGTCCAAGCAAGGCAGAGGCCAGGTGGCCCAAGAGACCTGAGGGGCCGAGAGGTCAAGGGCCAGAGAGAGGCCTGCCTGCAGGCACGGCTGAGAATAGGCCGTCTGGATTGAAGAACTGTATTCTGAGTAGTCCCTGATCCTGAATTGTAACCTCTTACTTCCCTAATAAACTCCTCATGAGTAATGTCTGTGAGTTCTGTGTGGCCATTGCAACAAATTAGCAAACCCAGCAGAGAAGTAGAGAGTGTGTCTTGGGAGGGACAGCTTGGTGTCAGAATTGATAAAAAGGCTGGAAAGAGGAGGTACCTCTGACCTCCTCCTCATAGGAATCCGCCTTGGGCTGTTGATGTTGATAGTGATTCTTCGTCCTTCTTGTGAAGTTAGAGGAGGTCAGATGTCTCTGCCATGCCATTTTTACAACAGGGGAGACCTGACTCCTAGAAGCAAATGAAGTCCAGGAGGCTGGCCCCTTCCCAGTGTGCTCCAGGGTTGGGCAGCTGCAGCTTCAGTGCAGTGAGGGGTGTGTAGCCCAGAGAGCACTGGTTTGGGAATCAGGGGCTTGGCTTTAGGTTCCAGTGGCCATGAACTGCTGTGTGACGTTGAGGCTTGATGCTCCCTCTTTGGGCTTTGGTTTTCTTTTTTTGGCAGAGTGGCCTGGATAAGGTTTTTCAAACTACAGTTTGCAACTCATTTGGTACATTAAAAAAAAAAAAAACAATTTAGTGGGCCACAACCAGCATTTTAAAAAACCAAACACTGAAATTGAATAGAAAATCTCAGAATGCATCACAGGTCATAAGGGTAAGTATTGTTTTGTGACACTATTGTTTGCTTATATACAGATGAAGGTGTGGACTGATCTGATGTAAAACTTGTATTCTTACTGTGAGTCCTGGTGAAAAAACTGTAAAACACTGAACTTAGTGATCCTGGAGGTGTCCTCTCCTCCCACATCACGGGGGTGTTTGTGAAAAAGCCACACACCAGAGACTCTTCTCCCTCTCCCCCTGGGTCAGCAGCTGTTTCTTTGCTCTTAATTGTCTCAATCTCTCCCGGGTCTCTCCTCTTCCTGCTTCAGCATAGGAGTCCCCTCCTCCCTTTCTCCCTGGGACAAGTACCCCACCCTGCTCTCCGCCAGAAAGCTTCCTGTGGTGGGGGGTGGAGTTCAGAAGGGAGTAAATGTGATCAGATGGAGATGGCAGTGGGCACTCCAGATCAAATAAAAGAATAGGGAGCAAACACCCAAGCACCAGGGAACAGAACAGAAAGTAGGCAAGCTGAGAACCTGAGTCTGAGGGCAGGACATTGTCAGCAAGAGATGGCGGCGGCGTCCCAGCCGGTAGCTCCCTGAGGGCCGGCACCGGCCTTCTCATTGTCGGCGCTCGGATGCACTATTAACTAGTGAAGGTAGCTTTCTCCCCGCCACCTCACCCTTTTTTTTTTTTTTTCTTTTTTTAAAGGAAAGGCAGAAGGAGCCAAGAGTTTTGGAGCCAACTCCTGCAGAGGGAGCGGCTGAACTGATTCGGAAGTTGGATCTCTTTGTACACAGGAATGCAGAGAGAAAAAAACAAAACCCACTCCATTGCTTCATTTTCCCTCCAAGCCCGAGCACTTTCTGTTGTGCAATGGAAAGGCTTTTCACATTGAGAAAAATGAATCCTGATTTGCGCTGCGAAGGAAAGAGCGCGCGGCTCGGCGCGAGACGGCCCTCAGCCGGGCATGGAGACGTCGTGGTGGCCGGCAGACGGCCGCGTCCCTGGTGCGCTGCTTGCGGTAGCGCCTGCGGGGGCGCTGGACTCCCCCTTCCGCAGACGCGCCAACGGACTCTCAACGACCCAAGGGCTGGGGAATAGATAGTATCGAGGATCCCGAGGGCGGAGAGTCCCGCGTTACGGCTGGATCTCCCAGAGATGGGCGGCGGAGTAGGAGCCCGGAGGATGGCGGGTGTGTGAGTCCGTTTGGGGACTTGCTGGAGATAGAACTCCGCCCCGGGGAGCCCGCAGGCGGGGCGCCCCTGGAACCCCGGGGAACCCCGGAGTCGCGCAGGGCGTCTTTGGGGTCGGGAGGGTAGGCGGCGCATTCGGCGATCAGGAGGCTCGACTGCGGACGCGCAAGCGGCACAGGGCGCCGAGGGGCGGGCTGGCGCACATGGGTGCCGGCGGGCGGGCCGCGGCTGGGTGCGGGGGGTGGTGGCTGGGGAGTGGCCTCCCCGCCTCCCGGGCGGGATTTGCTGTGTGTTTGGCGGCCCCAGACTTCCTGCTCCCTCTACGCTGCAGGTACGCGCGGGTCGGGCCGAGCGGGCGGGCGGGCGGCCGGCGCGCGGAGACGCGGGC
>NW_004444197.1:479327-508127 GCF_000243295.1 Trichechus manatus latirostris
CACCAACCCGCTACGGCCGCGCCGAGCGCCCGGCTCTAAGGTGCGGGCGCGCTCCTTCCAGCCCCCGGACGTCTCCGTCCTGCGCACCGAGCCTGGCCGCGCGCCCCCCGGAGTCCCCGCCGCCCCAGGTCCCCGGAGGGCCGCAGCCATGAGCGAGATGTCCAGCTTTCTCCACATCGGGGACATCGTCTCCCTGTACGCCGAGGGCTCCGTCAATGGCTTCATCAGCACGTTGGGGTGAGTGAACCGAGCTCGAGGGGAGCCCGGGCAGGGAGGGGGCGCGGTGGGTCCCGGTGCCAGCTGCGTGCGTTCCGCCGCCGCCTCCCTCCGACGGAGGCCCTGGGCGTCCCCAGCCTCGAAGAGCGGAGAGAATGGTTCGCCTCCTTCTTTTAGAGAAAGGAAGTGAAATGTTTGCTCAGGTAGGAGATAGGCGCCCTGCCGGAGCTGGTGGGAGGCCCCCCCTCCGCGAAGCCTCCACCCTCCGCTTTCTTCAGAGGGGCGGAGGGCCGGAGACTTCCTCTGCAGGTGGCCCCGGGGGCGGGCAGGTGGGTGGCTGGGGCCAGAGTTGGGGAAGGGCATCCGGGCCTGGACGTGCCCGGTGCTGGGAATGGGCAGAGCTGTAGCGAGTGAGGCTCAGCCTAGAGCCCGGAATCCTCATTCCCCATCCTTTGGCTCCTTAGAGGGGTACACCTTCTCCCCACATGTCTCTTTCTGTCCCATCCCCCTTCAGTAGGAGTGTCTTCTCAACCCTCCCCTTTCAGGCGTCCCAGGTCCCAGCCGGCAGTCCCCCTTCGCTTCCCCTCCCTCCGTCAATTTCCTGCGCTGCTCCTCTGGCGCCCCGGGTCCCTGGTCCCAGAGTCTTTCAAGTACTTTACAAACATTAATTAATTCTGACTGCCACCCCCCAGGGTCTGGGCTGGATAAGCAGGGAATCAATTCATGTCCCTGGAGAGGGTCAGGCCTGAAGCATGGATAGGGCAGAAGAGGACTTAGGCAGAAAGAAGGGATTTATTTTCAGAGGAGCAGCTGAGGGGGGTGTTGAGTGCTTCCTCCATCTCTCCAGCCAGGTCCCACCGAAGGCAGGGCCTGATACCTTTGTCCCATTTCAGTCTGGGGGGCTGTTGTTAGTACAATCTTGCCTTCTCCACCACATGCAGCTGCCCTTTGGGGTGAACCCACCCTCCTCTGCTGACCCCACTCTGCGGGATGTCAGCCAGCCATGAGATGCCTCATCTCTGGGGGCTTTGGAGGACAACCCTGGCACCCTCAGCCCAGGGCTGGCTCTGGACCCCTGAGCTTGGGAGGTCAGAGGCAGCTTGGCTCCCTTGGTCTTTCCCAGGGTTGTTGGGAGTTTAGCTTTAGTCCTGCTGGAAAGAGAGACGATGTGGATGTTGGAGGGCTGTCTGTGCCTGCAGGGGATTCTGATCTGGGAATTGTAGCATACCCTGTACTCCTTACCTCTGCACCACCGGGGCCTCTCCCAGTACCTCCTCATTCAGATGTGGAATCCCTGGCCGCTCGCCAATCCCCCCACCACACACAACATTCCATACACACACACACACACACACACACCCCACCAACCACACACACAATGCACATGCACACACCTGTCGCCAACCACACACACACACACACACACACACCACACACACACACACACACACACACACACACACACACGATCTGACTTCTCCTGTGTCCTGAGTTCAACAAAGGATGGGAGTGGAGCCACATCAGGGCAGCATCTGTGTGGCCTCCCCCATCCAGGAGTTCTGCCTGAGGCCAGTGGTTGCACATAGGAGGTGCACAGCAAATACCTCTAATGATGCTGAGGTGACAAAGGGAGGGTGTGGAGAGTGTAGGGCACATGGAGGTGGATGGTGTAGGAAGCCCCTTCCCTGTGTAGATAGTGTCTGAGCCGCACTGGAGGCTTTCGGGAAATGACAATCTCCTCTGTTGCTTAGAGCCTGGCTCAGAGCTGAGCACACAGTGGGTGCTTTTTAAGCACCTGTGGGATTTAACAGAATCAGAGAACATCTTCTTATCCCCCTTTACCTGCCCTCGTGCAGGCCTTATCCCCTCATGGGGGATTCCTTCCATTGCCTCCTAATGTAACTCCCACCTCCCTTGGCCCTTCCTGCCCCAGGAAGCTGGGTCCTCCAGTCCACTTTGATCCTGGGGCAAGACCTAGTGATATCTGAGAGCCCTTCTACCCCAGCGTACGCCTTCCCTGTGCAAACACCTCCAACATTCCTGATTTCCCACAGATGGACGCCCACCTTCCCAGCCTGGCATTCTAACATGGGCATGTTCAGGCTTCAGCTGAGTTTTTTGGATTTTTATTACCTCTGTCTTCATACTCCAAATCTCCAGCTGCACCATACTACTCCTGATTCCTGGAACCCATCCCAAGCTGTTTCTCTTTACCTTTGCTCCTGTGTTGCCTGGCCCTTCAGCCTTCTCGGCTGGGTAAATCTGTCCTGCCCCCTGAGACCTAGTACAATGTGGCTTCTTTTGGGAGATATCCCCCGGGACAGAATTAACCCTTTTTCCTTTGTGCTTTAGCACTGCTTTGTTACAGTTTGTTTTACAGTTAGCCAGAGGTCTCTCTGTAGGCCCGTCTGACGCGGGGCACTTTGCCAGCGTTAACTAATTAATTACACCATTCATCCATTCAGCACCTCCACAGGGCACTGTACTGGGTGCTGGGGATTCGGGGCGAGTAAGGGAGCTGTCCTTCGCACCTTCTCTGAACGTAGAGTCAATGAACAGATTATTTCTAAATACTGTAAGTCATTGCTACTCCAAGTGTAGCCTCAGCATCACCTAGAAGCTTGTTAGAAATACAGACTCTCGGACCCCATCCCAGTCCTACTGAATCAGAATCTGTTTTTAACATAGTCCCCAGGGAATTCGAGTGCGTTAAAGTGTGAGAAGCATTGCTCTAAGTGATTTTCTCTCGACTCTATCCTCCAGAATCTTTCTGCCTCTATTCTCAACTCTGGCCCCCTCTACCTTCAGTGGGGCTGTTGGTCGCCATATCCAGGAGCCCTAGAGGGCAATTTGACTGTTCCCAGACTAGCCCAGTGCCTGACACCCAGAAGGTGTCCAGTAGTGATGAAACAAATTTGTTGAAGACCGGTGGCTGTGGTGGGTAGAGGGGCCGACTTAGCAGGGATGGCGGGAAGGACAGTGTTGGTGACGGAGGGTGCTGGGCAACCTTTGGTTTTGATCAGGCTTCTGTGCGGGACACAATGGAGGAGGCCAATCTGAGCGGCCTGGATAATTAGAGTTCCAGGTGAAGATTGTACATTAACTCTGGGCTAGGACGGCGGGAGGGGTTTGAGGAGTGGATCCTGGAGAGGGCTGAGACCTCCAGCTGGCAGGGGAAAGTAGGCCTACACCTGTTCTCAGCAGGAGAGCGTGCCCTGTGCCCCGCGCCATTGCCTCACCCCTTACCCAGGTGGGAGGCAGCAGAGGCCAGGGGTGGAGTGGCTCATGGGCCAGCACAAGGTAGAGGACCTACGGTGGCTCTGGGCTAGCAGCTGTAGGGAACTGGAAGGCAGACCCCTTGCCGTCTCACCACCAGTTCCTTGAAGGTCTGTACTGATTGCCCAGATGGGCGACCCCCAGACCCACAGGGGGTAAATCAGGGGAATGCAGGTGAACTGGGTCTTGAAGTTGACTTCCTGCTGTTGGTCACACTGCCGCTGCCCACCCCATGGCAGGGCCTTGGAGCACCAAGGGGTGGAGGGACTCTCAGTGCCTCTGGAGCTCACGGCCCAGGGCTCGGTGATCAAGGGAGTAGGGTCAGAAGGGACCCCACCACACACAATGGAGCTCCCTGTCCACCTTCTGGTTTGATCTGCTTGCCAGGAGGGTGAGCACTGGAGGTCAGGACCCAGAAGATGTGAGGGTAAATGTGGAGCAATCCCTGGTCCCTAGGGGCATGGCTCTCAGGAAGGGTGTCTCTCTGTTCGTCCTATAAGGCCCTGCTTCTGTCAGCCTGGATGTCCCCTAAGGTGCTCTGGATGTACCCAAGAACCCCCTGGGGAACTTTAGAAACTTAAAAAAATTCCAGCTCTGAAGTCTCACCCCAAACCAACTGTATCAATATCTTAGGGGCGGGGTCTGGGTGTTGGATGTTTTAGAAGCTCCCCAGGTGGTTTTAATGTGTTGCTGGGGCTGGGATCACTGATCTGAGGTCCTTTCCCGTCTGTAAGCCTGTGAGGAAGCCTGCCAGTCGGGTCTGCCTGCCCCTCAGCTCAGCGAGCATGGCTCTTAGCCCTTGTCAGATTTCATTAAGTCATTCAACAAATGTTTGTTGATTACCCTCTATGTACCCATATACTCTTCTAGGCTCTGGGGACTCAGTAGTAACCAAGACAGAGTTCCTGCCCTTGAAGAGCTTACATTTTAGAGGGAGAAGACTAACACAAATATTATATTATAGTGATAAGAACGGTGAAGAGCAGTAAGCAGGGAGGGAGATGGGGGCGGTGGGCAGCAGGCCTTTGGCCAGGATGGTCAGGAAAGATCTCTCTGGTTTATATATCTGCAGGGCCTGAATGAACGTGGGAGCCAGGGCTCAGGAAGGTGTAGGACACGTTCCTGCCCTTGAGGAGTTTGTAGTCTAGGTAAAATTTAGTCACGTGAGACTTTAACTAGGAACAAAGCATTCATACTCAGAGCCTACCCACAACAAACAAACCCATTGCCGTCAAGTTGATTCTCACAGTGACACTATAGGACAGAGAACCGCCCCATAGGGTTCAGAGCCTGCCAGTGAGGGCTATATTGTTAGCTGCCATTGAGATGGCCCTGACTCATGGTGACCTCATGCACAATGGAACGAAATGCTGCCTGGTCTTCATCATCCCCATGATTGGTTGAGGATTGGACCATTGTGATCCATAGGATTTGAATTGGCTGATTTTCAGAAGTACATCACCGGGCCTTTCTTCCTAGTCCTTCTTAGTATGGAACCTCCACTGAAACCTGCAGCATCATAGCAACAGACAAGCCTCCAGTGACAGACAGTGGCTGCACATGAGATGTATTGGTCAGGAATCGAACTGAGGTCTTCTGCATGGAAGGCGAGAATTCTACCCCTGTCTCCAAGGGTGCAGAGATCAGATCAGCAAGGCTTCCGGCATTTGTGGAGCCTGTGCTGCATGCCAGGCCCCGGGATAGGCTCTCAGATATGAAGTGACCAAGCAGGCCTCTACCCTCCAGGGTACAGCTTGGTTTGGGAGACAAATGGGATTTGAGGATGACCTTAAAGCACCGCTTTTTCTTTGGCCACTTTCAGAAATGGGGCCGTTCCTCACTTCTCCTGGCTGCTGCCTTTGGGATCCTGTGGAGTCCTGGTCACCTGGCATGCGGCCCCATAGTACCATTCATAATTGCTGGCTCAACCGGGGCTGGGAGATTTTGAGGTTTATTTTGCAGTCCCCACCCCCTTCCTGCTCCCTTCCTGTCTCCTCCCAACATCTTTTGTTGCATTATTTTTTTGAGACTCAGCCCCTATTCTCCCTCTGCCACTATCCTCCTCCTCCCGAGCCTAACTTTTCTGCTGGGCCCCTAGGACCTTGGGATGGGAGGCAGAGGGTGTCTCGGGCACCAAGAATCAGATCAGAGGCTGGGCAGTGAATGAGTAGTGGGGTGGTGCCTGGTGGGCTGAAAGGGGACGTGGTTCCCAAGTGCCCTTGGTTTCTCTGTGTTTGTCCTATACAGTGGGGACCTGGGAGAGGTCACCTGTAAGGGCCCTTTGAGCCTGAAGTCTCTGGGACACAATAATTGCAGGAGGTGGGACTGCCCCTCCCATGCTAACCACTTTCCCCAGGCGGGTTTCAGACCTGCCCTTGGCTTTCATTTAATTGTGATTTCACTGGAATGAGATGTTGGACTTACCCCTTCCCGTACCCCAAGGCAGGGCCTTGGCCTCAGCTAGTCCAGTCCACAGACTTATTATGTCAAATCGTTTCTTTCTGATTAAAAAATAATAATGTTCCATGGAGAAAACCTGAAAAACTCAAATAAAAAATTATCTGTAACACTATAGCCGACATACTAACATTTTGTATAAGACCTCCAGCCTTTTTTTTTTTTTCCCTTCTAGCCTTTTATATACACAACTAAATGTTTACAAAACGCTATCACACTGCACATTTGGTTTTGTCTCCTGTCTTTTTTCGGGTTCAGTGAGCTGTATTTTCCCAGGCCAACATGTCATTGTTATGGCTGCATAGTATCCTATGGTCTGATGTACCTTAATTTAGTGAACCAACCCTCATATTCAGCACTTAGGCTGTGTCTAAATTTTCGCTGTTATAAACAGTTTGCATTGAACATCCTTGTCCATACATGCCCAAACACTTGTCCAGTTGTCCTCTCAGGATAAACTCCCAGAAGTGGAATTCTGAGATCAAAGGAAAGGCAATCTCTCTAACTCTGCATATTTCGCTGGTGGGGGTAGGGGTAGGAGGGGTGGAAATGGCAGATGCTGCCACAGGGGGTCTGACCCCCTTCATGGCATGCCTTTGGGAGTGTTGTTACGGGGGTGTGGGGAGTAAGACCAGCCTCACCCTCCCTTGAGGTTGGACATGAGAGGTCTCAGGTAGCAAGGATGTGATGGGGAGGGGGGTAAAGCTGAGAGGGGCCGTGTGGGTGTTACCTGAGAACCGAACCAGCCCCAAGATCCCACCTTGGGCCTCCGGTGTCTCAGGCTGCATCTAGCTAGGTCCCAAAGAATCCTGTTTCAGCCACTCGCTCACTCTGCCCTGCCCTACATTCCTGACCCTGAGTCCCCTCCCTGGCTTGGCCCAGTGGGGCTGTTGGGTGGGGCGGTGGCTTGGGCTGGGGGTGGGCTGAAGTGCTAGATTTTAGGGTGGAGCCCCGCCAGGCTTTACTGAGAGCACTCAGCTTGAGGGGAGGGTTCTGTGTTTCGATTACTCCTGCACGCATGTCTGGAGTCCCTGGATGTCCACTTCCAACCCTGCTCTCAAGACATCAGCCTGTGTGGAGCTGGGGTCCCCTCCTTGGGAGTAGATGCTGTGGGAGAGGAGAGCAGGAGGCCTGTGGGGAGGGGAGGAGAGCAGAGCCCAAATCTCCAGCAAGTTCATCGGTAGCCCTCTGAATGTCATCTCCGAGACCCCCTGCGCATGTCATGACAGGAGAGGTGGTGGTACCCAGTTCCCTGCAGTGAACACCCCAGGCTCAGAGGTTAAATGACTTGCCTGGGGTCATGTCGCCAGGGTCCATTAAGAGGAGGCTGCAGGGCCTTTCAAGCCAGTGGACTGCGTGACAGAAAGTGTGGGGGCAGAAATGAGGCTGGGCTTTTACAGGGTGTGGTGGGCTGGGGAGCGGGGTTGGGTGGGGCCAGTTTACAGAAGACTTTGAGAGCCAGCCAGAGGGGTTTTGACTTGGGGAGACAGGTAAGAGGTAGTCATTGCACAGGCTTGAGTGGGGGAGTAAAATGATCACAGTGGCGTGTAAAGGAATGTATTTTTTTTTTTTTGATGGGCAGGTGGGCAGAGTCAGAAGGGGCAGCAAACACAAATCTGAGCCCAGGGCCAGCTGCAGGTGTCGTGCAGACAGACACCTGTGTATATTTGGTTAGCAAATCCCTCTCCCCATCACTCAGCCAGCTGTCACTCCCTTCCTCCAGCCTGCAGGAGAGCCAGGCTCTCCAGGGTCTGACTGAATGTAGGGGAACAGGTGATGGGGGTGATATAGTTCAAGGAGGGAGAATTAAGTCTGTGCTCCAGACATGATGATGATGGCAATGTACAGACACTACACAGAGCATTGACAGTGGGTGGCTCCGCCTTTACTGATGCCATTGCCTTGACCCCTCACCACCAGTCTGCTGTGTAAATCCACAGGTAGAGAGAATCATTTAGGACCCATATATACCCACCGCCTGCTGTTGTTAGTTGCCGTCAAGTTGATGCCAACTCATTGCAGCTCCATGTGTTACAGAGTAGAACTGCCCCATAGGGTTTCCAGGGAGCGGCTGGTGGATTTGAAGTGCTGACATTTTGGTTAGCAGCTGAGCTCTTAACCACTGAGCCACCAATGCTCCCTGTAAAGATTACAGTCTTGGAAACCCTATGGGGCAGCTCTACTCTGTCCCATAGGGTCGCTATGAGTCAGAATCGACTCGACGGCACACAACAACAGCACAGTCTTTATGGAAGCAGATTGCCAGGCCTTTCTTTTGTGGCACCACTGAGTGGGTTTGAACTGCCAACCTTTAGGTTAGTAGTCAAGTGCAAACCATTTATGCTACCTAGGGACCCTGCCTACTGCCTAGACCTAATAATTGTCCATATTTTGCCATATTTGCTACATCTATTTTTTTGCTGAAGTATTTTATGGTAAATTGCACACGTTGCTGGTGCAGTGGTTAAAAGCATGGCGGCTAACCAAAAGGTCAGTAGTTTGAATCCACCAGCCGCACCTTACAAACCCTGTAGGGGAGTTGTGCTCTGTCTTACAAGGGTCTCTATGAGTTGAAATCGACTTGACAGCAACGGGTACACACATTGCATCTTTTCAGCTCTAAATACTTCACGATACATCTTTACAAAATAAGGGCACGGTCCTGTGGAACCACGATAGTGTTATCATACTGATTAATAATTTCCTAATAGTGTGTAATGCCTAATCCATAGTCAAAGGTACCTGTTTTCCTCAGTCTGTCTTTGACTGCTGGTTTCTTTAAAGGATCCAACCAAGGTCCACGTGTTATATTCTTATGCCCCTTACATCACCTTTAGTCTAAAACAATGCCCTTTCCCTCCATGATACTGAGTTCCTGATAGGATGGGCTTGGTTATGCTATAGACTGGCTCATTTTCTGGATTTGTCGGGCTGTTTCTCAAGAGAGCTCTGCAGAGGTCTCAGATGGGTGGGCTGGGCCTGAGGGCCTGCATTTCAAGACTCTCCTCTGTCAGATGGGACGGTCTGAGGGTCCAGTTCTGGATTACGGAGAGCAGGAGACAGCCCTGGGCTTGGAAAAGACAATATGTCAGGCAAGGGTAGCTGGGCTAGCCCGTGGTTGTACCTCTTCTCAGATTTCCCTCCAGTTTCTCCTGCTCCCTGCCTCTCTTTTCCTTGGCCTAACAAATATGTCTTCCTGTTCTACCAGCTGCACTGTTGGGATCCCAGGACTTGCCAGAACCCACTCAGTCCCAAGAGCTGGAAACCCAGGCCTAGGGGCAGAGGCAGGGACCGATACTTCTCTTGAGCCAAGTCTTGGTCACCTTTGCTATCTCCACTACTCACTAGAGAGACGCTCAGAGTTCTCTGAGTATGTAGCTTACTGTCCTTTCTAGACTTTACTCTCTCTGAAGGCATGTGCCGTACTCTTTTTAAAATCCTCCATAGTGTCTGTCCTCTTGGGTGGCACAGGGTGAATCCTTGGCAAAGACATGTAGAGGTAAAGTAAATGGATGTTTTTGCAGGGATGCAGGCATGAATTTCTTTTTTCTGATGAGTCAGGATGCCAGCCAGGAATCTGGGTTCCTTCCCACATTCCTACCCTCACCGCTTCTAGCTTGTGTGACTTTGTGTATCTGGAGAAGGGGTCCCCAATGCCTCCCATCCACCACCAGCCCATCCCAGTGTTCTGACAGTGCCTACTGTTGGGAGTGGTCTTCCTTGGGTCTGGCCTAGATCTGCGGAGTGGTAGCCAGTGACCTGGGCTGGGAATCAGGAGACCTGTGGTCTGGAACTGGCTGTTCCATTAACTTGTTGAGTGACCTGGGCTGGCTGGTTTCCTCTCCAAGCCTCAGTTTTCACAGATGTAGACCAAGGAGGTTGGACTATATGGGAGAGACGGTGTCCAGGGTCCCTTGGGCATTTCCCCAGTCTGTGATTCCCCCTCCCCTGCCTGCTGTGATGGTGGTCAAGCTGGTAGGTGCAGGTTTTGATTCAGGCTCCTCTGACATTCACCTGCCCCATTTCTAGCTCCCTTCTTCCTCCTCCTCATCTAATCTTTCCGGACAGCACTGACCCACCCACTGCCTTTTCTATGGCACCCACCTGGACCTCAAAGTCCACTCTAGGCAGAATAGGGCCATCCAGGTCCTGGGATGGGTCTGCTTCCCCTCCTCCCTCAGACCAAGGTCTTGGGGTGCAGGCCCCATGGGCATCTCAGGGACATCACCCTCCTTCACACCCTTCTAGACAAGAGGTGCCAATGAGCTCCTCCTCCAGAGAGTCCAGGGCGGCCCTGCCCAGGCCTCCTGCCAGATCCTCCTCCTCTCACCTCTACCCCCCGCCCCCCCGCCTCCTCTGCTGATGCCCCCATTGAGCCCTGCACAGTGCAGGCTCCAACTGTTCTTGCGCCTTCCTGTGGACCGAAGGCTTATAGCAGGGACTGTTCTTTGGGCTGTGAGTGTCAGCTGGACTGGCCATGGGGGCATGCACTGGCTGTAGGACATGGCTCTTGTCCTCAGGACCCTCCTCATGGTGGGATGAGCTCCCTGAGGGTGGGGACCACACCTAGCGTATAACAAGCATGCAGGAAGGTTTTGTTGAATGGATGGAGACCTGGATTGTATATGTGCCACCAACTGACCAGCTCTGTGGCCCAGGTGGACCCATCTATTCTGTGAGCCTCTATAACGGCACTAAGGGCTGTGGAAAGGAGGGAATGAGGCTTTGGATGTAAAGTGACTTATACATTATAAGGTGTTCTGCACATTGGAGGGACTGTTTATACTAAAGTGATCTTGCCTGGGATGTCAAGGGCCTTTAGATAACAGGCAATACCTGTAGTTGGGGACGAGCAGGGAACTCTGCTGCACGGGCCTAAGTGCCAAAGATGGCAGGACTTGGATGAGCAAAGGTTTGTGCGCAGGCTTGAAGGCGGGACCGTGAAGAGATCAGTGGGTGGGCGGAAAGTGGGAGGTAGGCGGCGCCCTTCCAGGGACCTTAGGCGGAGACCGAGGTCCTCAGGGAGGGAAGCGAAGCGATGTGGCAACTTCCCCTTGGAGAGCTCGGCTCTGGTTACAGCGCCAGGTGCGCATCGGAAGCCGGGCACCTGTGGCCCGGCTAGTTTAATAAACACAGAGGGAGGACAAGAGGGGGTGGGCTACGGTCCGGGCTGTTGGTGCGACCTGGTGGGGAGGGGTCCCCAGAGCCGCCCTCCGGGGGCAGCGAGCCCGGGTGGGGAGGGAGGCGCAGGCGCAGGTGGCATGTCACCTGCCCCGCCCGCGGCGGCACCAGCGCCCCGGGGCGCGCCTGACAGCGGCCCATCGTCTCCGCAGCCGCTCGCAGTCAGAAGCAGGCTGGGGCGACCGCTGCACGCGGCGCGGCGAGTTTCGCTCCGCGGCGGGGGCGGGGGCGGGGCCAGGGCCGCACCTCCCGGAAAGCGCGCCGCTGCCTCCGGTCCTCTGCGGCCTCTGGGCGTCTTGGGGGCGGAGCCCGGGCGCTGGACCGCCACCAAACTGAGGCTGTCAGAATTCCCGGCCTCGCCTTCTGGGACGTCCTGTCCATGAAAACTTACCTGTCTGGTGTCCTGGCCCTGTCCCCAGGTCTCCAGCAGCCCCTCTGATAAGGGCTTTCCTGCTGATCTGTTAATGGCTTTTACTCGACACCCCTCCCACCTGATGGCACCATCTTAGGATGCCTCAGTCCCAGTGAGTATGTGCCAGGGAGGCTTTTGACGGGTGCTTGGGGCACTTTAACCAATAAAATTAGAAAATAAAAAATAAACCAACTGCTCCGTAGAGTTTTCTTGGCTGTAATATTTACGGAAGCAGGTTGCCAGCCCTTTCTTGGCCCCACTGGGTGAGTTGAAACGGCCAACCTTTAGGTTAGTAGTCAAATGCGGACCGTTTGCACCACTCAGGGACCTTCAGGGGCCCTTTGGACCTTGCAGATATCCTGCCATTGGCCCCTTTTTTGCCTACACACTAGATGAGGGGCTGGGCTAAGCATCGGGTAGGAGATCAAAAGATGAGCAAGGCCAGGTGCCACCCCTGAGAGGTTTATTGGGGAGGGGTACAGAATGTAGCCCAGGCTTTTCAGATTCTTGCTTCCAGAGACATCACCCTGGGAATCTTGTTAAGATGCAGGTTCAGCAGATTTGGGTGGGGCCTGAGGTTCTGCATCTCTAACAAGTTCCTAGGTGATGCTGATACTGCTGGCCCAGGACCACACTTTGAGGAGTAGAAGATGTGGAATGTGAGAGCCCTGGAGGAAGCTTCTGAAGTCCTCACTGCTGCCCTTGTTTTCCTGATACCTGCCAGGAGTGCCCCTTCCTGTCGTTTTTCCTTCCCACCTGGCTTCCTCTTCTGCTCTGATCCGGCATACAGACCATTCCTGTCCCTTCTCAGCAGCAGGCCTGGGATGTTTTCCTTCCAACCTTGTTTGAAATCCTCCTGGAGGACATGCTCCCCTCCTGACTGATGGTCTTCTCTAGGTGACTTCAGTTTGCACTCCCCAAAGGCGCCCAGCTTTGTAGATGCACTGCAGCTGTTCCATGTTACCGTATTTGAGGGCATTGCTGGATTTCCAGCCCTGCTGGGCACTGGGGGTGGGGAGGGACTGAGTGGGAGACGTCAGGACTTCTGAATCTGTGAGAGAGTGGGTGGGCACAGGTGGACATCCACATAATGACCAGGCTAATTTGTGCCAGGGGGATTAGGGAAAGCATGTAAGGCGTCTGACTTTGCATGTATTTTTCCTGCACATATGACCCAGGCAAAGAGTTCCCAGGGAAGGTGTGGGGGTGGGGGGTTAGGATAGAAAGTTTTTTTTTTTTCTCAGAGAGGGTCTCTGAGGACGGGGACTCTGGCCTTCTTCGTCTGCCCCCTACCCTCCACAAGGCCTTCTGCATTGACAAAGATAGGGAGGCTGCTTCAGGGTCTCCCCCAGCCTCTCAGCTCCACCAACCTATGTTGCAAATGTCCAGCACCCGTTGCAGTGCCAGGCCCTCATCAATGCATTTTTCTCCCCACTCGATCAAAATTTATTCATCCTGTGTCTCCTCCCCTCAGGGCTGTGCTAAGAGACAACCAGCTCATCTGATTCACTAATGTCTTACAGGAAATTCTGTGAATTATTCAAGGCTCTGCATCGCCCCTGCCTTCTTCACACCTTCTCTGATTGGTCAAGCTGTGAACTGTGACAAAACCCACATCTGGTACCACTAGTTGGCACCAGTACATACTTCTCATGTTATTAACTCTTCCGAGTATGTGGCTTGTCTTCTCAATGAGATTTTAAACTCCCCGAGGCAGGGACCTTATCTTTTACTTCTTGTATACTCCCCTCAGCAGCTAGGAACATGATTTAATTCATTCAGTATGTATTTTTGGTGTGCCCACTCTTGCACCAGGCAGCAGTCTAGGTACTGCAGAAAGTGCGGGGAACAGAGCAGACACATCCCTGTCCTCATGGAACTTACATCCCATGGGGTGGGGGCGGGGGAGGTAAACAAAATAAGTAAGTAACATCTATAGCAGGTCAGGAGCCCTGGCAGTGCAGTGGCCAGCAGTTCGAATCCACCAGCTGCTCCTTGGAAACCCTTTGGGGCAGTTCTACTCAGTCCTGTAGGGTCTCTATGAGTTGGAATCGACCCGACAGCAACGGATTTGCATTTGGTTTTATAGCGTGTCAGGAGCCCTGGTGGTATAGTGGTTAAGAGCTTGGCTGCTAACCAAAAGGTCAGCAGTTGAAATCCACCAACTGCTCCTTGGAAACCCTATGGGACAGTTCTACTTTGTTCTGTAGGGTCACTATGAGTGGGAATCGACTCGATGGCAATGTGTTTTTATAGCAGGTCAGGTGGGATAAGTGCTGTGGAGAACAGTTAAGCAGGGAATGGATAAGGAGTGTGGGAGGAAGCGGTTGGTTTATAATTTTAAATAGGATGGGGAGGGAGGGTCTCCATCCTATTTAAAATTATAATACTTTAATAATTAAATAGAAATAATTACTGATGTATGAATTATTAAAATGTTTTAATATATTCATTAAGCTTATAATATAAAATATAATTTAAATATAAATAAGTAATTGTAAAAATATGATAATTTAATAATTAAGTTACCCTTCATTTGAGCACCTCAGATGGGTCATTTGAAATCTGAAGGAGATCAGGGAGGGAACCTTGAGGGTGTCTGGGGACAGGGTGTTCCAGGCAGAGGAAAGAGCTGGTGCCAAGTTGCCTGGAAGGTTCAAAGAACATGGAGCAGGCTATGGGGCTGGAGGAGACGAGGTCAGAGAGATGAGGGGCTGCGGGTCATGGGGAGTCTTTTAAGCCATTGTGAGTTCTTCGGTTTTACTTGGAGTAAGATAGGAGCCTCTGGAGGCTTCTGAGCAGAGGGCTGCCCTGATTTGACTTAGCTTTTAAGGGGATCTGTCTGCTGCTGTGTGGGGACGGGCTGCAAGGGCTGAGGGGGGAGCCGGAAGACCAAGGAGGAGACTGATGAGCTGCTGGGGGCCTGGACCAGGGTGCTGGTGAGAGTGATGAGAAGAGGTCAGATGGCAGTCTGCTCAGAAGTAGAGCCCACAGGGTTTCCTCACCCGTCAGATGTGAGGTGTGAGTGGTGAGTGGAGGAGAGGAGCCGAGCATCAGCCCAAGGTATGGGGCCTGTCTTAGTTACTTAGTGCTGCTATACCAGAAATGCTACAAGTGGGTGGCTTTAATGAACAGAAATTTATTTTCTCACAGTTTAGGAAGCTAGAGTCTGAATTTAGGGTGCCAGCTCTAGGGAAGACTCACTCTCTCTGTTAGCTCTGGGGGATGGTCCTTGTCTCTTTTCAGCTTCTGTTCCTTCGGTTCCTTGGTGATCTTCATGTGGTGTGGCATCTGTCTTCCTCCATCTGTGCTTGCTTGCTTCTGTGCCTAATTTGCTCTTTTTATATCTCAAAAGTGATTGGCTTAAAACACGTTCTACCCTGATTTGGACTCATTAACATAACAAAGAAAACCCTGTTCCCAAATGGGATTACATCCACAAGTATAAAAAGAAAAACCAAATCCGTTGCTATCGAGTAGATTCTGACTCATAATGACCCTATAGGTCAGAGTGGAACTGCCCCGTAGGGTTTCCAAGGAGCAGCTGGTGGGTTCGGACCATTTTGGTTATCAGCCTGAGCTCTTAACCACTGTGCCACCAGGGCTCCTCCACAAGTATTGGGGTTAGAGTTTATAATACATATTTTTTGGGGACACAGTTCAATCCATAACAGGGCCCAAGCAATTGGAAGAATAGAGTTGTTGTCAACTGAGATGAGGAGAACTTCAAGGGGATTATGTTTAGGTGGGAGTCCAGAAGCTTGGTTTTGGACATGCTGAGTTGAGATGCCTGTGGACATCCAAGTGGAGACATCAAGTAGGCAGTTAGGTCTACGTGTCTGGAGTTCAGCAGAGGACCAGAGGAGGTGAATCTGGGAGTCATCAATGAGTGTACAAATGGTGCTTCTGAACCCATGAGTGTGGCTGAGATGACCAAGGGCATGAGTGCAGATGGAGAAGGGAAGCGTGCCAAGGACTGAGCCAGTGCTGGAGGTTGGGGAGAGGCAAGGAGACTGAGGGGCCCGTCGCAGAGCAAGCTGCCCTCTGCTCTCTCCCTATCACTGTGAGGTCCAGAGCACCTGCTATGATGCTGGATGGCCTGGGTACAAAGCATAGCTCTGCTGCTTGCTGGCCATGTGTCCTTGGTCAGCTTGCTTAACCTGTCTGTACTCTGTTTCCCTGCCTGCAAAATAGAAATAATGAGAGTTAAATAAATTTAGAAAATTAAACAATTTTGTATGTAAAGTCTTAGAAACAAAATTGGGCTTGCTGTTATTATTATTGTGGATCACAGGCATTGTGTAAAGTGCTGGTAATTCCAAAGGGAAAAACACAAGGGTCCTGTCCTCAAGAAACTCACAGTGTAGATACAGCAAGTAATTGCAGTAGAAAGAGACATGGCTGCAGGAGAGGCCAGGATCAGTTTCTTCAGAAACACAGGGGAGGGAGACCCAAAGGGTGACTGGGGAATGCCCAAAGAAGGTGTTGAGCCAAGGTCTGGGGTCACCAACAGAAGCACGAGTTACACATAGGCACTGGTTGAAACAATGCTTTTCTCATAGAGAGGAGACAGATCAAGGTCTGCTTCAATAGTGGGCATTGGTCTCTCATGGCCAACGGATCACTCCCTGCAGGGCTGGTGGTCTGCACACACCCTTCTCGTGCTGCAGTTGAGAGACCTTGGACCTTAGCTTGACTGTTTGGCTCAGTGAGCAGGGTCGACAGAAGGCTTCACAAAAGGGGTGAGAAGAGCTGAGGGTAGAAGAATGAATGGAGGTTTGTTAGGCCTGGGGCTGTGGGGGCTGGTGTGGGGTGGGTGTGATGGGCATTGCAGACTGCTGCATCATCTTTTTAGAGCCTAACAGTTCCAGGGAACTTGGGATCAGCCTGAGGTTCAGCACGACTGGGATAGGGGAACTGTGAGGCTGGGGAGCAAGTGGAGGTCAGATCACAAAAGGCTTTGTTAGCCAACCCCGGGGGAGGAGGTACTGGAGCATGGGATTTAGAATTAGCTCTGTGACTTCAGGCAAGTTATTTAATCTTCAGACTCAGTTTCTACCTGTGTAAAATGGCACTAATGACTAGCCCCTTTCGGGGAAGTTGGTGAGAACTCCAAGACAACAGGTGTGCAGTGCTGGAGATGAGTTAGCCTGTGAAATGGTGGGTGATTATCATCACTTTATCCCAGAGGCATGGGGAGGCATCGAAGGATTTTAAGCACAGGAATGGATGGATGGACGGATGGATGGATGGAAGTATGGGTGTGTGGGTGAATGGATGATGGGTGGGTGGGTGGATGGATGGGTCAGTGGATGGATAGATGGGTAGATGCCCTCCAGAGATGCAGGATTAACCCCAGCTATGGCTGTAAGCAGAAACCCTGGTGGCGTAGTGGTTAAGAGCTACATCTGCTAACCAAAAGGTCGGCAGTGCGAATCCACCAGGCGCTTCTTGGAAACTCTATGGGGCAGTTCTACTCTGCCCTATAAGGGTCACTATGAGTCAGAATCAACTCAATGGCAACGGGATTTTTTTTATGGCTGTAAGGGAGGAATTTCAGGCCCAAGGGTGGACCAAAAAATCTGGGTGGTGCATGGTTAATGCGTTTGACTGTTAACTGAAAGATTGGTGGTTATGTCCAACCAAAGGCACCTTGGAAGGAAGACTAGAGATTTACTTCAGAAAAATTAGCCTTGAGAATCCTATGGAACACATTTCTACCCTGGCACACACGGGGTTGCCATGAGTCAGAATGGACTCAATGGCAACCGGAAGGGTGGGCCAAAGAGGAAAGTATGAAATGGTGCCTGAATGAAGGTTGGGAGGGATGAGATTCATTTTCTTGCCTTTGAGACTCAAGGCTCATCCCTCTAGTTTGGTGTCTCACTCATAAGTGTCTCTCGTCTCTTTGTCTCTAGTCTCTCTCTGCCTCAGTTTCCCATTCTCTTTATCTTTCTGACTCAATTTCTGTCTTTCTGTCTCCCTTTCCCTCCCTCTGTCTCTGTGTCTCTCTCTGGTTTTCTCTCTGACTTCGTTTTTCTGTCCCTTCTTCCCCCCACCTCTTGCCCTCTTAGGGCTGGGCCACAGGCTCTCAGGGCTATGAAGGAGTTATGTCTGCAGTGCACAACAGCTTAGATGCAGCAGACCCCCCACAGGACAGTTCCAGCTCCTCGAGGGTGGATGGTGTGTCAGGGGTGAGCTGGATGTGTCTCTGTGCTAGTCCTGGGGATGTAAGGTGCATGGACTCCCCCACCCCCACCGCAAGAGAACTTGCATTTTAACAATGGTGCCAAGAAAGAGCTATGTTTAACCCAAGAATGACTCGCTGGTGGGGGATTGTCAGTGAAGGAGGAAGTTGCTTTGGGGGCCTCTCTGGTGCCCTGGAGTCCCCCACCCTGAGGGAGGGATGCTGTGGGAAGATGAGTCTTCTGTCTCCCGCTGACTGAGCTCCCTTGTTCCCAGGCTGGTGGATGACCGCTGTGTGGTGGAGCCTGCGGCTGGGGACCTGGACAACCCCCCTAAGAAGTTCCGAGGTAAGACTTCCTACTCCCACTGTCAACTCCCCTCCCAGGCTGCTGAGTTCTGGGCCTCATTCAACCCCAGCTCAACCCCAGCAGGCTGAATTAATAAGGCCCTGCCCTGCAGCCCCCACACTCCTGGATATAGTGTCCTCGCCGTCTGCGCCACCATCTTTGCATGGCTGGCTCTCCCTTTGTTTATGGGGCCATGCCCTACTTCTCCGGAGCACACCCACTTCTGGAGGGGAAGCCCACTCTACTCTGAACTCCCCACCAGCCACAGGGCTTTCTTTGTCTGCTTGACTGGGCATTTTCTGAGGGAAGTGGTAGAAGAGAGATTGCCTCAGGCTTTAGGAGGCCCAGGGTGAGAACCTTTCTCTGGGTCTCATTCTGCTCATCTGTATAATGATGGGATGGATTCCTTCCCCTGACCCCTGCTGTATATGCTGCCCCACGCTGTGTGGTGACTCCTGCCCTAAGGGGCTTGTAGAACCTACTCCTGGGTCTGCTGTGTGACCTTGGTCAGGTGTCTTCTCTCTCAGGATCTGGGTCCTCCATGGTCAGTGGGCCCCTCAGCTCCTTCCAGCCTCTATGGGCCTCTATGATGATTAAATGATATCCTGGCTGTGAATGTGCCAAGCCAGGATAAGGTGTTATTGTTGTGATTACCTGTGAAGGCCCACACAGACGGATCCTGGGCGTGGTGGGCAGGGTGCGTGCAGGCAAGAACATGCCGGGCCCGCTGCCATCACGTCTGCCCATGAGGCTGCACTTCTCCAGCAGATTAGTTGGGGTTGTCCTCCCCAGGCATGCTGGGAGGGGAGCGGGATATAAGACAGTCCTGCGGCATCTTGGCTGTCTGTCGGCTGGGGCTTTGTCCATCAATGAGAGTGTGGGAGGTGACCCTGAGGTGGGAAGAGATAGAGGTGTTCCTCCCAGCCTGCAGAGGGGCCCCATGTCTACTGTTCTGTTCCTGCCTCCATCATGGGCCTCTGAGTGGGGGCTTTGTTTGGGATCTTAGGTTGGGACATGCCTGGGTATGTGGGAACTGCCACCAGCACAGACACCCCCTCCCCACCAGGAGGTCCTACATGCCCTACTCAGTCTGGCCCCCACTGCCTCTCTCACCTCACCCTGTAGCCCTCACTCCTTTCTCACCTCACCACTCACCCCTTGCCCCTCTCTCACCTCACTCTTTACCCCTCACTCCTTTCTTAACTCATCCCCACCCCTCACGCCTCTCTCACCTCACCACCCACCCCCACCCCTCTCCTACCTCACTCCTTAGCCCTCGCCCCCCCCCACTTCCCTCTAGCCACACCTGCTGTCCCTTGTGTTTATCAGCCACCTATCACCTCTGCACCTTTACACTTGCTGTTCCCTCTGCCTGGAATATTCTTACGTCAGATATCCACAAGGCTGCCTCCCTCACCAGCTTCAGGCCCTGTATCCTCACTAAGGCCCCCTGACTACCCAATGTAAAATTGCACCCGTTCTCCTCATTGCCCTCTCCTGCTTTTATTTTTCTCTGTAGCATGGATCACCACCAGACATACTCCATTGGTTTATTTTTGTTTTATGTGTTCTTATCTGTCTCTCCCACTAGCAGGTCAGCCCCACCAGGGCAGGGATTTCTGACTGTGTATTCACTGCTGTATCTGCAGTGTCTGCCCACCGTGGGTACCTGGTACACATTGGAGGGATAAAGCACCCAGTTGGCCCCTCCTCAGGCTTCCTCCTGCCCCTGCCCCCTGTCTCAGGCTGCTCCAGGTCCTGATGATGTGACCCACCCAGAATTCCCCTGCTGAGCCGAGCCTCGAAGGCACTGGGCCTAGGCCCTGAACATTTCAGGGTGCTGTGTGGGCCCCACTTCTTAGGAGTGTAGCTCTGGCCTCACCTGCTCCTGGGTCCCTGAAGGTTGGGGGTGGCTGTGGACAGGAGGCCCAGGCCTCTGTCTTCTGGCACCAGAATTAGAAGGCCTTTGAAGCTGCAGATAGAGGGTCTCTAGCCAAGGGGTTTAGGTGTGTTCTTGGGAAGAACTTGGAGAGAGAGGGAGTGGCAGGGTTCCAGAGGGGTGGGCTCTGCCAGGACAGAGGGAGGAGACAGGGCTGAAAGGGGTGTGTGTGCATGCGTCAGGTGTGTGTAGTCAGCCTTGTGGTGTGACAGGGAGGTGGGTGTGGCAGATGAAGACTTGCCCTAGGGTTCCAGTGGTCAGAGTTTGGGGCCAATTTCTGACAACAAAAAAGCCACTTAGCAGAACAAATGCGGCTTTGACTTCTTGTCCTCCTCCCCCATCATTCCTTCCCACTTCCCTCTTTCCCTTCCTCTCTGTTTTCCCAAAGCCTGTGAGCAGGGCCGCCCAGGATCCCTGGGCTGCTCAGAGGTCCCTGTGGCCTCACTGGGCCCAGCCAGTTCTGTGAGATGGGAGAGGGGCATTCAGACTGCAGCCCCTGCTTCGTCCTCTGCTCTGGGTCCTTGCTGCCTTGGGGCAGTGGTATCTTGTTGAGGTGGGCGGAGGCCCCTCTGGACTCCCTAGGGCCTTATCTGGACCTGAGAGGAGCCATTTCACCCCAGCACAGGGCTGAGCACCTGGGCTACCTTGCGCCCACCACTCCTTGTGGTGTCTGGCTCCAGCTTGGGGCCTTTTCTCCAGGTCCCAAGCCCAGGTCCCCAGGCCTCTCCAGCAAGCCATGGGTAGTGGAAGGCCCAACCTGGGGCCACTGTCTACATCTCCAGGGGGCTGCCCAGCCTTCCTCTTCCTCATTCCTGGCCAGGATTGAGCCTCTGCTTGTGGCCAGGGTACATCTTGGAGTGTTAGCGCCTGGGACAAGAGACGTGGACTCCAAACTCTTCAGTTTTGAGACTGAAGCTCAAGAAGAGGGAAAGGTGGAGCTTGGTTTCAAACCTGGGGGTCCTGGCTCCTGTCGTTTGGTGTTTCTCCTACAAACACTCTGACCCTGGAGGGGAGGTCCCAGCAAGGGCATGGGACCACGGCAGGCATTTTAGAAGTTGCCTAGAGGTCTTGGCCTTGCCCCAAGGCCCCCAGAAGTGCTGTCCCACCATCCTGGGGTGGGCCTTGCGATTCCTGGAAAAGACAGTCTCTCCTTCTCTCCACAGCCTCCTGCCCAGCTCCCTGCCCTCCTACCCCCTCACCTGCCGGTCGTGGATGCCCCCATACCCCCAGGCTGGGTTGCTGAAGCCCTGCGAAGCTCCTGCTTGGCTCCTTGTTTGTGATTTCAGCTCTAACCACCTTTCTAGGCTGCCCAAAGCCCCAACATATTCAGGAAATTCTTTCCAGAGTCGGCAGGGCCCTGGGAGGCCAGGGCTGCTGGTGTCCGAATGTATGGAGCACCCCACACCAGCCCAACCTCCACTCCCCACGGGTCCCTGAGCCTGCTTTTCTATAGAAGATTTGGGGTTATGGCTGCTGGAAGTTCTGTGCTGCTGCCTCGGCCCGGAATGGGGGCATGGCCCTTCCAGAGAAGGCCAAGGAGAGCATACTGCCCCTCCCACAAGCCCTTTCTCTTTTTCCTCCTCCAAGCTGGGGCAAGGGGAGACTCAGTGCAGTAGTACTTGGATGGCCCTCACCTCCAGGCATACTTGGGAGAAGCTTAGCACTCACACCCCCAGCTGCAGAGACCCCCAGGGCACAGGTGGGGTGAGGAGTGCATGGGGATTACTTACCCACTCAGACTGGTGGGGCAGGGGTTAGGGAGCAGGACAATGCAGTGACCTCATTCTGCTTGCCTGTGTTCCCCTCACCACCTTACACCTCCGCTCTCCCCTGTCTATCCTCCAAGCCCACTTTATTGTCATTTTTATTATTACTAGGATGTTTTTCAACTGCACACAGAAGTAAAGAGAAAAATAACAAACACCCATGTACCCACCACTGAGCTCCGTCAAATCCTTTTTGCGATGAGTGTTAGCTTCCTAGGGCTGCCAAAACAAATTACCAGAAACTGAATCGTTTAAAACAACAGAAATTCATTCTGTGACGGTTCTGGAGGCTAGAAATCTGAAATCAAGGTGTCAGCAGGGCCATGCTCTTTCCTAAGATTCTAGGGAAGAATCCTTTCTTGCCTCTTCCTAGCTTTGGATGGCCCAGCATTCCTTGGCCATCCTTGGTTGGCATCACTCCAATCTCTGCCTCTGCCTTCTCATAGCCGCCTTCTCTCTCTCTATATATGTGAAAGGAACCCTGGTGGCACAATGGGTAAGTGCTCAGCTGCTAACCAAAAGGTCAGATGTTCAAAGCCACCAGTGGCTTTGCAGGAAAAAAGACCTGGTGGTCTGCTCCTGTAAAGATTACAGCCTAGGAAACCATATGGGACAGTTCTACTCTGTCCTATAGGGTAGCTATAAGTGGGAATTGACTTGATGGCCCACAACAGCATACATATATATCTTCACATGACCTTCTTATAACACTAGTCATTGGATTTAGGGCCCACCCTAATCCAGTAGTGATATGGCTGCTAACCAAAAGGTCGGCAGTTCAAATCTACCAGCTGCTCCTTGGAAACCCTGTGGGGCAGTTCTACTCTGTCCTGTAGGGTTGCTATGAGTCAGAATTGACTCAATGGCAATGGTCTAATCCTGTATGACCTCATTTTAATTTAACTAATTACATCGGCAAAGACTCTGTATCCTAACAAGGTCACATTCTGAGGTTCTGGGTGGACATGAATTTGAGGGGACGCTATTCAACCCACTACACCATATTTATTTCAGATATTTTTATTTTTGTTTTTTTAAATAGGAGTGGAGATAAGGGGCATCCTTGTCTTGTTCCTGTTCTCAAGGGGAATGTTTTCAGCCTCTCTCCATTAAGAACAATGTTGGCTGTTGGTTTTGCATAGATGCCCATTATTATGTTGAGAAATTTCCCTTCTGTACCTTTTTTTTTTGGGATATTTTTATTTTTAAAGAAATGAAATCTTGTAGCTGTAACCGAAGTCCCCCCTGCATCTTCCTCCCTGATCCCCTTCCCCCCTCCCTCTCCAGAAGTAAACATTCTTCAGAAATTGGTATGTGTCATTCTGAGGGCTGTTTTTATGCTTTTACCATTAATACATAGGAGTGCATCCATCAGTGATATAGAGCGTTGTTTTCCATTTTTAAAAACCATATATTAAAGAAATAAAAAAAAAAAAACCCATTGCCATCAAGTCGATTCCAACTCATACAAATCCTCCTGTACTTTTAAATTCTGCACTGTTTTGAGATTTATCCATGTTGATACATGTGGCTCTAGTTCATCGGTTTAATTGCTGTGTAATATTCTACCGGGTGAACCCACTGCAATCCATTTATCAGTTCTTCTGTTGATGGGCATTTAGCTCATTTCCAGATGTTGGCAATTGCAGAAATACTGCAGTGAGCATTCCTGTACCCGTTTCCTTGGGCTTGTGGGCAAGAGTTGCCGGGGTATGTTCTGAGGAGGGGAATTGCTGGGGAGGAGGAATGTTCTATCTTATGAGAAATGACCTTGTTGCCTTCCATGGGGCTGTGCCTGTTAACACCCTATAAAAATGGTGTGGCAGTGGTGTCTGACCTCCTCTAACTTCACAAAGGGGAAGGAGAATCAAGATTAACAGCCCAAGGTGGATTCCTATGAGGTGGAGGTCAGACGTGCCTCCGTGCTTCAACTTTTTTACCAATTCTGACAACAACCATCCTCCCGTGGCACTGTCTGCTCCTCTGCTGGGTTCCATAATTTATTGCAGTGGCCACACAGAACTCACAGACAATACTCACAATTATGGGGTTTATTAGGGAAGTAACAGGTTACAATTCAGGATCAGAAACGACTCAGGATATAGTTCTTCAATCAGGACAGCCTCTTTTCAGTTGTGCCTGCAGGCATGCCTCTCTCTGGCCTCTCAGCCTCCTTGGCCCCTTGGATCGGACTCTGCCCTGCTCGGGCAAGTGTTACAAAGCTCTTTTAGCTCTGCCAATTAAGTGCTTAGAGGCACCCCACTCTGCCAGTAAGCTTCAGCCTGAGGGTGCTCAGCTCTCTCACTCTGTAGGTCAGCATACCCCCGTACCACCTTGCTCCGTGGGCCAGGAAGCCCACTGTGCCATCTCCTGCTGGTTTCCTGGTTCTGCTGCCTCTGCTGTTGCTGTTTCTCAGCCATTTCTTCTCACCGTCTTTTACTGTCTGTGGTGTTACAGCTCTCTCTCTCTGTCTCCTGGTCTAGGAGGTCTCAGCGCAGGGATCCCAGGTCTAGTGGATGCGCTCCACTCCTAGCTTTTCTTTCTTGGTGGTAGTAGGTTGCCTTCTGCTCTGGGATTGACTGCTCTTTTAAGCCTAGCAGGATGGCAAAACTGGCCAGTCCCCTCATTAGGGTTCCATACACCTTATTTGCATGGTCCTACCCGCAAACGCTGGTGGTGTAGTGGTTAAGAGCTATGGCTACTAACCAAAAGGTTGGCAGTTCGAATCCACCAGGTGTTCCTTGGGAACTCTATGGGGCAGTACTACTCTGTCCTATAGGGTCGCTATGAGTTGGAATTGACTCAATGGCAACGGGTTTGGCTTTTCGGTTTTACTCTCCCAGAGGTGCCATGCACCTTATTTACATTATTAGCAAGCTATCCAATCCCCTCGGTGGGCCACAAGCACCTCATTTGCATAGCCCCACTGAGTCATTTGGTGGGAGTTACAAAAACTACGACTAGAAGGGCCCTATTAAGTAATTCACTGCACTGCACACCCCCTTGCTCCACCCACATTCTTGTCGCACTTGGTTTTTTCCCACTTAAATCTCTTCCAACCCGCTGGGTGTGAAATGGCATCTTACTATGGTTTTAATTTGCATCTCTCTGACTACTAAGGAGGTTGAGTGTCTTTTCATATATTTATTGGCCACTTTTTGTTCTTATTCTTTTTTCCCCCTTTTTATAAAAGTAATGCAAATGCATGTGCTAGGATTAGGATGAAAGCAACTAACTGTCCCCTGACCCCACCCTGACCCACCTCCTGTCCCCTTCTTCAGAGGCAACCATGTTAGAAAATCAGACCAGGTCATTTATTCATACAGTGAAAAAAATTAAAACAATATACAATATGCCTTGAGAGTCTTGCCTCCACCCCTGTCCTGGTCCAGCCACTCCCCTCCTCTGCTGTCCCTTCAGGTAACCACTTTCTTTCATTTCTTATATATCCTCCAGTGTTTCTTTATGCAATACAAATATGTATTCAGATCCCCACCCCTTTTCTTACACAAAGAATACACTATATACACTCCACCGTTCTTTGCTTTTTTACTTTATAAATCTTACAGTGGCAGATCCTACTGGAGATCTTTCTCGAATTGGTGTGTAGAAAGCTTACCGCTCTCACTCACTCTCTTTCTCTTATGGCTAGGTTGTGTTTCATTGTGTGGCTCTATCCTAATTTATTTAACCAGTCCCCTCTGGATGGACACTTGGTTTGTTTCCACTCTTGTATTATTCCTGACAGTGCTACAGCGAAGACCTTTGTCCATCATCTCCTTGCACAAGCACAGGTGCGCCCTCTGAATGCATCCCCAGCAGTGAGATTGCTGAGTCAAAGGGCGGGAACGTCCGTGGTTCTCACCCATCACGCCAGCTGCTCCCCAGTGCGCTTGGGCCTGACAATGCCCAAGAGGGAGCAATTCCTTTTCACTTTTCATTGTTTCTTTTGCTAGTTACCCCCACGTCTCCAAATGTTAATGCTTATTTCAGTATTTAAAAAAAAATTTTATTATGGGAAAAAATACGTTACAAAACATTTGCTATTTTAGCCACTATCTCTTGATTTACCAGTTTTAAATAGTATCTATTTGTGAGGAAAACCATCAATGAGATGGATTGACACAATAGCCTCAACAATGGGCTTAAAAATGTATCAAAGATCATGGAGATGGCGCAGGACGGGCAATGTTTCCATCTGTTATACATAAAGTCTGTATGAGTTGGAGCCAACTCAACGGCAACTAACGACAACAACATTCCTGTCCCACTCAAGTGGATGAGAATTTAGCTCACTTGCCCACTCCCCCATCCCCCCAATAGCATCCTGTTGCTGTCTTAGATTCTCCTTTGTCACCTTTATAAACTCAAGTATCATAGTTATACCTGGATTCCTTATCCCATCACCTCCTCCAGCACTCACCCCACCTCTCCCTCCCAGCTACTGCAGTGTGTACTTTATTTTTACATCATCAAAACTGAATAACCAAATGGTTCACATGCCAAATGTTTTGTTATATATATTTTACCACAATAAAATGAAGAAAAAGACTAAATAACCTTTATATTCTGTTCCATAACCATAGCGAAGTCTTCTGTGTTCTGTTCTGTAGGTTGAGTGTAATGTTGAAAAAATTAAAAATGGATTTTTACATTATTTTATACATGATTGTGACTGTATAACTTTCTTCCTTGTGCTCTGTCCTGTCATGAGGCCTCTATACTGGTGCTTTTCAACCTTGGTTGAGCAGCAGAACTATCTGGGGTAGGGGTGGATGTCTTTAAAAACACATATTTCTAGGTGGCACAAATGGTTTGCCCTTGACTACTAACCAAAAGGTTGGCTGTTTGAATCCATCCAGTGGCACTGCAGAAGAAAGTCCTGGCAATCTACTTCCATAAGATTAAACCAGAATTCAAACCTGTTGCCATCAAGTTGATTCTGATTCATGGCAACCCCGTGGGTTACAGAGTAGAACTGCTCCGTAGGGTTTTCTTGGCTGTAATCTTTATGGAAGCAGATCACCAGGCCTTTCTTCCGTGGAGTCACTGAGTAGTTTTAAACCACCAACCTTTACATTAAGTTGAGTGCTTAACCATTTACGCCACGCAGGGACCTTTCTGTAAGTTTGTAGCTGTTGAAAACCCTTTGGAGCGCAATCCTATTCTGACAAACATTGGTTTGCTATGAGTTGGAAGTGACTTGACAGCAAAGGGTTTGTGTTTTTGGTATAGACCTCACCCCAGATCTGCCAAGATTTATGCGGGGGCTAAGAGTTTGTATTTTTAATGCTCCCCACCCTCACACCCAGAAGATTCTCTGCAGTGGCAGTGGGCTTTTAGGGGGAGTGTGCTGCATGCCTTAGTTTCTGGTGACTGTAGATCGATGTTATTTAATAAATGAATATCCTCTTGTCTGCAGCCTCACAAGCCCTATGCCCTGTCACCCACAGGTTTGTGCCCCCAGCACACACGGTCCTTACTGTAGGAAACTGCCCTGGACCCTCAGACTTTTCTCTAGGCCTTTAATGTTGCTGCTCCAGTCTCTGGCGGCCCAGTCTTCCAGCTGCCCTTCCTCCTCACTGTCCTTTTGCCCTGTGGAAGGTTTGATCAGAAAGAGGGTTCTAGGCTCCTTTTTGTGTTCTGACAGGGCTACCTTTGGACAAAGAGCACAGCACAGAAAAAACATGGAGATGTGAATGGGGTGGGGGGAGCTACAGACCCTTAAAGGGCCCAAATTATTTGTTCATTCGTTTATTTATTCCATAAGCATTTTCTGATGTGTACTGTGGGCAAGGCTCTAAGGGAGGCCCTGTGTGAGAGAAAAAGACAAATCCGGAAAGTTCCAGGTAGTGAGTTTCCAAGAAAGATATGGAAGAAATGGGAGCACGGAGGAATCACTTCTGACTTCATCCTTCTACTGGGGATGCTCCAGGGCAGTGGTTTTCAAGAGTAGGTTCTGACTCATTAGTGGGTTGTAAAATTACTTTAATGGATCTCAAGCGTCATTTAAAGAATTGGATAGTAAATGAATAATTTCTCTTATAAGGATCAGCACAAGGCTGGTTCCTATGAGGCGGAGGTTAAAGATGTCCCAAATGTCCAACTTTTCCAAACTGCTGTACCACTCCATCATCTCTAACATCAACTACTCCTCTTCCCCTCAGTACTCTCCCTCCCGTCTTTGGGTTCCGTAATTCGCTGCAGAGTCTCACAGAACTCACGAACCATATCAAGGAAATGGCTCACAAGGTTTTGGAGGCTGGCAAGTCCCAAATCTGTGGGTTAGGCCAAGTGGCTGCAAGGGCTGATAAACCCAAACTGGTAGGTCAGACCACAGGCTGCTGGCTAACAAGGCTGCAGAAGCTGGCTAATCAGGTCACTGGCCCACGGGGCTCAGAAGCCATAGAATCCCAGAATACACAGGTCAGACAGTAGGCCGCTGGCTCAAGTCCTAAGAACTGGAGGTCAGACAGTGACAAACCGGATGTAGGATCCAGATGCAGAGAGAGAGCCCCGCCAGGGCACCCACATATATACCTTGGATGCAGGCCACACCCCAGGGAAGGGCATAACTTGAGTAAGGATGGAACTTGAGTTGTGCCCTCCTGCAAGTCTGTGACTCAAGATACACCCTACACCAATCCTGCCTGGTTAAAATGTAGAGGTTAGGATTTACAACACATAAAATGGAGGACAACCACACAATACTGGGAATCATGGCCTAGCCAAGCTGACGCATAACCCCAACCATCACAGGTTCCATATACGTTATTTGCATAGTCCCACCCAATCATTTTGTGTGAGTCAGAAAGACCATGGCTAGAAGGGCCATATTAAGTAATTCATTACACCACAGATAGAATATAATTAGAATGCATCAAATGTAGTAAGGTTGTTATTGTTTAATTCTTTCTTCATTTGTGTCTGTTCTCCTGTTAAATATGTCCAATGAGTTTTACATTTTGATTATTAAAGTTTTTTTATTTCTAGAAATTTCATTTGGTTCTTTTTCAACCT
>NW_004444197.1:511297-512613 GCF_000243295.1 Trichechus manatus latirostris
CAGCGTTCTAGTTCTCTGTAGGGGCTGTTCTACCCTGGGTTCAGCGCTCCCCTGAGAATGTAGCACTTTTGGGGTCCCAGCTTATTGGACAGTTTTGGCTCTCCATCTTCCCTTGGCCTGGGCTGGGATTTCTTCCCCTATCTCCTGGTGAAGCTGTGAAAATAAAAGTGTACGTTTCTGGAATCAGCAAATACCCTCAGGGCAAAAGTAGCTTGCGTGTGTTTTATCTCCCTTGTTCCCTATTTGATTTTCTCTTTTGGCTGGATAATTCCTCATTGTTTTTGTCAGTTCTTTAAGTTTTAAAATGATGTAATTTTTTTTTTTTCCAATCTGGGTGTTTTAGTTGTTTTCTGCAGGTGGGTTGGTCTGAACAGATTACAATTGTGGTTCTCAGCCATGGCCTACCAAGGGCCTGGCCACCATTACCAGGGACAGGAAGCAATGGTGACATAAAATGTTTATCTGAGGGGGGTCAAGGTCAGAAAAGCTTGAGAACCCTTGCTCAGGAACAACCTGGGGCTGTCCCTGTCTCTTTCTCTCTTTTCCTTCCCTGGGTTAGGGGTGGAGTGGAGACCATGGGCTGTGTGTAGACTATCTGACTATCTCCAAGGCCTTCAGGCTCCTGGTCTCGCAGCCCTCCCCTGATTCCAGGCCCACTCAGACTCAGACCCTAGACCTCTCCCACCCCCCGTTTCAGCTCGCCAGACCTGATGGGTACCTGGCTGGCTCCCTACCTCTCCTTCCTGACACTACCCTCTTGCCCCCACGCTTGCTGCCTCTGTCAGGAGGGTCTCCATCCTGTTCCCAGACCCCTCAAATCCTTTCCCACCTCTTGCTGTTCCCTCCATTTGCGGTGCCTCATCCCTCTCTCTTCCTTCAAGACTAAATCCAAGCCTCTCCTGGTTTTACAAGAGGGAGTCATTTCTAGATTCATGTACTCACCCAGCAGGCATTCTCTGGGGATACAGTGATGAGTTCAACATGGCCTTGCTGCCTGCTTCTCAGAGTCTGGTGAGGGAGGCCAAAAACAAATGGGTCAGCCTGTCAGACCCAGAGCCCCTTAATATTATGAAATGAAATTCATAAATAATAAGTCTTCCCACATACATATTTCTCTAATATAAAATGGGAAGATCCAGGGCTCAGGTCTGAGTGAGCCTGGAGCCAGGGGGAGGGAGGGAGGCCAGTATAATGTCCTAGTATGACAAAAAGGGGAAACAAAATATATAATAAAATAACATATATTTTAGAAGTAAATGTTGGGCACAACTAGAAGACCCCAGGAAGCAGCCAGATGCCTGCCTCTGTTATGGCAG
>NW_004444197.1:513700-583555 GCF_000243295.1 Trichechus manatus latirostris
AACCATCAACCACTGTTTCCAAACTTTTTCATCTCCCTAAACAGAAACGCAGAACCCCTTAAGCAATACCGCCCCATTTCCCCCTCCCACATAACTCCTGGTATTCATAAATAAAATTTGGTGTCTATGCATTTGCGTATTCTAGATACCGCATATAAGTGTGATATAGTACAGTGGTTGTCCTTTTGCATCTGACTTATTTCACTCAGCATGATGTTTTCAGGGTTCAGCCATGTTGTAGCACGCATCAGAACTTCATTTCTCTTTATGACTGAGTAATACTCCATTGTATGTATATGCCAGGTTTTGTTTCTTCCTTCATCTGTTGATGGACATTTCTATTGTTTCCACCTTTTGGCTATTGTGACTAACGCGGCAATGAACATTGGTGTACGAGGATCAGGTCTGAGTCTCTGTCTCCAAGTCTCTTGGGTATATACCTAGGAGTGTAGTGGCTGGGCCATACGGTGATTCAGTGTCTAACATTTTGAGGAATCATCAAACTTTTCCACCAGTAACACACTAGGGTTCAGATTTCTCCACATCCTCACCAACACTTGGAATTTTCTCTTTTTCTGGTGATAGCCATCCTAGGAGCCCTGGTGGCACAGTGGTTAAGCGCTCGGCTGCTCACCAAAAGGCTGGCAGTTCGAACCCACCAGCTGCTCTGAAGAAGAAAGATGTGGCGATCTGCTCCTGTAAAGATTAAACCAAAACCCAAACTCACTGCTGTCAAGTCAATTCCAACTCATAGAGACCCTGTAGAACAGAGTAGAACTGCACCATAGGGTTTCCAAGGCTATAAATCTTTGTGGAAGCTGACTGCCACATCTTTCTCCCGAGGAGCAGCTGGTGGGTTCAATCTTCCGGTTACCAGCCGATTGCTTTAAACCACTGCACCACCAGGGCCCCTTTTGTAAAGATTACGGCCTTGGAAACCGTACGGGGCAGTTCAGCTCTGTCCTGTAGGGTCCCTGTGAGTTGGAATTGATTCGATGGCAGTGGGTTTGTATGGGTTTTTTTGAGTGGGAATGAAGTGCTATCTCACTGTGGTTTTAATTTGCATTTCCCTAATAACTAGTAACATTGGGCATCTTTTCATGTGCTTGTTGGTATTTGTGTATTTTCTTTGGAGAAATGTCTGTTCAAGTCCTTTGCCCATTTTTTAATTGAGTTGTTTGTCTTTCTTTTGGTGTTCTCTCAGTTCGTATTGGAGTTGCATTCCTGGAAAAGTCAATGTTTACTAAAACCAGTTAAAAAATACTTTGTGTTTATGTGTGAAACTCTGGGCCCAGACCTTTGCCAGCAGGTTTTCCACCTGCCAGTGTGTGTGGCAGGACATTCACAGTCAGCAGGATGTGGGACAATTCTAAATGCCAGCTGTGATCTCAATCACTGGAACAATTAAAGACCCCCCCCCTTTTCCAAAGTACCCCTTGGTGTGACTCCACTCCCCCCACCCCTACTCCTGTTGGGAACCTCTGGACTCTAACAAGGCATGAGATAAATGTGGTGATTGGTGCAGGGGAACCTGGAAACCCTGACCCAGACTGAAGAGGCAGGAGGACTTCCTGGAGGTGGTGACACATCAGCTGCATCTAGAGGGCTGGGCAGAACCCTGCAAACACATACTCTCTCCAGCAGCAAAAATGTGTTGCTCACTCACATGATGCCTACCTATCCTAACTGCTTATGGAATTGCCACCTTCCCCCTCTCTCTCATTCAAGGAAGGTTTGTGTTCCCTGGCCTTTGACACACCTGTTTCTCCTCCTGATGGCACCAGGGGGCCTCTGCCTCCTCACGGGCTAGATGGAAAATCCAGTTTTGCTTTTGGGCTGGCTGATGAGCTTTGACAGGGGTGAGGGGTGGGAGGCACAGCCTTCCTTCTAGAGGCTAGATGAAGGGCATGAAGGAGGGGGCTCCCAGTCTATGTGATGTGCTCCCCTAGTTGCCCACCCCACCCCAAGATCTCCCAGTATGACTGTCTTTCTCCTGTGCTACATGGTACTGGAGCACTGTGCAATCATGGTGTCACAGAACTGTAACATAAGAGGGATCTCAGAGGCCACTGAGTCCAACACCTTGCCTAGGGTGTGAATCCCTCCTGTGACGGGAAACTCACTACCTCGAAACACAGCCCCAATCACCCATTCCAGCATTTCACCATGACCCAGACTCCTTGATCCCCTTCCATCACACTTTACAATAGGCTTTTCCAACCCCTGCCTCCTTTTGATAAGTAGAAAAATCTGATGCCCTTTCTGGAATTTGGGATTATGAAAATGGTAGGTGTTTTGTCTGCTTTTCAGCATAAAATTGTAATAGTGGCCATGTTTCTACCCCCTGGAATTTTGATATGCTCTGAGGTCGAGTTCTCTAGAAGTAGAGCCTAAGCTGGGGATTCTTATGTGAGTGAACTACTGAGGAGGGGTCTCGGGACAACAGAGTGCAGGAGCCATGGAGGGAACGCAAGAAGCCAAGCAAGGATGTGGTATCAGGTGACGATAAGCTGCTGCCAGATCCCAGAGGGAGCTCTGGAGTGTGAGTCGCACCACAGATGGTCCCCTCCAGAGGCTGGGCTGTGATATACCTGCATCAGTCTTTGGATATGGGCTGCCCCCTTGAGAGGGAGGGAGTACGTAACTTCCCAGGCATCTCTGGGGAAGATGGCTTCCATTGGCGAAGGCGGTGGTCCAAAGAAGGATGCAGGTGTGAACTATCAGCAGCCAATGCCCCCAGCAGCTGGGCACAGACAGGCTGTCGAGTCAATTCTGACTCACAGTGACCTCCTGTGTGTCAAAGTAGAACTATGCTCCATAGGGTTTTCAATGACTGATTTTTCAGAAGTAGATCACCAGGCTTTTCTTCTGAGGCACCTCTGGGTGGATGTGAACCACCAACTTTTGGATTAGCAGCCGAACTTGTTAACTGTTTGCACCACTGAGGGACTCCAGAGTCTCCACAGCCTTTGATAAACCCCCTGTGGGGAAGAGGCCCATGTCCACCTCCCAGCTGAGGTCCACTGCTCTCAAACCTGCTTCTAGGACTTCCCATTCTACTCCACATAATCCAGGCTTCTCCAAATTCAATGGGGTTCTCCTGACCTCTTCCTCTCCACCCTTCAGTGGTGCAGGAGGGTGAGGAGGGATTGGGGGAGCAGAGGTGGGATCCACTGAGGACTGGGATTTGGGGGCAGAGCTGCAGGTAGGATTTTTCCAGGGAGGGCCCTGAGCCCTTGATGACCTGCTCTCCCTCCCTCGGCCCTCCCCACCCACAGACTGCCTCTTCAAGGTGTGCCCCATGAACCGCTACTCGGCCCAGAAGCAGTACTGGAAGGCCAAGCAGACCAAGCAGGACAAGGAGCAGATTGCCGATGTGGTGCTGCTGCAGAAGTTACAGGTGCGTGCAGGTGTGCAGGTGTGCGCTTGTGTGTGTGAATGGGGGATCTGGCTGCACACACAGGGCCACTGCTTGTCAGAGGCAGCAGGGAGCCAGAAAATGGCGCCATGCACAACCCTGCCAGGGGTTGGACTGGGGCAGGGGTCCCGTTTTGGGGCAGCAGGAGTCTGGTGAGATGGGGGTGGTGAAGCACAACTTTAGGTTGTGTGCTGGTGTGTGAAGAGGTGTAGGGGGCTTAAGGTCCTGCTGGCATGCCCCCTCCAGGGGAATGGCGTGAGGCATGGGAGAGGGATTTGGCTCCCTGGGCTGTCCCTCCGCACTCTGGGTCTCAGTTTTCAAGGCTGTAGCCTTTCAGAAGCAGATTGCCAGGTCTGTCTTCCAAGGTGCCTCTGGGTGGGTTCCAACCACAAACCTTTTGGCTAATAACCTACTGCTTAACCATCTGCGCTACCCAAGGACGCTTTCTCATCAATAGTGGGAGGGAATGGGCTAGATGGTCTCCGACGGCCACTCTGGGTGCTGTGCCAGGGGCTGGGGTTGGGGCTCCAAGGGGTCCTGGAGTCTGGCATATGTGTATGTGCATGGTGGGGATGTCGCCCTGCAGGCTTCTGAGCCTGCCCCTCACCCTCGTGTGTGTCTGCACAGCATGCAGCCCAGATGGAGCAGAAGCAGAATGACACGGAGAACAAGAAGGTGCATGGGGACGTCGTGAAGTATGGCAGTGTGATCCAGGTGAGACAGCCTGCTGCATCTCTCCTCTCTCTTCCCCGCTCCCTGTCCAAGAGGCCTGGGCTGGGGGTGCAGCAAGGGCAAGGGGAGCCAGCAGACATGCCCTCTGAGTGTGTGTGTGTGTGTGTGTGTGTGTGTGTCCAAATAGGGGGCTCCTGGATGGCCTTTGTGACTGCGTATCTGATTGTGTGTGTGTCCCTTGCTGTGTGTGGCCTGTGTAGCTGTGTCTGTGGATGCGTGTTCAGCACAGTGGTCATGAGCACAGATTCAGGAGCTACGTGGTCTGAGTTCAAACCTTGGGTCTGCCCCTCCTTAACTGTGTGGCCTTGGGCAAGTTATTTAACTTCCCGGTGCCTCTGTTTCCCCGTCTGTAAAATCAGGCCAATAACAGTACTTCCCTCTTGGGGTTGTTGTGAGGTTACATGAGCTAAAACATGTGATGTATTTAGAACAGCGCTAGCTTCTCTCTGGTGGTCACCTGGGTGCCGGCTGGGCAGGCACACTGGTGTTTGATTGTGTGTGTGGCTGTGTGGGTCTTAGTCTGTGACTGTGGGTCTGACACGATGTGTGTCAAGGCTGTGACCCAGGGTCCAGCAGGGTGCCCCCTAGTGCCCCTCCATCATGGGCTGGCCTCTGGGGCCCTTGGACCTCAGCTCATCCCACCTGACCCCCAGCTCCTGCACATGAAGAGCAACAAGTACCTGACCGTGAACAAGCGGCTGCCAGCCCTGCTGGAGAAGAACGCCATGCGGGTGACTCTGGACGCCACGGGCAATGAGGGCTCCTGGCTCTTCATCCAGCCCTTCTGGAAGCTTCGGAGCAATGGGGACAATGTGAGGGCAGGGCCAGGCTAGAGGGGCCTGGGGTGGAAGGTGCTACAACTTCCAGAGGGGGATTCTTTGGTGTGGGGACAGGATGAGATCATGCCCATTTCTTAGGGGGCAGACTGAGGCTCAGAGAGAGGCCTGTAGGTCAGGCAATGGGAAGTGGAGCCCCTGCCCTCTCACCTCGCACCCTGTGCCACCTGTCTGCCCTAGGTAGTTGTGGGGGATAAGGTGATCCTGAACCCAGTCAATGCCGGGCAGCCTCTGCACGCCAGCAATTACGAGCTCAGCGACAATGCCGGCTGCAAGGAGGTGAGTGGGTGCCCTTCAGGGGAGGGGTGTCCACACACCTGAGGGCATAGACTCCCCTCCCCACCCCACCAGGCTGTCTGCCCTTAACCCCATCTGGCCCCAGTGGATGAGATGGACCTCGCTGCTCCCTGACCTGTCCCCACAACATTTGTCCCCGTTCTCCAACCTGCAGGCTGGCAGCCCTGAGGTGGAGCCGGGCTGAGAGCATGTGGGCTGGGCTGGTTTCTCCCCCACCCCACCGCTGGGCCCTCAGCACTGCCCACCTCCCAATGCCTGGGGGTTGGCCTTGTATCATGGGTCTCTCCACCTTCCCCCAGGTTAACTCTGTGAACTGCAACACCAGCTGGAAGATCAACCTGTTCATGCAGTTCCGGGACCACCTGGAAGAAGTGTTGAAAGGGGTAAGGACTGAGAGCCCGCTCCCACCACCTGGCTGGCTGCCCTCCCCCTCCCCCACAGGTCATCTTTCTGTCTCCTCAGCTCTGCTCCCTGTCTAGCCCTCCCAGCCATACCCTACCCTCTCGCCTGGTTCTACATATCTCCATCCCTGCTCCATCCCTACAGGGCCCCTTCTCTTGTCTCTGGCCCCACAAGCCCCCTCCACTCTCTCCCAGATCTGGCTGGCCTCAGTTTTCTCTCTCGCTAAGGGGGTGTCAATGACTGGGCGTCCCCACCCCTCACCTTGGGTGGGCCCAGTTCCTCTGAGCTGTCCGTCCCCTCCCCAACTCCTACTCGATAGATCTGTGCCATGCCCTTTGCCCTGTGCCCTCTTTGAGGCTGCCCCATCTGCTCAGGTTCCAGACATGCTGGCGTGCACACTAGGGGAGAAGGGGAGGGGATGAGCCTGTGGGGAGCAGGGTGGGCTGGGAAAGACCACAGGAAAGACTTGGAGAGGGACCAGATCAGAAGGCAGAGAGCTGTGGGGGTGGCCAGAGAGACCACCAGAGAAACCTCGAAAACCAGACTTGCGAGGAGACAGGAACGCTTAGAGGTTTCTTGAGTGGGACTGCAGGGGACGAACCAGCCTACTGGGGTGCGGTGTGGGTGGCCTTGTGGAGGGGCAGATAGGAGGGGCAGATTCACAGGATGGCAAGGGGGGTGGGGCTCTTCAGCTAGGAGCACGGGCAGGTACACCTGGCCATGACACCTGTTCAAGGGACAGGCCACAGGCCAAGAGCCGCCGCCCTGAGGAGACGTCCATGTTCACTGCACCCTTCCCTTCTCAGAAGCCTGCAGCGGCTCCCTCTGCCCTCCTCTCTCAGCCAGGATGCTGGCAGACTTTCCTGCCTCCCATCACTTGCCCAGCCTTACTTCCCTTCACCCTCCTTGTCCCCCCCACCCCATCTCCCAGGCTGTTTCCTGTCCTCCCATGCTCTACCCAAATGCCTTCTCCCTCCCTCCCTCCCTCCCTTTAAGCCTGTGCGTCATCCCCACATCAATCATGGCTCTGCCCACAAGCCATCTCCTCCCAGAAACCTTCCCTGATTGCACATTCCAGTCTTGAATCTGGGCAGCACTTAGAAAATGCACCATCACTTGGGCCAAATCCCATGGTACTGCCTACAGTGGTTTTTAATGAATCTGTCATGGCTCCACAGTTAGATTCCAGATAATTCAGGAGCAGGACTTCTGTGTACAGAGCCCACCCCTTTGCTGCACTCACCTTACACCGCCTGGGCATATAAGTCACTAGGCTCTGCCATTGTAACTGACTTAATCTGTGAATATTTCTTCCTCCCTCCCTTTTCCTTCCTCCCTGCTTCCCTCCCTCCCTCTTTTTCCTTCTTTCCTTTATTCACTCACTCATGCATTCATTCCACAGATAACTTATTCTATGTCCAACACTGTGTTCAGTTGACAGGGAAGACAGATAATGCTGGTAAGAATGGCAGCGGCAGCCATATATTGCGAGCCCTCAGGTACAGGCTCACTGTGGGAGGAAGTGTGATGGAGAGATTAGCACATGAGCTCTGAAACCACTGCACAGGTTCACATCCTGCTTTGCCACTAGCTACGTGACCCTCGGCAAGGCACTTAACTTCTCTGTGCCTGAGCTACTCCCCCCACAAAATGGGGATAATGATGTATATTCCAGAGGGCTAGTGTGAGGATTGAGTGGAAGAGTGGATGTAAAGTGCTCTGCACAGTGGTGAGCTTGTGGTTGAGTGTGCAATATTACTTTTTTTATACGTTATCACAGTCTTCGCATTTTTTGCAAGGTAGATCATAGTATTCCCATTTTACAGAAGTACTGAGGCTTAGAGACATTAAGGGACTTGCCCAAGGTCACACAGCTCATAAGTGCAGAGCCAGGATCCAAACTTGGTCTCCGTGTCTGGAGCCGTGGAGACGAACTGGCCATGGCCCCTGCCCTCCAGCTGCCCCAGGCTAGCAGGGGAGCATAACGAACATGCACGGACTACCGATATTCAGGCAGAAAGGGCCCCAGGAGCAGGGCAGTTGTGGGCCTGGGAGGCCTGAGGAGTGTGAGATCCCTCCTGCCTTCGTGGCGAGGGTGACTTGAGATGGCCATTAAAGGTCAGGTGAGGCTTCCAGAGGGCAGATAGGGGAGGAGATCAAAGGCGGGTTTGAACTTGGGAACTCAGGCAGGGCTCTGGGCAAGAATCCTGCCCAGGCTGTCTGCAGGTTTGGGATTCAGGGACTGGGCAGAGCACCTGGCTGAGGGGCTGGCCCCTTCCCTGGCTGCCCTCTGGGGGCACCCAACTCCAGTCTCACCCTCTGCTTGCCAGCAGTGGCCTGCGTCTAAGCCACTTGGGGCTGGCCTCTGCGAGGGTCCTTAAGCTGGAGGGGCCATGTCGGCCTCATGCCCATGCCCCTCTGCCTGCAGGGAGATGTGGTGCGGCTGTTCCACGCAGAGCAGGAGAAGTTCCTGACGTGTGACGAGTACAAGGGCAAGCTACAGGTGTTTCTACGCACCACGCTTCGCCAGTCCGCTACCTCGGCCACCAGCTCCAACGCCCTCTGGGAAGTGGAGGTCAGAGCCCAGCCCTGAGTCAACACTCGGTCTTCCCTCCAGCCTTGGACTCTACCCCTCCCTCCTTCCCCACACACTGGAGGGTGGAGGTAGACACCCATCTCTCCTCTGAGCCTCTGTGGACCAAGGGGCCAGGGATAGTCTAGGCCGAGATCTCCAGGGCCCTGAGCTCCCCTTGCCAGGCCAGCCTGTCCTTCCTGCCTCACCTCTGACTTCCTCCCACTAGGTGGTCCACCATGACCCCTGCCGTGGAGGAGCCGGCCACTGGAATGGCCTGTACCGCTTCAAGCACCTGGCCACGGGCAACTACCTGGCTGCTGAGGTGAGCAGAGAGGCAAGGGCATTCTGGGCTGTATGTGTGTACAGGTGGCCATGCACACAACCAGCGTGCCTGGGGCCTGGCTGTGCATGCACGCATGTGTGCATGTATCTGCACACACAGGCACCTGTGCCACACATGGACCCTGGCTTATTTGCACTCATGCATTTGTTTAGCAGATATTAAACAATGCATGGCTGTAAATAAGCCTAATAAATATTACTGTGCACCTACTGTGTGCCAGGTACTATTCTAGGTGCTGGGATGCACCAATGAACAAAATTCCCAGCCCTTGTGGAACTTACATTGTACATTCATGTCTGTCTATATGCACAGGCTTATGTGTACTGGAGGTGCTCGTGTGTGTGTGTGTATCTGTGTGTGTGTGTGTGTGTGTGTGTTGGGGTATATGTATGTATGTTCATTTGTGGGCCTACAGAGTGGTCATGAAGGGCAAGGCCTGGGGGCTCCCCCAGGAGTGACATGGGCTTTGAGGGTGGGGTGGGTACCCCTGGGAGGGTGGGGGCTGCCTGTCCTGGCCCAGGGCTATGTGGGCTTTGTTTTGGGGTGGGGTCGTGCGGGTGTAGCTTGTGTCCAGTAGCTCCTCCTCCTCATCTCATGTCTTGTCCAGGAGAACCCCAGCTACAAAGGTGACGCCTTGGATCCCAAGGCAGCAGGAATGGTGAGGACGAAGGCAAGGGCTCAGCACCAGGGGAATAGTGACCATGAGCCCACCTGGCGGGTGGGCACGGGCAGAGAGGCCCTGAAACCTTGGGAGGTGGGCTGGAAAGAGAAGGCTCCTCGGGTGGGATCCTAAGTGGTTGCAGGGGGTCTGGGGGAGGGGTGCTTGTGCCTGAGTTAAGATCCTCACCTCAGGGTGCCCAGGGCCGTGCAGGCCGCAGGAATGCTGGGGAGAAGATCAAGTACCGCCTGGTGGCTGTGCCCCATGGGAATGACATCGCCTCTCTCTTTGAGCTGGACCCTACCACGTTGCAGAAAACTGACTCCTTTGTACCCCGGTGGGTATGCCCCATGTGCCTGGGGGCTGGCCAGTGGTGCCCAGGCTGGACCATCCTGTCCCTAGGACTCCCCACATCCTCCACTCCTCTGTCCTTCTGAGGTCCTTTGGCCTTGGGGTCACTGCATGTCCCACCCCTCGGGAATCCAGCTCTGTGACCTAAGGGCAGCTGACCACCACTGAGCACTTCCTGTGTCCCTGGCAGTGGGTTCTGCACATGGCTGGGCCTTGGGCTTGTTGCTTTATCAAAATGCCTTCTCTTGAGGGTCATTGATTCTACTTGGTCTGGGTATTCAGGCACAGCTGCACGACAGAGTACAGCAGCACAAGGATCCAAACATTGGCCTCCTTGACCTTTAGGGTCCCTGCAAGCCAACCTGAGATTTTAGAACCCATCATCAATAAACTTCCTGGGGGTGAATCCAAGCCTTAGCACTTACTACCTGTATGAACTCAGGCAGATCACTCAATCACTCTACTTCCGCTTCCTCATCACAAAATGGAATTATCAAGTCTACCCATCAACAGGGCTGTGGGGAGAATTAACTGAGTCAATATAGGCCCACAGTCCCTTACTTGAACCTCTTGGGGCCAGGTGCATTTTGGAATTCAGATTATTTTTCATTTTAGAAAGGAAATGCACACTATATATTTCATCATCAAAGATACTGGTATTTCTGCTATGAAATGTATACATCTTGACACTAAATGGGAAAAATAATCTGCAAGAACCTCATTTGTCCAAATGAGTTTTGGTCCCAAGTTTACAGATGAGCTTTGGGTTTTGGAGCATTTTGGGTGTTGGAAGTGTAGCTAGGCATGTGGGCCTGTGCAAGTATAGTGGTTAGAACAGGGCCTGGGTGTCGTGTTTGCTTTGGTGGCTCTTCTCTGGCCTCAGGCTTCCCATGGCCAGTGAGGGCATCAAGCGAGGTGGAAGGTGTGAAACTGTTGGGTGCATTCCCGAGCCCCTGCCCTCGGCCCTGCCCGCAGGAACTCATACGTCCGGCTGCGGCACCTCTGCACCAACACGTGGATCCAGAGCACAAACGTGCCCATCGACATTGAGGAGGAGCGGCCCATCCGGCTCATGGTGTGGCTGCCGGGCAGGGCATGGGTGGGGTGGGCCGAGCCTGTCCTGGGTGCCCTGCTGACCTCCTGTCCCTGCAGCTGGGCACCTGCCCCACCAAGGAGGACAAGGAGGCCTTTGCCATCGTGTCAGTGCCCGTGTCCGAGATCCGGGACCTGGACTTTGCCAATGATGCCAGCTCCATGCTGGCCAGTGCTGTGGAGAAGCTGAACGAGGGCTTCATCAGCCAGAACGACCGCAGGTGGGCAGCAGGGGCTGGGTCCTGAGCTTGTCTGGGTGGCTTTACCCTCCTGGGTCTGCAGTTCATGAACGAAGGGGTCACAAAGCAGAAGGTGGGGCAGACTGGGCCGGGGCTGGGTTGAGGTGGCGGCTGGTCCCTAATGGGGCCCTGGCTGACACTGGCTGACCCTGGGTCCCTGAAGCTGGTGCTTGCCGCCCTGCTCTTAGAACTAGCCCTGTAAGGGATCCATCATTACCCCTGTTTTACTGATGATGGGACTGAGGCTCAGAGAGGTTAAGAGACTTGCCCAGAGTTGCACAGCTAGTAAGTGGCAGAGGCAGAAAGGAAATGCAGATCCTTTCATATCAAGTATCCTGCCTTGTGCTGTGTAGTTCCTTTCCAGATTGGAGTATTCTGAGATCCTTTGTCTTGGGGGCACTTTGGAATCCATGGGGGCATGGGGTGTGTTTTGAGAGCAGGTCAGGGCAGGGCAGTTGAAGCCTGATGACTTTGTGCTTTGGGCAACAGGGCCAGTGAGTGACTTAATGAAAGCTGTGTTTTGGGAAGGGCTGGTTGCCCATGGGGGTATGTGCTGGGTGGGTCCTGGGGAGGGTTCCCAGACTCATCATCCCTGGTGTCTCCTTGCCCAGGTTTGTCATCCAGCTGCTGGAGGACCTGGTGTTCTTTGTCAGTGATGTCCCCAACAATGGGCAGAATGTCCTGGACATAATGGTCACCAAGCCCAATCGGGAACGGCAGAAGCTGATGAGGGAGCAGAACATCCTCAAACAGGTGCCTGTGCACGGGCACGGAGAGGGCAGGGACGTGCAATGGGCAGGCCCTGGCGAAGGTGCCGAGTGGCCGAGGAGCAGGATGCCTTTTTAAGATCCAAATTTGCCTTTTCCCGTCTCCAGCTGAGCTGCAGTCTCTCTGTGGTTGTCTCATCACCTTCTTTAAAAAAACTATTATTTATTGAGCCCTTACCATGTGCCAGGCACTGTCCTAAGTGCTTTACTTGTATTGACTTGTTTACTCCTCACAAAAGGAGCCCTGGTGGCGCAGTTGTTAAGTGCTTGGCTGCTAACTGAAAGGTCGGCAGTTCAAACCGACCAGCTGTTCCGTGGGGGAAAGCTATAGCAGTCTGCTTCCATAAAGATTTACAGCTTTAGAAACCCTATGGGGCAGTTCTGCCCTGTCCTCTAGGGTTGCCATGAGTTGGAATCAACTCGACAGCAATGGGGTAATCCTCACAACCCTGGGGAAGCTATTATTATCCCCATTTTACCAGTGAGAAAACTTGACTGGGATCACAGTTAGGAAGCAGCAGGACCAGGGTTTGAACTCAGGAGGTCCTGGTCGAAAACTAGTGTCTTTAAAAAATTTTAAGCTATTTTTTCCAAATTTTTATTTATGAAAAAATTTAAACATTGAGAAAATACTGAAAGAAGAGTACAATGAACACTGTATGTCCACCGCCTGAATTCAACACTTGTTACCACTTCGTCAGTCCGGCTTTGTGTAACTTTTTTCCTATCTTTTTTTCCATCCATGCATTTCAAAATAGGTTGTGGGTACCATGAAACTTCACCCCTAAATTTTTCACTGTGCATCTCCTAAGCGTAAAGATACTGTCCTATATAACCACAATACCATTATCACACCTCAGAAATTTGGCAATAATACCCAATCCATATTAAATTTCCTTAACTTTCCCCAAAATGTCTTTTTAAAGCTTGTTTTGTTTCAAGCCAGAATCCAGCCAACATTTTCTCATTCTGTTCAATGTTTGGTCTCTTTGGTCTCTGTTCTAGAATAGTTTTTCACACCCACTCAGCCCCTGCCTTTAAAAAAAAAATTTTTTTGTAAGTATATTAAATTATTCTTTGATGAGGCCAGGCCTGTGTCTTGTTTCTCAGCTCTGGCCACACCAGCTTGGCCTACCTTTTCTCTAGCCTCAGATTCCTGAGCTGTTGTGACCCCTGGCTCTTCCCCCAGACACTGTGCAAGGCCTAAATCTGAGATGGGATTAGAATTCATGTTGGGGAGAAATGGGCTGGGGGCAGACCAGGGGGCAGGCTCTGGCCAGGAGTGGGGATAATTAGGGCCAGAATCAGGGCCGATGTTGGGTAAGCTGGGGTGGTAGCCCAGCTTAGGAATCAACTCAGGGTTAATGTCAGGGGTGGCTTTGGGGCAGAGCCAGTTTGGGGCTCAGGGATCCTGGGATAATTAGGAGTGCCGGCAGGTGCGTGGGATCCCTTCTCATCCTCCCTGCTCCCCCAGATCTTTGGCATTCTGAAGGCCCCATTCCGCGACAAAGGGGGTGAGGGCCCCCTGGTGCGGCTGGAGGAGCTGTCAGACCAGAAGAACGCCCCCTACCAGCACATGTTCCGGCTTTGCTACCGGGTGCTGCGACATTCCCAGGAGGACTACCGCAAAAACCAGGTGGGCCGCCTGCTGCTGTCCTGGGCCTGAGCCCTCCCTGGCCCGGGCGCCCCCATCATGCACGCACTCACTCACTCACTCACCCTTCATTCATCCAGCGAATATTTACCCAGGCACACATACTGTGTACCAGGTGCAGTTTTAGGCACTAGGGATGCAGTGGGGGAACCGGAGAGCAGGTCAGCTCCATGGGCTGCTGCCTGGCCTGGTGCTCAGAAGGGCCCCGTGCTTGGTTGAACTCTGCTGTTGCCATCTTGAAGTTCTTAATAATCTTCAAATTAGGATCCTGTTATTTCATTTTGCACTAGGCCCCACAGATTAGGTAGCCAGTCCTGCCAGACAGACCAGGTCCCTACCCTGTGGAGGTTTCACTCTTTTATGGGGGACAGACCACGAGCTAAATAACTCTACTATAAACCGCTCTTCAGCTCTGTGCTGGCTTTCTCTCCTGGACCTCCACCTTCCCAGGGTCTGGGCCTCCTGCCTGTGTCAAGGCCCTGTCTTGGGGCTTGGGGGTGATGTCCTGGAGCAGAGCTGGGCCCTCCATGCCCCGGCTGTGGCCCCCCATGACCTCAGCCCATCTGCCCCAGGAACACATTGCCAAGCAGTTTGGGATGATGCAGTCCCAGATCGGCTATGACATCCTGGCCGAGGACACCATCACGGCCCTACTGCATAACAACCGCAAACTCTTGGAGAAGCACATCACCAAGACCGAGGTGGAGACCTTCGTCAGCCTCGTGCGCAAGAACTGGGAGCCCAGGTGGCCGACTCACCTTACCCTACCGGCCCCCATCCCCTCCTCCCTCCTCTTTCCCGCCCCAGTGTTGGTTGTTAAAATATTGAAATATTTCTGTACCTGCTGGTAAACTGCTGCCTCCCTGAGCCCCTAGCCTCCCCAGCCCCTCCCTGGGACCCCTCCAAACATGGCCCAATCTGGCAATAAGAGGACTGACTCCTGATACAGCAGGAGACCCCCAAGACGCTTCCCCGGTGTCAAAGTCAGGGCCGGTACTGAATCAGTTGTTGAATGTTCTGAATATCACCCCTGCCCTTGCACCTCCTTTACCCTGGCCCCTTGGGCCACCATCTAGCCTTCCCCTGCCCCAGAATGATGTCCCTCCCTGGGCAGCTGGAAACGACTCCATCCCACCTGGGGGAAGGAGTGGGAGCTGTCCTTTGGTTCCCGGGAGGATGTGTGCCACCAGCTGGGGGAAGGAAGGCTTCATCCCACCATGACCAGACTCTGACCCCTCCCTGTCCTTGCTTTCACCACCCCAGGTTCCTGGACTACCTCTCCGACCTGTGTGTGTCCAACCACATTGCCATCCCTGTCACACAGGAGCTCATCTGCAAGTGTGTGCTGGACCCCAAGAACAGTGACATTCTCATCCAGACCGAGTGAGCCATGGCCCTTTGCCCCACACGCAGGGCTCCACCCACCTGGCTTGTCAGTGGCCTCAGAGCTTAGGCCTCATCTGGGGGTTCAGGCTAGAACCGGCACCCTTGTCTCTGCACATATGCACCCAGTGCCTGCTGTGTGCTCGGCTCTGTCCCTGGCACTGTGTGGGCTGTGGAAGGGGGCATGGAGGAGAAGGAGCTCAGGAGCCTGGCCTCGAGAAGCTCGAGGTCTGGGTGGCCCCAAGATGATTGGGGTACCCCATGGAGGGCAGTGCAGGGGTTTGAGGTAGCTCTCATTAAGCTGAGGGAGGACTAGGCCATGGGGCTGGGCCTGCTTGAGGAAGGGGCTTGAGAGTGGTGTCCTGGCCCTGCTCCTGGCTCCATGTAATGGGGTGCTGGTTCACAGGCTTCGGCCTGTGAAGGAGATGGCGCAGTCCCACGAGTACCTGAGCATCGAGTACTCAGAGGAGGAAGTGTGGCTCACTTGGACTGACAAGAATAATGAGCACCATGAGAAGAGTGTGAGGCAACTGGCCCAGGAGGCACGGGCAGGCAATGCCCACGACGAGAATGTTCTCAGCTACTACAGGTGCTCACTTGGTCCTAGCTCCTTCCCCTCCCCCTTCCACTGCTTTCTGTGCCCTGTGAGCCTTTTCAGCAGGCCTTCATCCAATCCCTGCCAAGTATGAGGTGTACCAGTTTTACATGCAGCTGCTGGGAAAGATAAGTGAAGGCTGACTATGTAACCTGAATATCACTGGGTGGCTTGGGGCCAGGCTCAGCACAGTAACCAGGTTTAGAGGAAACCCAGATCTGTCTCCCAACATAAAAACAATAATGTTAGATAACACTTATTAAATTCTTATTATATACCAGGCACTGTTCTAAGCACTTCACCTGATCACTCATTTAAGCCTCACAACAACTCTGTTAAGTAGGTACTATCAGTACCCTTGGAAACCCTGGTGGCGTAGTGGTTAAGTGCTACAGCTGTTAACCAAAATGTCGGCAGTTCAAATCCACCAGGTGCTCTGTGGAAACTATGGGGTAGTTCTACTCCGCCCTATAGGTGGCTATGAGTCGAAATTGACAGAAATGAGTTTTATTTTTGTATCAGTACCCTCATCTGGAGCCCTACTGGCACAGTGGTTAGGAGCTCAGCTGTTAACCAAAAGGTTGGCAGTTTGAATCCACCAGCCACTCCTTGGAAACCCTATGGGGCAGTTCTACGCTGTCCTATGGGGTCGGAATCGACTTGACAGCAATGGGTTTAGGTATCAGTACCTTCACTGTAAAGTTGGGGAAACTGAGGCACAGAGAAGCAAAGGAACTTGACCAAGGTAGGACAGTCTTAAGTGGTAGAGCCATAATTTAACCCCAGGGCATCTGGCTGCAGAGCCTGTGGTAGGCAATGCCAGTTTCTGAGGCAGTGGCTAAACTAAGGGCTTTACGCCACATGGTGCAGGCAAAGCTTCCTGCATCCCTCATGTTTACATCTCTTTCGCTAGAATCTCACACCTGCACCAGCTGCTTGGCTTCCCCTTCTCTCCCTGTCTTGCCCTCACCCTCCCTGCCCCAGGCTGGCTCTTTTCCCCTCCTCACTCTTCTCCCCGTCCCCCAGCCTTTCTCTTTGGTATCTCTCTTCTCTCAGCCATCTTTCTTTCCAGTCAGCTCCAAACAGACCTGCCCGGGCTGAGCTATCGAAGTGTCTTTCCTCAGCGAAAAACCCAAACCCAAACCCACTGCTGTCAAGTCGATTCCAACTCATAGCGACTCCATGTGTTACAGAGTAGAACTGCTCCATAGGGTTTTCTTGGCTGTACCGGTAATCTTTACGGAATTAGATGCCAGGCTTTTCTTCTGCAGAGCCGCTGAGTGGGTTTGAACTGCCAACCTTTAGGTTAGCAGCCAATGGCCAACCACTTTTGCCACCCAGACTCCTTCCTTCTTAGCAGACTGCTTTCCCTCTTCCCTCTCTTATTCAGAGTTGACTCCCTCGCTACAGTGGCCAATGCATGGTTTAGTCTGAATCCCATTGCCACTCCACCCAGCCCTCAGCAAACCCAGAAGAGCCCTAGCAGCCCCTCTGCTGGTGTCCTCACTGTCTCCCCGCCCCACAGGTACCAGCTGAAGCTCTTTGCCCGCATGTGCCTGGACCGGCAGTACCTGGCCATTGATGAGATCTCCCAGCAGCTGGGCGTTGACCTGATCTTCCTGTGCATGGCAGACGAGATGCTGCCCTTTGACCTGCGTGCCTCCTTCTGCCACCTGATGCTGCATGTGCATGTGGACCGCGACCCCCAGGAGCTGGTCACACCTGTCAAGTTTGCCCGCCTCTGGACTGAGATCCCCACGGCCATCACCATCAAGGAGTGAGATGGGTGGGAGTTGGGCAGGCGGGGGCAGAGGCTGGGGTGGGAGGACCACAGGGACCCTCGTGCCTTACTGCCTCCTCCTTCAGCTATGATTCCAACCTCAACGCCTCCCGAGACGACAAGAAGAACAAGTTTGCCAACACCATGGAGTTCGTGGAGGACTACCTCAACAACGTGGTCAGCGAAGCCGTGCCCTTTGCCAATGAGGAGAAGAACAAGCTCACCTTTGAGGTGGGCTGGGGGAGGGGGAGCGCCTGGGGGCTCGAGGGTCAGTGGGGCTCTGCCTTGGCCCCTCACTGAGCCTCGGTCTGCACCTGTGACCCCACTTCCTCAGAGCCCCAGCCAGGACAGGGGGACCACATAGATGGCTGGGGTGTTTGAAACAGGGTCCCCTTCCCCTCATCCCATCAGCCCATCAGCCCAGGGCCAAGTCTCAGACTCCTGGCAGGAGTTGGACCTTTCATGTGCCCAGCTGGCCCCCACGATTTCCTACATTGCTGCCCTGTTCCCTCAGGGCAACCTCCCTTGAAGGGCTGGGCATAGGCCTCCTTCTTCAGTTGGGCTGCCCTTGTCTGGGACCCTGGACTCTTGTGTCCAAGCAGCCCTGCCCTGCCAGAGACCCTATCTCTTTCCCAAAGACCCACCCTCCCGGGAGCCTCACCCTCAGTATGCCCCCCGCCCCCAACCCCACCTTCCCCTGCCCTGGCCCCTGGCTCTAGTCTATCATCCTGGCCCTGGCCCGTCCCTCCTGAGGCCCCGCCCCCTCACTGAGGCCCCGCCTCCTCCCTGCAGGTGGTCAGCCTGGCACACAATCTCATCTACTTCGGCTTCTACAGTTTCAGTGAGCTGCTGCGGCTCACCCGCACGCTGCTTGGCATCATCGACTGCGTGCAGGGTCCACCGTCCATGCTGCAGGCCTACGACGACTCGGGGGGTGAGTCAGGGCGCAGCCACCCACCCCCAGCCTTCCTCGGTCTCCTTTTAGTGCCGGAAATCCTCTCTGATCAACCCCTTGTGCAACTGGCCTCCTGGCTCTGCTGCAAGGGGATGTCTTGGGCCCCAACCCCAACTGCACTAGAGAGGGCCCCTGCCCAGAAGCAGTGGAGACCCAGGGTCTGGGAGAGTTGTCTTCTAGGACCGGCTGACCCTGAGGGGAGATAATGAGAGTGGAGGGGAGACACAGGCCCTGCCTTCATGGAGCCACAGTGGGAGAGAAGACACAGCCCAGTTATCATCATCATGGAGGGGGAAGGGAGGCACAGCTTGTCTGAGGGATGAGGCACAGTATTGCCTCAGGGACACTCCATGGGGCTGCATAAACTCATCTAAACAAAAGCTCATAGAAACTGACGCCTGGGTTTTAGCCTCCCACACAGTGTCCCCTTAGCCCCCCCATGCTCTGTAGCTGCTCTCATGGTTTCCCATGTGGGAATTCTCACCGATCTTCCCACACAACTCATCTTTGCCTGAGCCGTCCATTCTTTTCCTGGATTTGGCTTAAAGCTCACCTCCCCCAGGAAGCCTTCCTGGGTTTGCCCTGTGTACGAATGGTGTGGGGGCAGTGTCTGACCGCCTCTAACTTCACAAGGGGGAAGAAGAATCAAGATCAACTGCCCAAGACTGTTTCCTATGACATGGTGATCAGACATGCCTTCTTTCTCCGCCATCTATACCAATTCTGACACCAACTGTCCCTTCCATGGCACTCTCTACTTCTTTGCTGGGTTTGATAATTCATTGCAGTGGCCACAAAGAATTTACAGACCATACTCATGATTATGGGGTTTATTTGGAAAGAAACAAGTTACATTTCAGGCTCAGGAACATTCAAGGATACAGTTCTTCACCAGGACAGCCTCTTCCCAATCAGTCTCACAGGCACGCCTCTCCCTGACCCTCAGTCTCTGCCCAAAGGCACTCAGCTTCCTCACTCTGTGGATTGAAAAGCCCCTGCGCCATCTCCTGCGGGTCTCTCCTGCAGGTCTCTGTTGCCGGTCTGGCCTTCCTTGGTGGTGGTGGGCTCTTCTCTTCTTCCCACCTGTGGGATTGCTCATTTCAAGCCCAGCGGGATGGCAAAACTGACCAATCCCTTTTGTGGGGCACAATTACCCTATCACACAGTCCCACCTAATCACTTGGGCAGAAGTTACAAGACCATGGCTAGAAAGGCCACACAAAAGTGAACCATCACACCACACCGTGCCCCTTCCTTAGCATGGTTGTGCCCTGCAGCTAACAGTGAGAGATGGTGTGAGCCCTCTGCCTCCCTATCAGACTGGGACCCCTGCTATGCCACCTCTGTAACCCCCTTCTGCTTCCTCCACCACAGGCAAGAATGTGCGGAGGTCCATCCAGGGCGTGGGGCACATGATGTCCACCATGGTGCTGAGCCGCAAGCAGTCTGTCTTTGGTGCTCCCAACTTGTCTCCTGGCACCAGTGCTGCTGAGCCCCTGGATCGAAGCAAGTTTGAGGAGAATGAAAACATTGTGGTGATGGAGACGAAGCTGAAGATCCTGGAAATCCTTCAGGTGGCTAGGCCAGGACAGGGGTGGGAAGTGTTGGGAATGGGGGCAGGTAATGGGGTTGGGGTGGGGGTGGGCAGGTGAACCCCCCTCAGATTGCAGTATTGTTCCACTATGATAGGTGTCCAGCTCATTTGTTCTCAAAGTGTGGCCCCTGGACTAGCAACATCACTTGGGAACTTGTTCTCAAGCTCCACCCCAGACCCACTGATTCAGAAACCCTGGGTTGTGGGGCCCACAGTCTGTGTAGTGATTCTGATGCACATGACAGTTTAACTCAATTCTCCCATTTACAGATGAGCAAAGTAAAGAGGGTGAAGTTGGGGACTTTCCCAGGTCACACAGAGATTTTGAGGCAGAGCTAGAGATTTGAGAACCCATTTCCCAGCAAGGTGGACACAGTCATTCCTGTTCTGGGTCTTGTCTGAGACCCTCCAGCAACACTTGGGGAAGGGGCTTGTAGAGGAGGGAAAAGGACCCTTGCTTTTGCTTTGGGGCCACTAGATGATGGGAGTGACCTCCATGGGGAGCCCAGTCTGGCATGGCCTGGTTGAGGGAGTTGGAAGAGGGGGCTTCTGTCTCATTCTGGAGGGTCTGAGTCCTGGGGTGTGGCCAGAGGCCCTGTGCTCATGAGGATGACGCCATTCAAGGGTGTCTGCAAACTCTGTGCCTCACCTCCCAACCCACAGTGGCTTCTCTCCTGCTCCACTCACAGTCCTCAGTTTCCCCCACTTCCTGGGAACCCTGGGTCTATTTGGCAGAGCAGGTAGGAGGGCAAGGGTGGGCCTTTGACCTGGGGAGCTTAGTTTCCTTTGCTGTCAGCATCCAGTCTGGGAAGGTGGGTCTGAGTGGGCTGGGAGGGTTGTCTGTCTGATTCTGAAAGGAGGTGCCAACCCCACCATCAGGACAGGAGTTGGGGAGAGGATGCCGTGAACCTCCCTGGGGGAGAGAGGTCTTGATTGTTTGGTTGTGACTCCCCAAGCATCCTGAACATCTGTGCTAAGAACCCCCACCCCTAGAGTGGTCAGAGCTCATCTGGGGTGCCCTCTTGTCCTCCATAGAGCAGGAATGGTGTCCTGACCTTAGAATGTCCTCATCTGTCCTCTTCCCACCCTCCAGTTCATCCTCAATGTCCGCCTGGATTACCGCATCTCTTACCTGCTATCTGTCTTCAAGAAGGAGTTTGTGGAAGTGTTCCCCATGCAGGACAGTGGAGCTGATGGCACGGCCCCCGCCTTCGACTCCACCAGTGAGCCTCATTCCTCGCTCACCCTGCTCAGCCCCCTTCATGCTCAGGAAGGGCCCAGAGAGGCTTTGAGACTTGCCCAGGGATATTCAGCAGTGGGATGGAGCCTACCCCTTTGTTTCAATCTGCAGAGGTCTTTCCTCTCCACTGTCTCATTTAATTGCCCCAGTGAGGGGTGGGGGAGAGAAGGGATCATTCCCTCCTTTTCCTAAACGGGGAAATTGGGGCCCACAGAGCGGCAGGGACTTGCCCAAGGTCACACAACCAGTTAGGCTGAGCCAGACCAGAAGGAACCTGGTCTCCTGACCCACAGCCAGAGCTCTGCTCACCCTGGCACTGCCCTGCAGGGTAGCTGGGGCTATCTGGTCTCTGCCCTGGTTGCTTCCATCCCGTAAGCTCTGCACCCCCACCCCTGGGAAGGGGGAGGCAGAGATGGGATGGGGAGGGGTTTGGAGGCAGGCAGAGGGGCTGCACCCTGACTAGTGCAGGGCAAGAGGTGGGTTAGGCTTCTCCATGTTCTTTAGCTACTGTGTCCCCCACTCTTCCTGGGCTTGGAGCTACCACCTGCCCCCATCTGTCCCCTCTTGCTCCCCACAGCCGCCAACATGAACCTGGATCGCATCGGGGAGCAGGCGGAAGCCATGTTTGGAGTGGGGTGAGGCCAGGGTTGAGGTGGGGGATGTGTGGGGTTGGGTGGGCGATGCCGACACAGGCTAGAGACTCCCTCTTGGGACAGTTTGAGTTTCCCCAAGTTGGGGGATAGCCCCTCCCTCTTCTGTCATTGCCTCCTAAGACCTCACAGACCCCATCTGTGCTCTGCCCACCCCCGTTTTCTGCCCAGCCCCAGTGTTGTAGGGGCCACTTGGGTCGCAGTGTCCTCCTAATCATTCCCCTGCCTCCATCCAGGGCAGTTGTGCCTCTATTGATGTAGCAGGACTTGGGTCAGGTAGCTGGAAGAACTTCCCCCAGGCTCACAGCAGGAAGGAGGTGTGGGAGGTATGCAGGCTCCTCTACAGAGGATGACCCCGCCCCCAGGGGTCCTGGTCAGAGTATTAAACAACTGGAATGGCTGGGGCTGGTGCAAGGAGGGGCCACCCGGAGGTGGGGCTCTTAACCATTTTGTGCTGTGCTCTTGGCGTCTGGTGAAGCCTGTGGACCCCCTTTCAGAATCACGTTTTTAAATTCGTAAAATAAAGTACATAAAGTTACAAAGGAAACCAACAAATTGAAATATAGTTATCAAATATTGAGAAAAAGACATTTGAAGTGACAGTTATACATGGCGCCTCCTTTACTAACACGTTCAGTAACAAGCTGCAGCGGCGGGTCTAATTAGTCCCGTGACTTGAAGCCGTGGTGAGTGTAAATGTGATTTCACGATTTCTGTAACAACTCTAAGGTGATGTGCAAACATCTGTGGTTTCTTCTGGTGACAAAGTCACAGGTACCACTAATATACCCTGCACTGCAGCTTGCTTCTTGTCTTCCTCGTGGTTGGTGGAGGTTGGTAAAAATAAAGATATTGTTTTTCCCCATCTCTGTTCATGGACCTGACTTCTATCCTTGAATCTCCTTGGGGTCTGTGGGCCCTGTGTTAAGAGCCCCTGCTTCAACTGTTTAATAAAGGGGACATGGGGGTTACTGGGGCGGGGGCTCAGGGCAGTGGTTTTTTACAAGCTGGTGAGAAAACGTCAATGTTTTCTTTTTTTTGATATTAATATTCTATTTTATTTTGATGAAAATATACACAGGAAAACCTGCTCCCATTCAGCAGTTTCTGGACACAAAGATCAGTGACATTGGTTCCATTCGTCACATTGTGTCAACATTTTTGTCATTTCTGTTCCAGTTGTTTCACTCCCATGGCCTTAAACTCCCTGCCCCCAACCTTCTCATCTATGCTTTGGAGTAGTTGTTGTCCATTTAGTCTTATATAGATAATTTTTTTTTTAAATGCAATACTTGAGAGAAAAAGTCAATGTTTTGAATAAATATTATGCTGAGCAATGCATCTGCTGGATGGGCGGCAGGGCCAGTGGCCCCCTGTCTCCCTCAGGCAGCGGGAAGCATGCCACTCACACTCCGCATCCCCCCTGGTGCCCGCCTGCAGGAAGACGAGCAGCATGCTGGAGGTGGACGATGAAGGCGGCCGCATGTTCCTGCGCGTGCTCATCCACCTCACCATGCACGACTATGCACCGCTGGTCTCGGGCGCGCTGCAACTGCTCTTCAAGCACTTCAGCCAGCGCCAGGAGGCCATGCACACCTTCAAGCAGGTGCCACCGCCCCGCCCTCCTGCCTGAGCAGCCTGACCCCCTGCTTGTATCACTGTTAGGTTTCGGCTGGACACTGGGAGTAAGCTCGAGGGGCACTTGAGATGTACCCCAGGGTGGCACAAGCAGTTTGTGATCAGCTGCTGACCTAAAGGCTGGCAGATCAAACCTATCCAGTGGTACCAGAGAAGAAAAGGTCTAGCAATCTGCTCCCATTAAGATTACAGCCAAGAAAACCCTGTGGAGCAGTTTTACTCTGTAACACATGGTATTGCCATGAGTCAGAATGGACTCAACAGCAGTGTTTTTTTTTTTTTTTTTTAACTTCCTTAAGAAGTCTCTGGGTGGTGCAAATGTTATCATGCTCAGATGCTAACCAAAAGGCTGGAGGTTCAAGTCCATCCAGAGGCATCTTGGAAGAAAGACGTGGTGCTACTTCCAAAAAACCAGCTGTGTAAACCCTATGGAGCACAATTCTACTCTGACACACATGGGGTTGCCATGAGTTGGAGTTGACCTGCAACTTTTTTTTTAATCTCATTAAAGGTGAGGACCAAGCTTAGCCACCTTTGTCTCCCGGCTCATTGCCTGGCACAGTCTACAGCAATTTCTTATGATGTGGACAGGACTTCACAGCTTGCCAGCTATGTTAAATACATCTCTGTGAAGGGCTTCGAATCATGCCTGGCATATAGTCAGCCCTCACTAAGGGCGACTGGTTGTTGTTAATGTGATGTCCTGTAGTCTGGACAACTCCCTGTGTAATATCTACCTTAACTGGGTCTAAAAAAAAACCCAAACCCATTGCCATCGAGTTGATTCTGATTCATAGTGACCCTATAGGACAGAGTAGAACTGCCCCATAGAGTTTCCAAGGAGTACCTGGTGGATTCAAACTGCCGACGTTTTGGTTAGCAGCTGCAGCACTTATCCACTACGCCACCAGGGTTTCCTAATCGGGACTAGCTGGCATTTAATGAGTGCTTACTGAGTTGAGTACCAGGCACTGAGCACCGTACTTGCATTATCTCATGGGGTTATCGCAATTGCCCTGCCTACATGGTTACTACTCTTATTCCCATTTTGCAGATGGGGGGAACTGAGGCACAGGGAGCCTTCGCTCCTTGCCCACTGACCCAGAGCCAATAAAGTAAGATCCAGACTCAGGCCCAGGTCTTTAGGGTTCGGGTCCCTCTTTCAGCCAGCATTCAGTGATGCCAGTATGCTTTGCCCTGCCCCATTTGGGGTCCGAGTGAGCAAGTGACAGGCCACAGCAGCAGCGTGTGACATGAGTCAGTGAGTAACTGAAGCCAGGTGGTGTGTCAGCTCAGCGCAGGGAGTGCATAGGGCCATCAGGGAGGGCTTCTGGAGGAGGTGGACTTATGGCAGGGTTGTAAACGCTGAGTAGGATTTGACTTGGTGGAGAGGTGCAGGCAGTGCAGGAGCAAGACCTGGAAGAGGGAAGGTGCTGGGAGTTCTCTAACTGGCAGTGGACCCAGATTTTATCGGCCAGCCCTGTCCTTGACCTTCAGGTGCAGCTGCTGATCTCAGCCCAGGATGTGGAGAACTACAAGGTAATCAAGTCAGAGCTGGATCGGCTGCGGACTATGGTCGAGAAGTCGGAGCTGTGGGTGGACAAAAAGGGCAGCGGCAAGGGCGAGGAGGTAGAGGCAGGCGCCGCCAAAGACAAGAAGGAGGTGAGCGGGGTTGTAGGGAGCTGGGGCAGGACCCTCTGCGAGGGCTGGGCCTAGCTGACCCTGGACCCTCTCTGTGCCCCTAGCGGCCCACGGATGAGGAAGGCTTTCTACAACCACCTGGGGAGAAGAGCAGTGAGAACTACCAGATCATCAAGGGCGTAAGTGGCAAGGGCACACAAGGGTGGGGTCTGCAGCCCACCTGCCCCGAGGCTGCAGCTGGCCCGCCTCCTCTGCCTCCCCTCTGCTGGCCACTGGCCCTCAAAATAGACATTGTCCAGCTTTTCCTGCATGCTAGAAACAACCCTGCCGAGGTCCACGTGGGATTATTTTAAAGCTGCAGGGATTTAATGAAATTCCATTTCACAGTCATATTGCTCTATTTATTCCCATGGGTGGATTTGGGTTTTTTACTGCTTCTCTGGTTGGTTGCGATGATCTGATTCCATGGTCATGACCTCCTTTTCCCCTTCCTGTCCCTGACACGAGCCAGGACTTGTCTGTGGTGGGCAGGAGACTCTGACCAGCCCTGGTGGGTGAGCCAGGCAGAAGGGAAGCTTGAGGAGGAGGGAAGGGACTCTGGGCTCACTCCTGTCCTCTCCAGATCCTGGAGCGGCTGAACAAGATGTGTGGTGTTGGGGAGCAGATGAGGAAGAAGCAGCAGCGGCTGCTCAAGAACATGGATGCCCACAAGGTCATGCTGGACCTGCTGCAGATCCCCTATGACAAGGTGCTGCCAAGGGTCATCCCTATCCTGACCCCTGACTTCTGACCTCTGACCTCCCAGGCCAGTCCTAAACTTTGACCTGACCCAAATTGCACACTAAACCTCTAATACAACCTAACACAGCCTCATCTTGACTTTTTATGCTGACCAGTTCCCCCAAAATCCAAAAACCAAACCTGTTGCCATTGAGTCGATTGTGACTCACAGCAACCCTATAGGATAGAGTAGAACTGCCCCGTAGGGTTTCCGAGGAGCGTCTGGTGGATTTGAACTGCTGACCTTTTGGTTAGCAGCCGAGCTCTTAACCACTGTACCACCAGGGCTGCAAGAGTACCAATAACTAAAAAAAACCCATTGCTGTCAGGTCTATTCTGACTCATAGAAACCCTATAGGACAGAGTAGAACTGCCCCATAGTGTTTCCAGGGAGCAGCTGGTGGATTTGAACTGCTGACCTTTTTGGTTAGCAGCCATAGCATGTCATAGCTCTTAACCACTGCACCACCTACCTACTTAATAGAGTTGTTCTGAGGCCTAAATGAGTGATCAGGTGAAGTGCTTAGAACCATCCCCAGACATACCTTTTCCTTTGAACTCAATCGTAGCATCATCTCAACCTTTGACCCTCTACCCCTCCTGATCTACTATGACCTTGATTTGACCCTAGCCTCACCCTGATTCTTCACCCTGACCCCAATCTTTGTCTCCCACACTCCAACCTAACCCTGAAAAATCTCAGTCTCATCTCAAACTTTGACCCTCAACCCCCTTACCACCTTGACCCACATTGGCCCTTATCTGACCCCAGCCTCTCCTTGACCCATGACATCAGCTCTGGCCTCTTTCTGCCCTGACCCCTGACTTTGATTTGTTATCCTAGTCTCACCCTGACCTCTTGCCCTGACCTGTCCCCAGACCCACCTTGAACCCGGACTCCAATCTTAGCCTCATCTCAACCTTTGACTCTCAACCCCTCATGTTGAATCACCTTGACTGACCTTGATCTTGATATGTCCCAAACCTCACCCTGACTCTGGACCCTGACCTGTCCCAACTTCTGCCTGACCGTGACTTCTTACTCTTGCCCCTCCACTCCAGCTTCATCAGATCGCAGCCAACCTCATCTCCACTTCTGACCCTCAACTCCTAACCTGAAGGCCCAGTCTTCACCTTAAACCTAGCCTCTTTGTGGTCCAAATCACAATCCCTGACCCAACCCCACACCTATCTCAGCTCAGACTCAGACCCAGCCTGGCCTTCCTCCCTGTGTCCAGCCTAGCACCGTCTCCCCTCCTCTCTGTACCCAGGGTGATACCAAGATGATGGAGATCCTGCGCTACACACATCAGTTCCTGCAGAAGTTCTGTGCAGGGAACCCCGGCAACCAAGCCCTGCTGCACAAGCACCTGCACCTCTTCCTCACACCGGGGGTGAGGGCAAACGGGTGGGGGCACCTGGGGGGGAAGGGGCCTAGACCTCTTTCTGATGCCCCACCCACCCACCTACAGCTCCTGGAGGCAGAGACCATGCAGCACATTTTCTTGAACAACTATCAGCTATGCTCCGAGATCAGCGAGCCCGTGTTGCAGCACTTCGTGCACCTGCTGGCCACGCACGGCCGCCACGTGCAGTACCTGGACTTTCTGCACACTGTCATCAAGGCCGAGGGCAAGTACGTCAAGAAGTGCCAGGACATGATCATGACTGAGGTGAGGGTGCAGCCAAGCGGGGCACTAGCTGCCTGGGGAACTGGGTACATGGGGAATTCAGGTGGCGGGCCATAGAGGAAGAACTCAGACGGTGTGTCACAGAGCTAGAGAAGTCAGACAGTGGGTCACAAAAGGAGAACTCAGGTGGTGGACTGTGGAGGGGGAATCTCAAGTTGCAGGCCACAGAGGGAGAATTAAGGCTGCAGGCCTAGTTGAACTCAGGCTACAGGCCCAACACAACTCAAGCAGGGACCCAGAGGAACTTAGGCAGTGTGCCTAGAAGAACTCAAGTGCTCACTCCTTTATTGTTTATTTAAAATTCATGAAGCACTTATATGTGCCAAGCAGTATGTATGCCTGGAGAAGTTAGTTGAGTGTAAGCAACTGGCCCAAGTGTAAGCGGGCAGTGACCACGTCCTTTGTGTTCATCACTTGAGCCCCAGTGTCCAGCACATAGTAGGTATTCAGTAAACATTTGTTAACTAAGGCGTGAAGGATGAAGGGCTGAGTCTAAATCTCGAGCAGATGTGTCTCCATCCTTGAGCATCTTACAGTGTCGGGGGAAGAAAGGAGCAAACACTAAAGTAGACCAGGGACATAATAAACAAGACACCATGTACTGGACGTGCTGTGCAGTGTTAATTATTACTTGCTATTATTGTATTACTGTGAATCATCTAATTGCTAGCATGAGAAGGATGCCATGTGCTCCATGAGGGTTTAAATTACAGCTGTGGAGCAAAGAGGAGGAGGAGGATGAGCCCAGCAGAGTGGGATTAGAAAGGGCTTCCTGGAGGAGGGCACCTCTGAAATGAGCCCCAATGGAACTTCTTTCCAGAGAGAAGAAGGGGGGACTTTCTGGGTCGAGGGCCAGTGTCCCTGATGGCAGAGGGTCTGAGACATTGGCCTAGGATTCTGAAGGCCAGGGAACCCCAAAATTCTAGGCATGGGAGAATTTTCATGAGTGTTGGGCAAGGGCTGGGATGAGAGTCTCAATTCTTCCCTGTTAAATGTAGGAGAAGGGTGGGGATCCATGGCCTGGTGGGCTGAGAAGGTCTGACATGTCCACCTCTCCCGCAGCTGACCAACGCAGGTGACGACGTGGTTGTGTTCTACAATGACAAGGCCTCACTGGCCCACCTGCTGGACATGATGAAGGCAGCCCGTGACGGCGTGGAGGACCATAGCCCCCTCATGTACCACATCTCCCTGGTAGACCTGCTGGCTGCCTGCGCCGAGGGCAAAAACGTCTACACTGAAATCAAGTGCACCTCCCTGCTGCCCTTGGAGGATGTGGTATCCGTGGTGACACATGAGGACTGCATCACCGAGGTGGGGCCTGTGTGTGCGTCCACATGCAGACCCACTGGCAGAGATGACTGGAGGGCAGGGGAAGGCCTCAGTGGGAGGAGGGGACAGGAGAGCCAAGGCAGGGCAACCATTCTGTCCTGCCATGTTGGGATGGGAAAAGGGAGGTGCAGGGCGATGGTGGTGGGGACATGGGGCAGCAGAGCAAGGGGAGGCCAGGGGAGGACTTAGTGAGGTGAGGTGAGAGACAGCCTGAGTGTGACACTGCTCATGACCCTGGCCTCGCACCCTGGCTGTCCAGGTGAAAATGGCCTATGTGAACTTCGTGAACCACTGCTACGTGGACACGGAGGTGGAAATGAAGGAGATCTACACCAGCAACCACATCTGGACACTCTTTGAGAACTTCACCCTGGACATGGCTCGGGTCAGTCCCTGTGGGGCATAGGCCTGGAGATGGGCTGTGTGGGCCTGGGCAGCTTCCCACGAGGGTGGGAGCAGAAGGGCCCCATTTGTTGGCTCACCCAGGCCTCTCCTGCTCCTACACCAGGTCTGCAGTAAGCGTGAGAAGCGCCTGGCTGACCCCACCCTGGAGAAGTATGTGCTGACCGTTGTGCTGGACACCATCAATGCCTTCTTCAGCTCCCCATTCTCTGAGAACAGCACTTCCCTGCAGGTGAGCTCCTGGCCCACTTTTGTGTAGGAAGGGGGAAATCAGAATATGTATGTATTCAGATTTGTTTGTGCTGCCTAAAGAAACAGCAGAAGGCTTCACAGGTGTATTAGTTATCTGTGCTGTGTAACAAATTTCCCCAAAGTTTTGCTGCTTAAAACAACAAATGTTTATTATCTTACAGTTTCTGTGGGTCAGGATTACAGTGGGAACCATACCATTGAATAAGAATTTCTAAATTCAGTGGGCATGGTGGAACCTGGGGTGGCAGGGGCCAAACGGCAGCACTTAATTGCTGAATACAAGGTGGGTGTGGTGACTGCAGTGGGCAGCAGAGCCAAAGCAATAGTCAGAACAGTCTGACTCTAGAGATCTCTGGCACTGACTAGGTGATCATGGTGTCAGACAGGAGGGAGGCCTGTAGATTATCAGGGGAAGAGGAGGAGGAATGTGGGAAGGAGGAGGGTAGCGTAAGTGGTTAACATGCTTAGCTGCTAACTGAAAGGTTGGCAGTTTGAGTCCACCCAAAGGTGCCTTGGAAGAAAGGCATGGGGATCTATTTCTGAAAAATCAGCCATGGAAAACTCTAGGTAGCACAGCTCTTCTCTGACACACATGGGGTCACCATGTGTTAGAATCCACTCACTGGTAACTGGTTTAGTTGATCATGGTATCCCTAGAACTGAAGTAGGTAGATGGCCTCGTACAGTCTTATCTGGTCTGTGTATGTGGAAAAGCTTTAGGTCAAGTGAACAGAAATTTGACAGAAAGAGAGAGTCACTATCCCTTAATCAGTTCCCAGATTCCAGACTTGAGCTAGTTCACATACCCAGAACCCCTTGAATGAAAGGGAGGCTGAGTCCCCCTAAGGAAGGACCCTGTTATACTACTTAAATCATAAAGAAACCCCAAAGGATACGCAAGGAACCAGTAAAAGGGGCTACTGTGGGAAATCCTGGTGGTGTGGTGGTTAAGAGCTACGGCTGCTAACCAAAAGGTCGGCAGTTCATATCCACGAGCCACGCCTTGGAAACTCTGGGGCAGTTCTGCTCTGTCGTGTAGGGTCTCTGTGAGTCGGAATCAACTTGACAGCAGTGGGTTTGGTTTTTGGTGTAGGCCAAGGAGCCAGGGGTGGTCTGGGAAGAGTGCTTCTGAGAGTGGTAGAATATTGGGTCCTACAGGAGAATGTAATTAAACTCACTGAGTTACACGTGTAGAAATTGTTGAATTGGCGAATGTTTTATTGTGTATGTGTTTACCACATACACACGTGCACACACACACAAATAATAAACAAACAAATAAATAAATAAGGGGGGAGAAAAAGAAGAACGTTGGGTCCTGCCCTCTTGACAAGGGTGGGTTTATTTATTTATTTTTAATGTTTATCGTGGTAAAATATATATAACAAAACATTCGCCAGTTAAATCATTTGTACGCGTACATTTCAGTGACATTAATTGCATTCATCGTTGCGCAACCCTCGAGGGGTAGGTTTATTTTGACACATATGTGTTTGGACCCTGGGACCTCTTTTGGGACACAGGACCCACCTCTCATCAGCCCCAGGGGAGGGTGCAGGGAGTAGGGGCAATGGGGACAAGGGTGAGGTGAGACTTCCTGAAGTATACCTTTTTATAAAGCCTTTTGATTTTTGAACCCTGTAAATACATCACCTGTTCACAACATTAATTAATTTAGTTAAATATTTTTTTAAGGAAGAAAAGGGTCAGCAATGGGGCTATGACCTTGGGGGACGGGTATGGTTCACTAACAGGGCTGCCAGGTACAGTTGGGCAGGTTGTGTACTGCTGAGTTCCGGGAAAGGGGGCACTTCTCTCCCACTGGCACAAAGGCACGTGATGGCTAGCGGAGGCCTTGTCCCTCCACCCTGCACCCAGCCGTGGTGAGCCCAGGTCACTGGGCCCGAGCTGTCCAGGGTGGGGGCTGGCTGGGCTGCAGCAGCAGTTGTGTGGCCTTTTCCAGACGCACCAGACGATCGTGGTGCAGCTGCTGCAGTCCACCACGCGGCTGCTCGAGTGCCCATGGCTGCAACAGCAGCACAAGGGCTCCGTGGAGGCCTGTATCCGGACCCTCGCCATGGTGGGTGAGTGTGCTGGGGTGTGGCCAGCTCCCAACCCCCACCCCCCCACAGGGACGTCTGCCCTCAAAGTCCAGACCTTATCCTTAAGCTCGACCATCACCTGCCCCCGGGGGTTCTCAGTAAGTCCTTCTTACTGTCTAACTGGCATCTCTGTGATTGAGAGAAAGGGGTATGCTGGGTGGGGTTGGGTGGGCATTCCCCAACTAGGTTTTTTTTTTACTTGCAAATGGTGTCAGGCAGGAGGGAGGCCTGTAGATTATTAGGGAAGGGGAGGAGGAATGTGGGAGGGAGGAGGGTAGGAGTCGGGGTGGAGCCAGGATGGAACAAAGATGCAGAAACCAGTTAACCAGTTGCTATCAAGTCAGTTCCGATTTGTGACGACCCCATGTGTGTCAGAGTAGAACTGTGCTCCATAGGGTTTTCAATGCTGATTTTTCAGAAGTAGATTACCAGGCCTTTCTTCTGAGGTACCTCTAAGCAAACTAGAACCTCCAACCTTCTTCAGTTAGCAGCCAAGCACATTAAACTGTTTGTACCATCCAGAGACTCCAAGAGGCAGAAAATCCCTATTCTTAGCCCAAAAAGGGGACAAGGGCCCCACAGTGTCTCAGGTGGGACCCAGGGTGGGGTCCCTGATCCCTAGGCCTTCAGTCTAGTTCCCCCTGCCCCGAGTCTGGTAGCCTTGAGCCCAGCCCTCTGGCTGGCCGACCTCTCACATCCAGCCCTCCAGTACCCCATCTCTCTCCCCACCCAGCCAAGGGTCGGGCCATCTTGCTGCCCATGGACCTGGATGCCCACATCAGCTCGCTGCTCAGCAGTGGAGTCAGCTGTGCCGTGGCTGCCCAGCGGAATGCTTCCAACTACAAGGCGGCCACGCGGGCCTTCCCCCGCGTCACCCCCACCGCTAACCAGTGGGACTACAAGAACATCATTGAGAAGCTGCAGGTGGGCCTGCCCCCAACTCCCGCCCCATACTCCCCTGACTGCCTTGCCTCCTGGCACCCACTGTGGGAGCTGCATGTTGACAGGGCAGTTGCCCCCTTCAGAAGGGCAGGTTCTCTGGGGGCATCCTGTCCTGTACTACCTACACCTTACCAGGAAGGGGCTAGTTACTCATCCCTTCCTTGGGGTCTGCTGGGACAGGCCCTGGGACAGGGGATTGAGGGGCATCATTGAAGGGGACCTGGGAGTGCTAGTGGGGCCGGGGCTCCTGAAGGGGGTTGGGACCACCCCTTACTCCAGTTTTTGGCACACTTCTGCCTGCGGTCTTGTCACCTATGGAGGCGATGTGGTAGGGTCACTATCCCCACAAGTCAGGAGACTGAGGTCCAGAGAGGGCAAGGGGTCTGCCCAAGGCTACACAGAGAGCTGGAGGAGGGGCTGGAAGAAAAGCCAGAGCTCATGGCTCCCAGCCAGGAGCTCTGAGCAGACAGACACCATGCTTTGTCCAGGGCAGCTCTGTGGGTCTGGGGACCCTCAGACTACACAGCAGGCCCCCTGTCCCCCAGGCCTCAGCCCTGACCCCTCCCCAGCCAGACTCAGGGCTCATGGGCTCAGGGCTCATGGGGCTGTTTGGTGCTTGGGTAGGGGAAGCATGGCAGCCAAGCCCTGGGCACCTCTCAGGCCTGGGTGGCCTGCCCCTTGCCCGAGGTGACCCTGCCCTACCCCCACAGGACATCATCATGGCCCTGGAGGAGCGGCTGAAGCCCCTGGTGCAGGCCGAGCTGTCCGTGCTGGTGGATGTGCTGCACTGGCCCGAGCTACTCTTCCTGGAGGGCAGCGCGGCCTACCAGCGCTGCGAGAGCGGGGGCTTCCTGTCCAAGTGCGTCTGGCCCGGTGGGGCAGGGGTGGGGGCCACTGGTTCAGAGGGCCTGCCGTGCACCTGCCTGGGGTAGGGAAGGGGCTACAGGGGGCAGCACTGAGCCTGCCCCTCCCTGCCGGCCCAGGCTGATCCAGCACACCAAGGACCTCATGGAATCCGAGGAGAAGCTGTGCATTAAGGTGCTGCGGACCCTGCAACAGATGCTGCTCAAGAAGACCAAGTACGGGGATCGGGTGAGTGCCCCGCAGGCCGGACACCAGGCAGGACTGACCAGGTGGACCCAGGAACTCAGGACCAGGGTTGACGGGCCAGTCGTTAAAAGCTGAAATGTATCCATGTAGCTGACCAACAGCTGCTGCCCTGTGTCCACTGTGGGGCCTCACTCCCATCTTCCTCCAGGGCAACCAGCTGCGCAAAATGCTGCTACAGAACTACCTCCAAAACCGGAAGTCCAGCTCACGGGGGGACCTGTCGGACCCCATGGGTGCTGGTCAGTACTGCCTGCCTCTGCTGTGCCTCTGGGTAGCCATTTGCCCTGTCCCTCCCTTCTGCTTTCTTGCCCCACCAGGCCCACTCAAGCGAGCCCCTTGCCCATTCCAGGCCTGGACCAGGACTGGTCAGCAATCTCGGCCACCCAGTGCCGGCTGGACAAAGAGGGGGCCACCAAGCTGGTGTGCGACCTCATCACCAGCACCAAGAATGAGAAGATCTTCCAGGAGAGCATTGGCCTGGCCATCCACCTACTGGATGGCGGCAACACTGAGATCCAGGTGGAGCAGGGAGTGGGTGGGGGTGCTGGCACTCACCTCCCTCGGGTGGGCAGCTCCCACTCATGAGGTGGGACAGGTGTGCCAAGCCACTGAAGCCGTGGGGGCTTGGCAGCAGGGCTGGGGTGCTAGTGGCCAATGCAAGTCTTGGCCACCCATTGGTGGGCGTCATCTCCCACATCTATTCGCTGCATCTGTCATGCAACCCCTTCTCCAACCCTGCACACCCCTCTCTGCTCCAGTCAGCCTGAGCCTCTTGTCCCCTCACCATGCTGCCTCTCATTATTGCCTCAGCCTCTGCTTAGGCCACTTCCCTTCGTCTTCTATATCCTCCTCAACCTTTGGTGCTCAGTGCAAGGCCTACCTCCTCCAAGAAGCCTTCTCTGATTTCTTTATCCTCATTCATTCATTCTATACATCTGCACTGGCACTTTCTGTGTACCTGGCAGTGTTCTAGGCACTGAGGGTTCAGCAGTGAACAAAAGAGACAAAGACCTGTGTTCTCTTGGCACTTGCATCCTAGCAGGGTGTGTGTGTCAGTGAATAAACATAATCCATACGCAGTATGGAGAACACATCCCAGATGGTGATGAATCAGGCAAGGGGCTTCGGGAGGGCTGGGGTTAGGGTTGTATTAACTAGCGTGATCGGGAAGGCCCTGAGTAGGGAATGTTTGAGTAAAGACCCGAAGGAAGAAGTAAGGCCGTGGACACACTAGGAAAGAGTCCCCAGGGTGGAGCAGGAGCCAGTACAAAGGCCATGAAGGGGGAAGGGGCTGGAGTGGTGAGAGTGGGGTGACAGGGCAGGTGGTGGGACATGGGGTGTGAGAGGGAGCAGCCATCACGTGGGACTCACAGGGACTGTGAGGCCATGGGTTTCTCTCTAGGTGAGATGGGAGCCACTGCAGGGTCTTGAGCAGAGGAGGGATGTGACTTAGACTTGAGGGCAGGGACAGATTACCCAGTAAGCAAAGTAGGCATGGGCTTACTTGTGCTTGCTTACTATCTGTAGTGAACAATTTCACGTGACTTTCAAAGAGGTGGTGAAATTATGTGAAACTGCTTACTACAGATTAGTAAGTAAGCATAAGTAAGCATTTGCATAACTTGCTTACTGGGTACTCCGTCCGTGTCGGGGATTATAAATTGGAAGGGAGGCTTTGATTCTTAGGAAGGTGCTGTTGGGTTGGGAGGGAGACAGATGCCAGCCATACCTAGAAGCAGAATTTTTGATGTGGTGAAATAATGTGAAATTGTTCACTATGGATTAGTAAGTAAGCACTAGTAAACCTGTGCTTACCTAGCTTATTGTGTAATCTGTCCCTGCTTGAGGGCGATCCCTCTGGCTGCTGTGTGGGAGACATAGGGCTAAGGGTCGAAGCAGGGGCTGGTCAGGAGGCTGGTGCAGCCCTCCACCTGCATGTCTCTGCAGTTTGGCCCTCCAGGCTCTTGGTCTTTCCGTCTCCTCCCCCTTAGTTACAAGGCATGGGGGTGTCTCTCTGCCACCAGCCTCTTCTGGTTTGGGCAGGTCTGGGGCCCCATCTGCCCCTGTCCTTGTCCCTGCAGCACAGGGCAGAGCTTAGGGGCCAGGCCCAGTACTAAGGCTGCCTCCACCCCACCAACCACCCCCAGAAATCCTTCTACAACTTGATGACGAGCAACAAGAAGTCCGAGCGCTTCTTCAAGGTGCTTCATGACCGCATGAAGCGGGCCCAGCAGGAGACCAAGTCCACAGTGACCGTCAACATGAGTGACCTGGGCAATCAGCCTCGTGAGGATCGCGAGCCAGACCCTACTGCCAAAGGTCAGAGGCACGGGGGCCATGGAGTACAGCATGGGGGTGGTGGGCAGGGATAAGAGGGTGCAGGGGAGGGATAAGGGTGAGGGGCACAAGGCAAGATGTGGAAGGTGGGGGGCTAGGGCGGGAACAGGGGGTGAGGGTCTGGCCTCACCAGGCCTTACCCTGCAGGCCGTGTGGCCTCCTTTTCCATGCCTGGCTCCCCATCCCGCTATTCGCTGGGCCCCAGCCTACGCCGGGGGCACGAGGTGGGGGAGCGTGTGCAGAGCAACGAGATGGGCACGTCTGTGCTCATCATGCAGCCCATCCTGCGCTTCCTGCAGCTACTGTGTGAGAACCACAACCGGGACCTGCAGGTGAGGGCCGTGACACTGCCCCCACCACCCAGCCCTGTGGCTGGCGATCCCCCACCCCCTGCAGACAGGTCCCTGGCGGGCCCCCTTCCCTGCTGGAGCCGCCCCATGCCCACCCCTGCTGTGTCCCGCAGAACTTCCTGCGCTGTCAGAACAACAAGACCAACTACAACCTGGTGTGTGAAACACTGCAGTTCCTGGACATCATGTGTGGCAGCACCACGGGTGGCCTGGGGCTCCTGGGGCTCTACATCAACGAGGACAACGTGGGCCTCGTCATCCAGACTCTGGAGACCCTCACTGAGTACTGCCAGGGCCCCTGCCATGAGAACCAGGTTTGCTGCCAGGGCAGCGGCAGCCGGGATGGTGGGGATAGGTGGGTAGGGGGCGGGGCTCAGGCTAGGGGCCTCTGGAGCTGCCACAAGTCTGAGGGGGCCTGGGCTTTGTGTCCCCCACTTTCCTCTTCCAGACCTGCATCGTAACGCATGAGTCCAATGGCATAGACATCATCACCGCACTGATTCTCAATGATATCAGCCCCCTGTGCAAGTACCGCATGGATTTAGTGCTGCAGCTCAAGGTGGGGCCGGGGCAGGTCTACGTTGTGTGCAGGGCATGTGTGTAATGTGTCTGCTGTTAGCATTGTGTGTGATGAGTGCAAGTTGTGGGGAAGTGATACGTGTGTGATGTGGGCATCACGTGTTGTGTGTGCAATGATGCCTGTGGTGATGTGTGCAGGCTGCATGTGTATAATACGCACATGTTCATGTGTCCACAAGAGTGAGGGTGTGAGCAAACCTGCTGGACATCCGCTTACTCTAGAAGCAAGTTCTGGTTTATCTGAGGTCCTCCTTTGTATGTGTCTGCTGTCTGGGGGAATTGAGTGTACCTGCCACAGGGTAGGGGTGAAGGTGGGCCTGTGGGTGGGGAGACAGGCACAGGGCTGGATATGCAGTACACTTCTCAGCAAACCCTGGGGGGGGTGGTGGGGGGAGTGGGCATGAGACAGCTTGAGGGTCAGAAGGGGCTGTTATGGGGTAGTGGCAGGCGTAGTGGGACCCTCAGACTGGGGCCATCCCCCCCATCCCCAGGACAATGCCTCCAAGCTGCTCCTGGCTCTGATGGAGAGCCGGCATGACAGTGAAAACGCTGAGCGCATCCTCATCAGCCTGCGGCCCCAGGAGCTGGTGAGGCTGGGCTGGTGGGCAGGTGGGGAAGTGTCACTGAGCAGGTGGACGGGGATGGGATTAGGGCCCAGCCTGCCTTTCCACCCGAGGAGAGGCCATTTGAGCAGGTGCTGTCCTGCCAGGTGGATGTCATCAAGAAGGCCTACCTGCAGGAGGAGGAGCGGGAGAACTCAGAGGTGAGCCCACGGGAAGTGGGCCACAACATCTACATCCTCGCGCTGCAGGTACCAGCCCCACCCGGTGGCCCTGCCCCAGTGACCACGCCCCCAGCAGCCGTGCCCACCCCGTGACTGCTCTGCTCTATCGCTCAGCTCTCCAGGCACAACAAACAGCTGCAGCACCTGCTGAAGCCTGTGAAGCGCATCCAAGAGGAGGAGGCCGAGGGCATCTCTTCCATGGTGGGTGCCCAAGAGCAGGGCTGGTAATGGGGGCGGGGCTTCGATCTAGGGGCGGGGCTGGTGGGAGATCGGGAGGGCAAGTATCTGGGGACAGAGATGGGAACTGAGGGCAGGGGTCTAACTGAGGGCAGGGCTCTGACTGAGAGCCAGGATGAGGGCGGAACTGAGAACTGAGGGGCTAGCTAGAATCCGGACCAGGGGTCTGAGCCAGGAACTCAGGGAGGAGCTGCCGTCTCGGGACATGGCCTGTAAGTGGGACATGGCCTGTAAGTGGGACATGGCCCGTAAGTGCGTGGACCTAGGCTCTGAGGGGGCGGGGCTAGAATTGGGGGCGGGGCTCAGGAAGGTGGGAGCAAGACTGGGAGGCGGAGTGACTGGACTTGGAGGTGGGAGCCAGGTTGGAGTGGGTCTGGGATGGGTCTGAAAGCCTCAAGAACGGCGGAGGCTGCATCTGGGCAGGACTGAGGAGGGCGCTGGCTGTCCTATGTATCTTCTGGATATAGTTTCTGCCCCCCACCTAGTGGTTGGAGCCCTAGTTGGGCTGGGCTTGGTTGGGCTGGCAGGGGGGACACTGGGGTGTAGTTCAGAGCTGGGCTCAGGTTGGGCTCAGGCATGTCAGGGGTGGACCTGGGTGGGAATCAGATGCTAGGCTGGACTGCAGGGGCTGCCAGCCTGACCTCAACTCTCCCACCCCCAGCTCAGCCTCAACAACAAGCAGCTGTCTCAGATGCTCAAGTCATCCGCACCAGCACAAGAGGAGGAGGAGGACCCCCTGGCCTACTATGAGAACCACACGTCCCAGATTGAGGTGGGGCCCCAGGACAGCAGGGGTGGGAGTGAGGCAAGGGCTGTGTGTGCCGGTGTGACGCCCGAGTGTGTGCCCAGATTGTGCGGCAGGACCGAAGCATGGAGCAGATTGTGTTCCCGGTGCCCGGCATCTGTCAGTTTCTGACGGAGGAGACCAAGCACCGGCTCTTCACCACCACTGAGCAGGACGAGCAGGGCAGCAAAGTGAGCGACTTCTTCGACCAGTCCTCCTTCCTGCACAACGAGATGGAGTGGCAGCGGAAGCTCCGCAGTGAGGACCGCGGGGTGGGCCGGAGGGTGGGGCCCCAGAGTTACTCACTGATGCTCCCTCTGGTGGGTGCCTGAAAGCCCACCATTGCAGCCTATCACGCCCCCACCCCCAGGGAGGGGCTCTTCCAAACATGTTTCCCTCCAGAAGTGGGGCTGGAGCTCATGAGGGCAGTGGGTCCTGGGCGGGGTGGGCAGAGGGTGTTAATAGCTCTTGGCTGTCCCCTCCCCAGGCATGCCACTGATCTACTGGTTCTCCCGCCGCATGACCCTGTGGGGGAGCATCTCCTTCAACCTGGCTGTTTTTATCAACATCATCATTGCCTTCTTCTACCCGTATGTGGAGGGAGCATCCACAGGTGAGGATGCAAGGCTGGCAGGCAGGGGCTGGGCCTGGAGCCTACCATGTTCCCCTCCCAGGTGAGGGCAGAAAGCCTTGGGGCTAGCCAGGCTCTGAGGGTACCAGATACGGAGTGGGGAGAAGGAGGTACACTGCATTGCCCTCTGGGCTCTGCACTGATTGGGGAGACACACACAGGGTCCTTGACCTCTGGGCCAGATTGGGCTGGGCTTGGCCTAGTTGGAGAAGCACACGTGCAGGCACAGGTACTCATACATGTGCACACACACTCATACACACAAACACAGTCACATACACACGTTAACACACACACTCACAGATACGTAAGCCAGAAACAAAATGTAGATGATGTAAGCAAACGTTTCTATAGCAGCAGCTGGATAGGGCCTCCCGCCTAGGCCTAGAGATGCAGGTATGAGGAGGCGGCTAAAACCAGGTGACCAGAAACTTAATAGGGAAGGCTTCCAGGAAGGAACAGTTTCTTGGGGCCTCTCGGCCTGTGTTGGGGCTGCGGTGGATTAAGCAGGCCTGCTCACCCGCTGCCCTGGTCCTTAGGCGTGCTGGGCTCCCCGCTCTTCTCACTGCTGTTCTGGATTCTCATCTGCTTCTCCATTGCGGCCCTGTTCACCAAGCGCTACAGCATCCGCCCCCTCATCGTGGCGCTCATCCTGCGCTCCATCTACTACCTGGGCATCGGGCCCACGCTCAACATCCTGGGCGCCCTCAATGTGAGTGCCAGCAGGGAGCCCCACCCCCACCCCCAAGTCACCCCCTTGTTCATATGCAGTCAGAACTGCAACTTCCCGGCAGCCACTGCTCTGCCTCATCTCCCTCCTCCCTGCCCTGGGATCCCAGGCTCATCCTAGACCAGTAGTCGGGACCATTCCATGCCTCCTCCCTCTCTCAACAACTTGGGGCAGCTGGCACTCAGGCAGGCAGGCAGGAGTTACTTTGGGGCACTAGCTTCAGGCCTGCTGTATACACTTGGGCTGCTTGTGCACTGCCAACGTCACTGTTCCCATTGTAGACATCGGAAATTTGCTTCTATGATGATTTCCTAACAGATGGAAATAAAGTGCCTTGGGCAAGGGGTGCCTTTTCCCAAAACACTATAAAGGCCAGGGGTGGTCTCTGTTCCCATTCTCCTCTACCTGCACCTCAATTTTCTCCTGGAGGTAGGGCTTCTTATTCTGAGTTCCAGGGGCCCAGATGTATTTCTGAAAGCACTTTCATTAATGCCATCCCGGCCAGGCTGAGCATCGGGTGGGCATGGTGGCAGGGGTCAGAGAGATTCAGGGTAGGCAGTAGGCACTGATCCCCTGTGCCCTGCACTTGCCCACAGCTGACCAACAAGATCGTGTTCGTTGTGAGCTTCGTGGGCAACCGTGGCACCTTCATCCGTGGTTATAAGGCCATGGTCATGGACATGGAATTCCTCTACCATGTGGGCTACATCCTGACTAGCGTCCTGGGCCTCTTTGCCCACGAACTCTTCTACAGCATCCTGGTGAGGCCGCTGAGTCGGGTGGGGCCAGACAGGGGTGTGTGGGCAGCTGGGGTTCACGCAAGTTGCTAGCAGTTCCCCAGCACCAGCCTCTCTGTCCAGTCCTCTTGCTGCTGGGCTGCGAGGAGTAAGTTTTCAGAGTCCTCCTCCACCTGACCCAGCCCTGGCCCTCAGGGCCCTGGCAGCCACTCCTGCCCCCATCTGATCCATCTTCCCAGTTCAGTGGTGGTGCAAACCTGCACTCTGGAGCCAGACCACCTGAATTTGGATCCCGGCTTGGCCACTATTAGCTATAAAACTTTGGGCAAGTATTTTAACTGCTCTGTGCCTTAGTTTCCCCATCTGTAAAATGGGGATAACAACAGCACCTACCTTCTAGAACAATTGTGAGAATTACTTGAGCTAATGCACGAAAAGCACCTGGAGTGTTTCATGGTATATCATAAGTGTGCTGTGAGAGTTGGCCATCCTTCTCCCTCTGTGGTTGGTATTTGCCTGCTCATTCCACCCCTCACCTTTCCCTTTTGGTGGCCTGTGAACTCCAGGTTCCTCTGAGAAACCTTCCAAACAGGCATACTGGCTTGGTTACTCCTTTGCAAACCCCAGTGCAGGAAGCTGTGGTGAACTATAGGAGCTGGGTGAAGGGGGCCAGTGGACCCCCAGTGAGGTAGGCCGGCTCAGCCCCTCAGGGCCCCATTCCTGCCCCTGCAGCTCTTTGACCTCATCTACCGTGAGGAGACACTGTTCAACGTCATCAAGAGTGTGACCCGAAATGGCCGCTCCATCCTGCTGACCGCCCTCCTGGCCCTCATCCTGGTCTACCTCTTCTCCATCGTGGGCTTCCTCTTCCTCAAGGATGACTTCATCCTTGAGGTTGACCGGCTGCCCAGCAACCACTCCAAAGGTCTGGGAGGCCTCCCTCTGGGGCAGATGTGAGGGTCATGAGGTCTGGCTGGCACAAGTGACCGGCATCAGGACCAGGACCTGGCAGCACTTGTCCCACCAGGATCCTTGCCTCAGGTTCTCCTCTTGGGTGGTGGGGGAGGCCTAGCTCACACCCACTTGCCTCCCTCACTCCTAGAACTAAAGTGTGGGAGAGCCTTTGGTCTCTAACTCCTTAAGAAGCTACTTGCTAGAGAGCTAGAGCCTCCTGCAGGGGCTGCCCATGTGCCGGGCTCAGGATCAGAGACCCCCTCCCTGCCCTCAGCGTGCAGCCCATGGGAGCTAGGACTCGAAGACCCTTCACTTGTAGCCAGAGTGAGATGCAGGCAGGATCAGGGAAGGCTTCCTGGATGCTGTGATGTTGGGGCCAGGTCCTGAGAGGTGATTTGGCCGGGCATTTGGACTGCCTTGTGACTCGTGCGTGTCTCCTCCAGCCAGCCCCCTGGGGATGCCACATGGCGCTGCCACATTTGTAGGCACGTGCAACAGGGAGAAGATGGACTGTGTCTCGGAAGTCTCAGTGCCTGAGGTCCTGGAAGGTGTGTCTGCAGGGGTCTGGGTGCGGGTGGGGGTGGGGCAGGGGCAGGCCTGCCTGGCAGGGGTACGAGCACACGCTTTGCTCACAGAGGACGAGGAGCCAGACACCACGGAGCGGGCCTGTGACACGCTGCTGATGTGCATCGTCACTGTCATGAACCATGGGCTGCGCAATGGGGGCGGCGTGGGTGACATTCTTCGCAAGCCCTCCAAAGATGTGAGTGCCCCCGGCCCCGCCCGGCCCCCAATCCACGTGGCCCATGTCCCTATCCCTATCAGCATTGTGAAGACTCAGCCCTCAGGTCGCAGCCAGTCAGGGCAGCTTTTCCTCCGGTAGATCTTCACTGCTGAAAGCCCCTTCCCTTTGTCTTCCCTCCTCCCCCTTCCCACACCCAGCTGATTGACAGTGACCCTGCTGCTGAGATAGCACTGCCCCCAATCTGCTCTGGCATCCCCACCAGCTCACTGCAGACACCATAAGGAAGGACCTTTGCAACTGCACTTAGCTCCCCGCTAGGAAGTCAGACGCAGGGTGGAGTTGTGCTGGGGCACACTGGCTGGTCTGAGGGGCAGGCCATTGCCCAGCCCACAGCTGGAGGGCAGTGGGGGCACTGAGTCGGCTTCATAAGGAGACCTTGTGATTGGGCTTGGGCTGCCCAGTATTCCTAGAACGTCAGCCCGCCGCAGTCTCATGGGAATGAGAAGACTTCTCTCCAGCCAGCCAGTTTCTAGAATGTGTGAGACCAGGTGTCCTGTGGGCAAGGCAGAGGAGTTCAGACCTAACTAAAAGTTAGGGGCAGAGACAGGCCTAGACCTGTAGTCCTAGCTCCCCACACTGACTCCTACAGGGCTTTGTCTCTGGCTGGTAGCCTGTCCAGGTCTGCCCTTTCCTAATCCAAACTTAGAGTGTATGGTGCCATTCTTGCTCCCTGGAGTCAGGCTGAGTTTACTCTGCCATCTTCATGGCCCCTCAGCCTGAGGCCCTTGTTTCCTTTGCGGGTGCTGGGTGCCGTTACCATAGCCCTGACCTCGACCCCTGCCAGAGTCCTCAGTCCTGCCAGTGAACTGGGGACCGTGGGCCAAGCCTTCCTGTCTCGCCCCTGCAGGAGTCTCTCTTCCCGGCCCGCGTGGTCTACGACCTCCTGTTCTTCTTCATTGTCATCATCATCGTGCTGAATCTCATCTTTGGGGTGATCATTGACACCTTCGCCGACCTGCGCAGCGAGAAGCAGAAGAAGGAGGAGATTCTCAAGACGACATGCTTCATCTGTGGTGAGGCCTGGTTCCTGCTTTTTGGAGGCCATGGCGGGCCTGAGTGACCTATAATGGGATGTCATCTGAGGGCAGTGGCAGCCTCAGTGTGGCCCTTCCTAGTGCCTGTGGCCACTGGGGAACCTTCCTGAATGACTCTTTGGTTCATCCCAGAACTAGGGAGAACACAGGCTGCCTGAGTTTGGAATAATAGATGGGAGTTGGGAGGGCCCTCAGAAACCATTCCTTCAACCTCTGGGTCTACAGAAGAGGTCCTGAAGCCCAGTGAGTGGCCTCAACCTCCTGATCTCAGTGCAGTGCTGTTCCCACCTCTGGTGTGAAGCACTAGTCCCCTTACCAGCCACCCTGGCGAAGGGGCAGGTGTCACCTGTAGGAGAAATCCCTCACCCAGCCACTCCTGCTTCCCCGAGGTACGAGTTCTGCCCTTAGCTCCCACAGTCCTTGGCTGCCGCTGCGGGCGGGCTACAGCCTCGGCAAGGCAGGATCTCTGAAGCTAAGTGGGGGGTGCTTTAAATATTATCAGTGGGCTGAATAGCCCTGAGTGGGCTGCCGGAAGTGCTCATCAGCCCTCTTAACATGAGGGGAATACGTGCACCACCACCCCCGCCACCGCAGCAATAGCCCCCTCCCACCAGGTGCCCCCCACCCCCGCCAAGGCTCTCCGAAGCGTGGCGGCTTCACTTTCGCCCTCTGCATCCTCAGGTCTGGAGAGGGACAAGTTTGATAACAAGACAGTGTCGTTTGAGGAGCACATCAAGCTCGAGCACAACATGTGGAACTATCTGTACTTCATCGTGCTGGTCCGTGTGAAGAACAAGACGGACTACACGGGCCCTGAGAGCTATGTGGCCCAGATGATCAAGGTGTGAGCAGGGGCTGTACGGTTCTGTGAGCAGCTCTCCCCAGGGGCCTAAACCATGTCATTCTGGAGTCAGCTGCTGCTGCACCAGAAGCCCTAGTGGGCAAGGTTTCTAGTCCCCAGGGCCTTGGAGAGGAGTGGCTACATCTGTCTGCATGACTGACCTCAGCGGCTTAGGGGAGGGGCACGGACAGCTGCAGACACTTGTTGAGGCCAGGAGGGGAGCAGCTGGAGCCAGCCCTCTGCTCCCAGGAGCCTTGCCAGCTGTCCACTGCTCTTCTGAGCCAGCTATGGTGTTGGGAAAAGCCCACGGCAGACCCGTAAGCCCAAAAGGGCATGTGTGGTGCCCCCAGGCCTGTGGGAGCAGGGGAGACCCTGCATGAGGCTGCTGCCCTGTGGGTTACTCGGGGGATCCTTTCCTAGCTCGGTGGGAGGAAGAGCAGCTTCCCCCAAAGTCTGGATGGCCCCAGGCTAAGGAGAAGCCTGGAAAAACTTAATATCAGACTTAGAAGGAATCAAATGTCATCTAGTCCATTTCCACAGTAATGAAGGGAGGGAAGTCAGTAAATAGTAATTAAAAAGGAGAGTTCGGTTTCTTTTAGACATATACTTTGAACTGATCTCAGGGTACAGGTGTAGCTGCTGGTCTGAGAAACTTCTAGGTGACTCCTTGCTTCCTGCTCTTCTGTCCTGGGAAATGGTGGCTTTGCCTCTCAGACAAGTCACTGCCAGCCTCCTCAGCAGAGCCTTCCTCATCCTCAATTTGCCATCTGCCTGACTCGAATCTTCCCGGGTGTGGGGCGTGCATCAGGGTGGGGCATGGGGCGAGGGAGGAAGGAAGGAAGGAAGGAGATTCAGGGCCTGAGTTCAGAGGCCTTGCCTTCCGCCTCTCATGGGGTGTTAGGAGAGTAAACAGATGGTGCTGATATCAGTGTGAGGTGGTCTAACGGAAGCTGGCCTGTCACAGAGCTGTGGCCCTTCACAAACACGAGGCTTCACTGCCAGCTCACCCTTGCCCAGGAGGACCCGGGTCAGCTCAGACTTTCCCATGACACATCCTGGCAAGGAGTCCTGTCTGGGTGTGGCAGCAACCTCCCCCACAGTACTGTGCTCCTAAATGAGGCCGTCCTTGCTGGGCCTAAGCCTGCTTACCCACCAGTGCTGTTTTTCAGAACAAGAACCTGGACTGGTTCCCCCGGATGCGGGCCATGTCCCTGGTGAGCAACGAGGGTGAGGGGGAGCAGAACGAGATCCGGCTCCTTCAGGACAAGCTCAACTCCACCATGAAGCTGGTGTCCCACCTCACTGTCCAGCTCAATGAGCTCAAGGAGCAGGTGTGTACGGTGCTGGGTGGCCCTGCCTGCCACATGTGCAGAAAGCTAGACTGGGGTCGGCAACCTCTGCCCATGTCCCTGAGACACCCTGGTACAGTTGTGTGGGGCTACCCCCTTGCTCATCTCCTTACTCCTGGCAGCTGCTAGTGAGTCCCTCAAGGGGGTCACTGGTGATGGGGGAGGTTTAAGGCTCCTTCCATTTCTCAAGCCCCTCCTTGCCCAGAGCCAGCTCCTCTCCACCTGGCAGTTACTAAATGAAGGGCGGCCCCTCTCTTAGGTGGGGTGGCTTCCCAGCTGCACATCGGGGGTTTGTGACAGGCTAATTGAGGACATGGGTGTGGGGGCTAGCATCCTCTTGGCACCCTGAGGTGCCCTGGCCTGCTGCCAGGACTGAGTGGCAGCTGGGCCTGTTGGGGGGGCGGTGCCCACAGAGAAGGGCGCCAGGTGGTCTGATGACCCGTTGGCATGTTTAACCCTAGATGACGGAGCAACGGAAACGCAGGCAACGTCTGGGCTTCGTGGATGTCCAGAACTGCATGAGCCGCTGAGGAGAGCCACCGAAGGCCACGAGGGATGCTCGTCACTGGAGAGCTAACTGGGAACAACACTGCCCGGAAGGGCTAGGTGCCCACCAGTTTCCAGCCCCCACTCTGCCAGACACCCCCAAACCAACCGACACTCTGACCAGCACTGGGGTTGGGGGCGGGTCTCAGAGCTAACAGTCCTGCCTAGAGCTCTTAAAGAGAATTTCACTGGGACTCAGTTTACCTTAATGCCTTAGATAAGTCCTGGAGACCTCTGCGTTTTAAAGCAATAACTGACATTCCTTTGTAGTCCTCCTTGTGGGTGATTAGGAATGGGGTCACCTCTTTATCTCCAAGCACTACATTCTGCTTGCTGCCTGCCTCTGGGGGAGGTGGCAGTAATGCTGTTACTAGTGATTTTAGGGCTTTGTTATTTAACTTATTCCAAGGGTGCTGTTCTCAGCCCTGCCCGCCCACCCGCCTATCTCCCTCCGTGCCTCATTTGTTGTGGAATTGTCTGTGCCCAGGCCACCCTGTCTGGCCACAGGTAGGCTGGCGACCCAAGGATAGAGGCCTTGTTCCTGGACCTGGCTCTTGCTGGGCAGTTGCAAGCCCGTGCCCATGCCCATGCCCAGGTGACATGGCTATGTGTGTTAGAGTGGCTGGTGTTTTTTTTGTTTTTGCTTGTTTCTTATTTTGGTGTAATGTTTTACAAATCCTTTGGCCTAAGGACTAACATGTTAATTGCCTTAAATAAAATAAATAGAAATCTAGTTAAAGGGATAATGTTTCCTGAATCCTCTGCCCCCTCCCCGCCAGGTGTGGGATTAATGAGGCACGTGGACAGGATGGAAATACAAACCATTCCCTACTGGCCCAGGCCTCTCCTCAGGCTCTAGAGAAATGCTGAGTGACATCCTGTCATGCAGCGATTCCTGACCAGGGGCCCTTGGATGGAACTGCATTTCAGTGAAATTGGTTTCTACTGTAATCCCATGTATTGTATTTTATGTATTTAAAAACATTCTGAGGGTAGGACACAAATAAGGTTAAGAACCCACTTCCTCCTCCTCCTCACCACTGAGGGGTGCTGTCCACCCTGCCCTGCCTCTGCTCTCGGCTCTACGCTAGACAGAAGAAAGCTCAAGTAGGGGCTGTGAACACTTACCAGTAGGAGCCCAGGCTCTGTGGAATAATAAGGTGACCCATATGCATGTCCCTAGCCATAGTGCCAACTGCAACCTGAGGACCTGCTTGGCCAGGCTTGTTTATGGCTTCACTTGGTCCCTTAGGCCAACTTGGAACATGCGTTTCTGCAAGGTCAGGGACAGGGGACAGAGCTACCTCCTCCTCCGAGTCAGTGGGACGGATGGCCAAGCAGGCTTTTCTACCTCTCTGCCCTACCTCCTCCCCGGTGCTTTCTGTTTGCAACAGGATGCCTTTTTCAATATTTACCACTATTTTTGGCTTCCTCCCAGGAGCTCCTACAACAAAAGGAGCCTGAGAATCTTGCCAGGAGATGCCAGACCCCTCCTGGTGAGGTGGGGCTCCTGCGCCCCGCGCAGGAAACACCTTGTCCAGACTCTCAGGCCCAGAGAGAGACGTTTCCTCTCCCCTGGAGACCTCCCTACCCCGGCCGAGGGCCCTGAAGACAGTTCAAACGGCATCCCTTCTCAGGCTGGAACTTTCTTTAGAAAAGGGGCTTCCTTTTGTGAAGGCCAGATGACAATCTCAAACCTTGAGGTCGGGGGGAAATCGAAGCAGTTTTATTTATGATGGCAACATACAAGACCCCACACTTATGTACGCGGGCGAAATAAGGCCTGAGCCCAGGCCTTATGCTTCTCCTCGGGACTCTTGGGGGCAAACTTCTCCTGAAGCTTCTTCCACATGCCTTTATTCATTACCTTAAACTCTTGCAAAGTGTCTGCAAAAGAGGAAAGACCAAAAAAAAAAAAAAAAAAAGAGAGAGAGAAACTGAAGTCTAAAACTTGATTACGCAGATTGGCCTCGCAGGCCTTCCTGATAAAAGCATACCTCATTTTACACACAGCGCGTTCTTGAAAAAGAGAAGTGTAAACTGATCCTTTGAAGAGCAAATCAAATAGGTAACATAAAAATAAAAACCACTGCTGATGTTTACTGAGCACTGTGTACACTGGGCCCCATGCGAAGTACACTGCATACCCACAGTGGTCTCGCTACAGTCTCCTCACCCGCAGCATCTACGCAGGGTGTGTTTCTCCTTGCCTCGCTCCACACAAGAGGGCGAAGAAAGAGCGCAAAGGAATGGCCCTGCCAGCGTCATATGCAGCCCACAGGCTTTATCTCAAAACTTGGCCTGCCCCACACAGACCTTACTATCCCCATTTTTCAGATGTGGAAACTGAGGCAGAGGGAGGTTAAGTAACTTGCTCAGGGTTGAAAAGCTAGGAGGTGGTGGAGCTGGGATTTGAACCTAGGCTGCATGGGTCCACCATATGCTGTGGAGTGGAGCAGGTATCAGCGAGGGCGACGACGGACCTGGGCTTGAATCCCTGCCCCATCATTTTCCCAATGAGTCACCTCTGGCAAGTGACTTAAGCCTCTGAGCCTCAGGTTCCTCATCTGTAAAATGGGGATAAAAATACCTCAAAAGTTGTGAGGATTAAAGGAAATAATGGAAGCAATGTATCTGGCACCTGGCCTGCACTCGAGAAACCACAGCCATCTTCACCGCTATGAAGGCAGGAGGGAGCTGGCTAGGGCCAGTGAGGCCTTTTGTTTAGAAGAACAGACGCACGCATGCGTGCACACGCATGCACACACACACACACACGCACACCGAACTAAAGCAGGACTTCTCAGCCTTGGCACTATGGACAGTCTTTGTTGTGGGGGGCTGTCTGCATTGTAGGATGCTTAGTGGCACCCTGGCCTCTACCCACTAGATGACAGTAGCACCCCTTCACCAGTTATGACAACCAAAAATGTCTCCAGACATTGTCCCATGTCCCCCGGGGGGACAAAATCCCCCTTGGTTGAGAATCACTGGTCTAAAGATTTTTCCAGGGCTAAAGTTCCATGATACCTAATTTTCTCTGTATTTTCAATTTAGATTTTCACATGTATTGTTTAGCTTTCAAAGCCTGAATTTCAGTCTGTGAAAAAACTTACAGAGAAAAAGAACACCTTTTTTGCAAAGACAAGGTAACTTCCATTGTTTATTAACAATATTATTTATCAATGGACTCTTGACTGAATTAGGATATACCCTGTACCTTGGCCAGCAGCCCAGCATCCTACCCTGGGTCTCTTCTAGCAGCCTCCCTTGTAATACACAAAACATGATGCGGGCGATCCCTGCCTGGCTTCAAGTCACGAGGTCTCCTTTAGAGCTTGCCATGACCTAAGCCTAGGGCAAGTGCACTCGTGACCGAGGCCACGACCACATCTCAGACTTGCCAGGCCCTTAAATCCTCCCACTACAAGGTACGGCAGGCCTTTTCTTGCCCTGTCAGAGGAAACATTCTGTAAGCTTGTTCCACACAGTAGTGGCAAAAATATGAGGCTTGCTGTGAAAACATTATCAGCAAATTTCCTGGAGGTGAACTCCCAGCCAGAACAAGCTGCAGCACAGGCCAGTGGTGGGGAGTCGTGCAGTTCCCACTCCTTCTCGCTGCTGGTTTCCCACCACTCACGGAGGCTGCCCTGAGGAGTAACAGAGAGAGGGCTGGAGGCTGGCCCTCTGGAGCTTATCTCCATTCTAATTTCAAGTTCAAACTTCACCCAAGCTCCCTGGGGCCCTCACAGTGGTGCCATGCATCCATGACGGTAATTACATGGGCCCAGGGGTATGGGAGTAAATTTATATATTTTAAAAAAGAATTGACAATAAGCAATTCTGCCTGACCAAAATAACTTCACCCTAGTTTTCCAGAGAGTACTGTTATAAAAATAGGTTCAGAGTCGACACACAACAGCAGGTGACACTGCCAGGCTTTGATCTGCTCAGAAGGTAAGAGTTTTCTGGAAGGCCAAATCCACAAGACTTAGTTGCTGAAGGCTGCCAGAGGAACAGGAAAGAAATTTCTAGAGCACCAGAAGGCTCCATGCCCTCCCAGAAAAGGTTAGCCTATTTCTGTATACAATATCCTTGGCAACAAAAATAGTAATTTTCCAGAACCTGCCTACTTCAACCCTGGCTCCCCCCGCCCCTTTCAGTGACAATGGAGATGGGGAAGTAAGAAGGGGATGGGTTTGGCAGAGTGTTTTCCTTTCTTGTTAATCAGGGTCTACCAACGACTCCAAAATACCTAGCTAAATCCCTATCTAACCCACAGACCGTGTCCCCTGGGTCTGATAACTTGTAGGCGGATATCCCCATACACGATTATTGAGTGCCTTTTTGTTTTAATTAAAACCCTCATTGTTTATAAAGCCCCCTTAGGACCATAAAGATAAAAATTATTTTCCTTCCATCCTGATTTGAACTACTTCCATTTGGCAAATACGTATTCCCCTGTTCCTTGCCACCCAGCCTCGAATTTATAAGCACTAAAGATGGATTTTCTTTTTTAAATAATGTCTTTGACCTTCTCCACATTCTATGGCCAAAAAGCATGAGCCCTGTGGCTTCAGAATTTCCTCTGGGCTATTCCACAAGACTTTCCATCAAAGCAAAGCTGTCTTATTAGACAATTCCCCTTCGCCGCTCAGATGCAAAGAATCTCTTGCAAACCAATCAGAAAGTGCAGCTGGGCTTTCAATACCTGAGGACAGGATGAATCTGTACTCTTCCAAGGACAGACCACTGAAGCTTGTATCTCTGGGGCGTGGGTACTGGCCACCCAGGGTGAGGGCAAGAGAGAAGGAAGAGATGATTAGTTTTGCAGCAGACTCTAAGACGTGACAATCTTTCCCACTGCAGTCCACCTGGGCTGGAGAATTGTGAGTCCAGGAATTGTGGTAAGAAGAGCAGCGCCACCTTGAGGTCAAAGACTTGGCCTCCCAAGAACCGGCACTATCTTGTTCCTTATCACTGAGAGCCCATGACTCAACTTTAATGAGTACTCCATCATCTCAGTAAATTCAGGTTCTGATTCAGGAGTTCTGGACGGGGACCGTGAATCTGCACTTTTAACCAGCACCCAGGTGATGCCCATGTGGCTGGTCTACAAACCACACTCTGAGTAGCGAGGATTTGGAACAAATCCCTTTCCCATGCAGGTTAAACGTTCAGCCTATCTGTGGAGTTACTGAGCACATTTTTCAAGCCTGGGAGAAACCTCACTAAATAGGAATTTGACAGTAACCACGTCAGGGCCTGAGGAAAAGCCCAGCTGGGCCTTCCCCAATCACTCCATCTTTATCACCTGAGTGTAGGAGAATATCAGTCCCATCAGAGTGGATGGAAAAATACAACCCCGACCTTCTGGATAACAGCTGAGTGCTTAACCACTGCACCACCAGGGCTCCTTTAAAATATGTACACAACCCAAGAGTTGTCAGTTACTTCCAGAAACACACACTAGCATATAAAATACATGGCTTTTATTCATAATTATAAATAGCTTTTATTTAAGTGGCCTAAAAGCTGCTACCAGATACCTTTGTTGGCTTGGTTGAAATTACTGGTTGTGTTTGAAAGTAACAGAACCATAATTCTTTACAAAACACTGAATAATCAGATTTTCACTTATTCTTATTGGTTGTCGGCTGGGGATATACAAGACCAGGGCCCACTCACCTTGTGTTTGTAATAGTTTGAATGGAGTCGTGCTAAGCTCTCGTACATCTGATCACAGGCCTCAGGCTCTGCAATCTGAAAAACAAAGAACCCCAAGGACGTGAGCAAAGGAGCTTGGCCCCCGCTGGCCAGAAATTCAGTGAGACATTCATCCGAGGCAGGCCCACAGCCAGCACTCCTTGGCTCTGCCCAGCTCCAGGGGAAGCAGGCTTGCCTAAGGCTCCCGCTATCAGAAAGCCCCTCTTTGGAGTAATGGCTCCGCCTCAACAGCTCTCCAACCTGGTGAAAAACTCCATCAATCAACCGGCAAACAAACATATGCCGAACACCTATGACTTATGAACCACCATGCCAGCTCCACTTGGAGACTGTAAAATAAAAATACAATATTGAAGGGCCTACCTCATACAGGTGGGCCTTGGGGAGTGCTAGAGGCAGGGTGGGCTACAATAATTCGGGGGAGGGGGTCCCCATGTGCTCAAGTGGTCAGTGCATGAAGGAAGCGAGACTAAGCTGGGCTCTAAAGGGCTCCAGGGCTTCCAGGTGAAGGGGGTCGGGGGGCCAGGCAGAGGAGGCAGGATGGTCTCTCCTCTGCTTCAGACCAGACCAGTCTGGCCAAGGGCCTGAATACAGGCAGAAAAGCCTGGGCTGGAGGAAAAGAAAGAGCTTTTTGAGTTAGATATTCAAAGTGAAATGTATTAAAGAAAGAGTCTTTTATGAAAGTTAAAAAAAAAATCTGAGCTTTCATCTATGGGAAGTGGGGAGCTGTTGAAATTTACAAGGAAAGAAAATAGTGTTTTAAGATGAAATAGGTGAACCAAGGAGAACCAAGACAGACTGCAGTACGGTTCTGCTAAAAAGAGCGAGGCCCAGACACAGAGGTGGAGGCCTTGCGAACAGAACAGGGATGGCGGTGGGGAGAAGTAGTCTGGGTGTCCCTGCTGGAAAGTCTAGGGAAGACAGGGAGCACACAGAGAAGTGGCTTTTTCTGTCATACCTTTCTTTTGAATTCCTCTCCCTCTGCCCTTGCTATTATTTATCTATAGTTCCTTATTCTGCCAAGAATTCTGAAGGCTGCCCAGAACAAAACTTTGTCTTTTATGTTTTCCCCTGAATTCAAATGATGGATTTTTCCAACTTAAATCCTTTCTCGAAGAGGGCGGAGCATAAATAAACCAGTAGTTAAACGTTTTAATAAGGCAGATCCGCTTCTGCCTGTATGTGGGTGTCAAATGAGGTCCCCACTTTACAGCAAACAAAAAAGACCATCTGTCATTTAGCTCTACTTGATCCATCCCCACATTCAGGCCACTCATCCTGAGAATGCCCAGGTAGCCACATCAGAGGAGAAAGGATTATGGGCTGAGGAGGTAGCCATTGTTCACTAAATAATAATCAAAGGCGTTATTTGAGTGGACTGGGGCTAAGACTGACTAGAAAGAGCAGATGGAAAAATGTGAGGCTGGCGGTTGAGTTCTGACTCCCAGGTGGTCAGCTCTTCCAGGGAAAGTCCAGCTGGAACCGAGTTCTGCAGCACACACTGTGGAGCAAAGCATTTGAACATTATCTTTTCAGCACGGCATGCATAGCCAAGAACTAACAAGAGAACAGAATGTATATGACACAAAGGGGAAACGAGAATAACGCTGGTACAGAGTTTGAAAGAATATTATTTAGATTATCAAAAGATAGTTGTGCATTTCATCTTTTGTTTGCTCTCTTCACACTTGTGCAGATCTGTTCACTTATAAATTTAAAAGACATTCATTGAAGAACCTCGTGCATTGCTGGTGGGAGTGTAAAATGGTGCAGCCACTATGGAAAACAATTTGGTGGTTCCTCAAAAAATTACCACATGATCCAGCAATCCCACTTGTAGGTATGAATCCAAAGACGTGAAGGCAGGGACTCAGACACTTGTACCTTGATGTTCACTGCAGCACTGTGCACAAGTGCCAAAAGGTGGAAACAAACCAAGTTGTTCATTAACAGATGAATGGATGAGTAAAATGTGTTCTATCCATACAACGGAATACAGGCAGTCCCTGGATTACGAACTAGTTCCGTTTCTAAGTCTGTCTTTAAGTCGAATTTGTACTTAAGACGGAATAGTTAGGTATGGTTCATATCTAACATCAGTTAGTCAAACGTTTATCTCAGTATATAGTATATAGTCTATCATTCTATGCATAAAAACATTAAAGAAACACTTCCAGATACATGAAAACATCTTTAACATAATAATACGGTAATAATATTTTGGTATGTGTTGCAAAGTAGCATCCATTTGTTATTATGAATCATTGTATGTATCTCGAATTTTTAATATAACAGGCTTTACCGGGGTTGGTTGTAACTATGGGTTGTATGTAAGCTGGATGTTCATAACCTGGGGACTGCCAGTATTATTCAGCCATAAAGAGAAATGAAATTCTGATACACGCTATGCCATGGATGAGCCTTGAAAACATCATGCTGACTGAAAAAAGCTGGACACAAAAGGACAAATATCGTACGATCCCACTTATATAAGGTGTCTAGAATAGACAAATTCACAGAAAGTAGAATAGAGGTTACCAGGGGCTGGAGGAGCAGGAAAGGGGAGTTATTGCTTAGTAGGTACAGAGTTTCTGTTTGGGGTGACAAAAAAGTTCTGGAAAGAGATACTAGTGATGATGCTTACACAACATTGTGAATGCACTTAATACCACTGAACAGTACATTTTAAAATGGTTAAAATGATAAATTTTATGTTATATATAGTTTACCAAAAAAAAAAAGACATTCATTGAGACCTACATGTGCTTGACCCTATTTATGAGCTGAGGACGCTAAGGAATAAGCATCTCCATGGCTGGAGACAGCACGGAGTCAAACTGCCTGGGTTCAAATCTTGATACCATCACTTATTAGCTATGGGATGTTGGGCAAATCACTTGATCCCCCATCTTTTTTTCCTATTGTTGTAAAAAATATATCTAACACAATATTTGCAAATCCAACATGTTTTACACGTACAATTCAGTGACACCAATTACATTAACTATGTTGTGCAACCATCACCGGTATCTGCTGCCAAGCATTCCGTCACCATAAAAAGATACTCAATGCTTCCTAACCACCCTCCCACTTTAAAAAACATGTTACATTTATCATTCTGTTGTTGTTAGTTGCCATTGGGTGGATATCCTTTTCTAGCTCTATCTCTATACATGTCTTTCTTCTGATCCATTTGAGGGTTAAGTTGGAGCATAATGCCCTTTCCACCCCATAATGTTTCGGTGTGTATTTCCTAAGGACACGAACATTCTCTTATGTAACCACCATTCCATGATCAAATTCAGGGCATCTAACATTGATACAATACTATTAGCTAATCCATTGTTCATACTCCAATTTTGTCAATTGTCTCAGTAATAATCTTTACAGAAAACAAGTAATTCCATCCAACATCACCCACTGCACTTAGTTGTCATGTGTCTTTAGTCTCCTTTAATCTGGGTCAGTTCCTGGGCCTTGCTTTGTCTTTCATGCATGACAGTTTTGAAGACTACTGACCGACTTAAACTTTCCTTTAAAAGAGAAGATAATTATAGTCCCTAATTCCGAGGGTGGTGTGAGGATAGAGGAGGTAATGACTGACTCCTCTGAATTTTGGTCTGATACGGCACTGATAAATGTGAGTTAGTTTTCGTTAGGATTATTATTAGTAGTAGTAATGCTGGTAGTCATGGTAGTAAACACAGGTCCAACTCTCCAGCTTATAAACTAAAAGAGAAAGGAAGCAGAACAGGTCACAACCATTCTGGTGATAAGTGCAGTGAAAGAAGTATGTCCAGGGTGCCGTGGGGCAGGTGGAGGTGGGCACCTGACCCTGCCTGGGGAGCCAGGGAAGAACTGCTGGATGGAGAGCCACCAAGAAGGAAGTGGGGGGCACTCTGGACACAAGGACCAGCTTAAGCACATGCCCAGGGAATGGTGGTGAGGACATTATCAGTGGATCAGTGTTGCTGGTGTGCACCTGACTAGACTTCCATATCTGTCCCTCACGGCTCTCTGCGATCACTGAGTACTCTGTGGTCTGCCTTTGGTAGAATACTGCCAGGCAGCAGGCAAGCAGATGTCTACCACACTGCTCTTTACCTAATGACCACTCACCTGTCACCTGGACCTTCCCCTCCCACCACTATTCCCACCATCTCTTCCTTTTCTCAGCCAAGTTCTAAGGAAAGGAGTTTATGCCACCGACTTGCCTTCCTCCAGGTGCCTCTATCCCGGGCTCCACACACTGCTGTCACCAAGATAACGCTTGGGAAAGTCTTCCGATCAAACCCACATCCTGGCCAGATCCTCGCCCTCAGAAATCTTGCCAATCAAAGTTCCCCTCTTGCGTCTCCTCCAACTTCTCTAACAGTGAGAATCTGCCACAGGTCTGCTCAGCTACCTCTTACCACAACCTCAAGTGGATGAGAAGGGTGTCATTCTTCCTTCCCATCTTTTCCTGTCTCTGACAGGGCAGCTGGGCAGAGAGGAGGGGCACAGAGGGAGGACAGGGTCACCCTTGCAGAACATTTTTGGTGTGAGTTGTCACAGGGTCCAAGTAAAAAAAACTGTGGCCCTCTGGGTTCCTTTAACCTCTTAAAATTTCCAGTGTTAAAGAGATAGTCTCTTGGATATTTTACATAATACCTGGAGCTCAATTAATAATGTAAGAGGGAACCAAACACCTATAAGTCCTAAAAATGGACTCATCTAATTTCCCATTTGAAGTCAGGAAGGTGTCTATATGAGGCTATAAAAGTAGCTTAGTAGAGGTGATGGGAGTTTGAAGTCTGCCAACTTTCTAGCCAAGTTCTTACAACCTAAGGAGACGGCGCCATGGCCAATTCTGGGTTCAAGGGGGCAGTGGTAGTCAATGGTAGAATTCTCACCTTCCATGCAGGAGACCTAATTTAGTTCAATTCTCAGGCAATGCACCTCATGAGCAGCCACCACACAATTCTCAGGCAATGCACTCCACGTGTAGCCACCACCCATCTGTCAGTGGAGGCTTGCATGTTACTATGATGCTGAATAAGTTACAGTGGAGCTTCCAGACTAAGATGGATTAGGAAGAAAGGCCTGGCGATCTACTTCCGAAAATCAGTTAATGAAACACCTCATGGATCACAACGGTCACATCCACTCAGCATTTTGTACCGTTGGGCATGAGGTCACCATGAGTTGGGGGTCAACTCGATGGCAGCTAACAACAGTCACACTCAACCCAAGCTCAGCAATTAAAACATAGTCTTGTTTACTACTTAAAAGGACACCAACAGAGATAACTTGTCTAATTCTAGAAACCTTGCCACACACCTATATCCTACACTTTATTCACAGACTCCAGCACACACATTCCTGTATTTTGAAATACACAGTTTTCCTGGTGAAATACACTGTGCATTTTTAGAAAGATTCTTATATACAAGCTTTAAATTACCCGATTTTGCATTCACACCTAATGAGATTACCGACATTTTAGGACTAATAGCAGTGCTGGGTTTAAAAAAGGCAGCAGTAGGGACACTATGAAAAATTCAGCACTGCTCCCTAAATGTGAATAAAATAGATGTTCAGCTGACAAAGTGCCCTCTATAGCTCTATTTGCACTCTTTTTTGCATTTCCCCTGCTCAGTCGTCAGTAAATTTCTCTTTACCACATTAAACTTTTACACATACAAATCTACATCAGTGCCGCAGGCATTGATTTCGATTTTCAAAATTGAATTTTGGGTGGTGACAGTAACTGGTACATCGGCCCCTATTCTAGTCACACAAAGGGACGCATAAGCACTTTTGGGAAAGGGTGTTGCAAATTGCTTTGCTAATTAAGGTAGAGCTGGATTTGGTCCAGGAGGATCAATGAGACGAGGTTTTCATGACTTGGTAATGAACTTCTGAAATGAGTTCATTCTGTTATGGGAGCCTATACTCTTCGATTGAAAATGTATTTCTTGAGCACCTACTATATAGAGAGTCCTCTGCTTGGGGCTGTGGGGGACAAAACAAAGAAGACCCAGTCCTGGAACTGGAGAAGTTGGCAATCCAGCTGAGGAGACAAGATATGCTCGCATTAACAACTAAACATGGCACAGGCAGCTTGTAATGAACTGCCAGAGTCTTGGAATGCTGGCTGCTGCAGGGGATCAAAGGCGGGAGATGGTCACCGGGCCGTGCCAACAGGGCAGGTGTGATGGGGAAGGACGACCTCTCATTGCAGTGACAGTTCGCAGAGTGCCTCCCAAGAGTGAGGGGAAGCCAGAGTCCCTGCACAGACTTCCAGAGCTGGACCTCAGGATGGGTGGGATGAGGATCCAAGGAGTGACTGGGAGAAAGAGGCATGGCAAAGGCATGGCAAAGGCATGGCAAAGGCATGGGGACAGGATGTTTCAGGCAGGCAGGGTTCTTAAGCTGAGCCCAGGGAGGGCTTCAAGGGCCTGGGAAGCCACCAAATTTTTGCAAGCTCTGTGTGACTGGACATTTTTTTTGGTAGTGATGGTGGTGATTGGGGAGTTCAGAACTTGCTCTCAACTCTCAAAGGTTAAGAACTACTTGTACTACAGTCAATTTGGGAGGCAATGAAAAGACACTCTCAGTGAAGCTGGGGCTCATGTTGCGGTAGTGAGAGGTGAGCTTGGAAACAGGCTGGGACAAAGATGAGAGGGTGCTGCAGGCCTCACAAAGCTGCCTGAGACTTGTGGCACTGGGCGGGCCGCCAAAGACCTTTGAATAAATGGTGACCCAATGAAAGTGGTCAATCATTTATCCTTCTAGGAGGGGTGCCTAGATCTTTAAAACATGCACAGGTAAATACCATCCCCTCGTTTAAACATGACCTTAAACTCATTCTCAAAACAGGGAGAGACAAAAAAAAAAAAAAAAAAGAGCTGGAGATGTTTGCATTCCCTCTTAGAGATGATTCTCCTCACAACTCCTGTTTTGCAGTGGGTTCAGTTTTTTAACTACAAAGATCTGTCAGGGGGGTTCATACTGAGATGTCTTCACCGCTGCCAGCACGTGCCAGACAGCTGGGGAGCTCCCTGTTACGTCAAGGAAAGCCAAATGCCGGGCCTCCACTGGATGATTGAGAAAACAAGATTACATAAAACCTTTGCATTCTCCTCTGAGAAGTTAGAAATATTATTTACATTACTATAAACTCAAGATAAAGTTTAAATCCTTTCAAACTGGGATAATCTTATTTAAACCCGGATACAACACAATTATAAGACCTCGCTGGTGGGGGAGCCCCCGCCAGGTAGCAGTCTCTCCAGACCCCTTCCTCAGAGCCGCGCCCATGCTAGATGAGTGGGTGCTGGTGTGCAGTTGAGATCTTTTGGAAGGCTGCTTGGGCACCTAATGAACTCATTAGAAGGATGTGCTCCTTTCCCTGTAGTTAAGTCAACAATTACAGTTGTTTGTGCCACCTTCCCCCATGCTGTGATTCTCTTTGATTAAGCTCTCAGTGCTGTGGGGAACACGTGTTCTCTTAAGGAAACTGTATTCAAAGGGGGCAAACCCATAAACATTAACTTGAAAAAACCCTACAATAGGATGTAGGGTGTGAAAGGAGTTAAGCATGTTCCTGCTTCCCACCATCTCCTCCCCCCTTGGTGGGTTCAGGGTGGAATGTGAGGACTCCCTCAAGGGCAATCTGAGGTGGAATAAATCGAGGCAGTGGTTTTTGTAATCTGTATTAGAGTCTGAATTATTAATTTGCTTTCTAGTGAATCTGGTCTTTCTGCACTGGTAACCCACCGAGGATCATCCTTCTTCCCATCCACACTGGGAGGTCATGGCTGGGGCAAGGGAAGCAGGTGGGGTAAAAACAGGGAGGTGTTTTACTCTTTGCTCAAACTGTCCATAGTCCAAAAAGATTTGAGCAGGAAACAAGGGGAAGACAGTGGCCTGATGTTTGTGGAACAAGAGGCTGTTCTGACAAGAAGAGATAATTTGGGAAGAATGGCAGCTGAAGAAAGGTCAGGCACCAGGGAGACAATGCTAGATCAGGGCCAGGATGGCTGGGCTTGCTCCAGTCTTGTCTGATTTTTCTGATTGTTTCCTTGTCTGTAAAATGGGAATAACAGCTACCTCACTTGGCTGCTCTAAGGATTAAATTACTGAGATCATGCATGTCAAAGTATGTCCATTTGGTGTTGCTGTTAAGATGCAGGAAGCCAAGAGGCTGAGGGGAGGACTGCCTATCTCTTCCAGAAAGGAACAAAAAGGCTGCACGAGCAGAAATGCACCCCCTCCTCCAGTTCCATCTTTCCAGAAACTGGCATAGCCAAGGGGGGAGCTCCACACCGATCAGCCAAAGGGTCTAGCCCCTGCTGCCTGCTGCAGTTTAGCAAGGAGCCTGCGAGACCACTTTTCTTCTTCAAGGTCTTTCTAAATGTTCAAGGGGTGTGAGTGGGAGTGACTCCAGGGGCCATCATCCTTTCCAGCAAGGGGCTGCTCTCTCCGAAAATCATCACAGATTTACTAAGCCTGGGTGTGTTCCCAGGTGACACTAGGTTGAGGTAGCTTGACAGTGGTCCTGAGTAATGTGCCTGCTGCACCATGATGCACTGGCTCCCCCTACCAGGAATGCATTCGTCAGCTGCAGCTATGACTCAAACCTGTGTGGGCCTTTGACTGATCCTGAGCCATCTCCCTAGGTGATGACAAAGGATGACAACTCCCAAAGAGAAAGCTCTCCCCTCCTTTTCTGGCTCCTGTATCATTAACAATCAAGTGGGTAAACATTGCACTTTCTCACCTCACGAAGGAAGTGGCATGCAAACAAGGATCTAGCCTCTGTCCTCTCTGCTAGTTGGGTTCACTACTTGAATTTTCTAAGGATAAATCATGTGCCTGTTGAACTATAAGCTCCCTGGTGGTTTAAGAACCAGGTTATATGCCCCTTCTGTAGTTCCTGCAACTCCCCAAACACGTAAGCCCTCAAATTCATTCTCACCACTCAAGACACAGAAATATTTCCATCTAGTTCTGCTACATCTGCAACTACATTCAAATGATTTCTATCTCATGAGCCATAGCCAATCATTCATCTCTCATTCAGATATTTACTGAGTGTCTTCTATGAGCTACTCTAGACACTGGAGGAAGAAAGATAAAAATGGCATCATCTCTACTCTCAAGAAGGTCACACTAAAGATTTGTAGGGAGTACAGCCCTAGAAGGTCAACAGAGTTTGCAGAGTTGGAACTGGGTATGATGTTTGCCTTCAAGATCCTTACACTTTGGGCCACCGTAACAGGCATGAGGGCCCCCGAGAGTAATGCGACACCACCCATACAGAGGCCCTGGGCCAGACACTCCATACACTCCTGCCACCCAATCAGCAATACTGTTACAATGATGCCATCAGGCATGTTCTTGCTCCATTGGGGCTGGTTTGGGCTCTGTGTTGGGCTAAGCTGCAAAAGAACATATTTCTACTTTGACAGGTCCTGGCCAAGTTTCCCAAAAGTCATTTCTTCAGAGTGCGTGTATGTATCTTACTTCATATCTCTGACCTCTTGCCTGAGCCCCAGGCTCAAATATTCCACTGCGTACCTGACATTTCCACTTGGAAGTCTACTCGACGTCTAAAGTTTAATATGTTTAACACCAAACTCAAGATGGTCTTCCCAGACCCCCACCTGTTCCTCATCTAGTCTTTCCAATCTCAGTAAATAGCACCACCTTCCACCAGCTGCTCAGGACAAAAAAAAAAAAAAAAAAAATCTAGATGTTATCCTTGGTTTCTCTCTTACCCTTTTCCCCACATTCAATATGCTGGCAAATCCTATTGACTTGACCTTCAAATTACAATCTGATTCCAGCCACTTCCACCTCCTATGCTGCCACTTTCATCCAAGAACCACCATCTCTTGCCTGGCTTGCCATAGTAGTCTTTTCTCCAGCCTCCTCTCTTCCTGCCTCCTGTAATTCATACACTACGTACAACCAAAAACCAGCTGTCCTCAAACAGATTCCAACTCATAGTGACCCCATGTGTAGCAGAGTAGATTTGTGCTCCACAGGGTTTCAATTGCTGATTTTTTGGAGGTAAACCACCAGACCTTTCTTCTAAGGCATCTCTGGGTGGACTTGAACGGCCAACCTTTCGGTTAGCAGTCAAATGCATTAACCATTTGCACCACTCAGGACTCCCATACAAGCAAAACCCGCTGCCATCAAGTCAATTCCAACTCATAGCAACCTAAAAGAATAGAACTGCCCCGTAGGGTTTCTAAGGAGTAGATAGTGGATTGGAACTGCCAACCTTTTGGTTAGTAGCCGTAGCTCTTAACCACTGCACCACCAGAGCTCCACACAACCAACGTGATTTAAATAAGGTCCTATCAGTATCTTGACTAAACGTCCCCAATGGCTTCTCACCACCGTTCTGATAAAATCCAACTCCTACACATGGCCTATATGGCTCTACTGGGCCTCGCTCCTGCCCTTCTGCCTCAACTCTTTTCATCAGACTCCACCTCACTCACTACCCTCCACCACTCTCACTTTCTCTAACATGCCAATCTGCTTCCTGCCTCAGGACCTTTGCATTACCTGCTCCCTCTGCCTGGAATGCCCTTCTGGTCAAGTGTAGCTCATCTGCTTTCCTTCGGTCTCACCTACGCGTTACCTCCACAAAAAGGCCTCATTTGACTACCATAACTGTTACTCCTTTATCACGGTACTCTATTTTATATCCATCATAAGACTTATCTGGACTGTCTTATATGTATGTCTATGTGTTTAATGTGTCCTTAACTAGAATGTAAACTTCATGAGGGAGGGCCTCATCTAATTTATAGTTGTCTTCCCAGCATCCAGTACAGTTCCTGGCATATGGTAGGTGGTGCGCTAAATGAATAAATTTCAGAGATACAGCACTACTTGTTACACACGGGGGAATCAATCTAGAACCTAAATCTGCTGCATGGGCTTACATTAGGGGCCCAGGAAGAACTCAAGCCCTGCAGGGGCTCTTGGGGTTCACCTCCATCAATACGCCACAGTCGAGGTGAATGGCACCATGTCATGGGAGCAACAAACCTGCGACTGTCACCACCCTAAGATTGGTACTGTGGTTCTCAACTCTGGCTGCACCTTGAATCGCCTGGGGCGCTTTTAAAAATACCAAAGCCAAGGCCCTACCTCCAGCGATTCTGATTCAATATGGAGGGGTAGGTGGATCCGGGGCACCTAGAGTTTAAAAAACCTTCCTCGGTGATTCCAGGGCGCAGCCAAGCGAGTGCACTGAGCGCCCCCGCAGCTCTCCAGCTCGGCGAGGAAGGGTCTGCGTGAACATGTGGCCCAGGCAGGAAGGCGCGCGCAAGTGCAGCCCCGCGGTCGGGCCGCGCGTTGGCCCCGCCCCTGCCTCGTCCTTTCCGTGCCTCCCCTCTCCCCAACCGCCACAGTCCGGTCACCTGCGTGTTCTCTCCCTCCCGAAAGGCCTGTGCTACCCGCTGCCGCAGGTAAGCACCCAAGTCCCGGCCCCGTTTGGTCTCGTCCACGGGCCATTCCTCACAGAGCTTAAGAAAACGCCGGTAGCGGTTGCCCGCCATTTTGGGCCCCGCTTGTCACCGCCCCCGAGGGAGGAGTTGGCGCGGACGCAGCGCTTGCGCATTAATAGTCGCAACCTTTCCGGAGGAGGTGGGACGGAAAGGAGGAGTGAGGGGGTGTGTTTTCAAAGCGCCCGCCGCTCTCCGGTTAGGGGCGCTGCTCCCTTGTCTCTGCAAGCCTAGTTAATTTAGTCTTCGTCTTCCTGGAACAGGCCCATCTCCCAGGGGCGAGTCAGACGTGGAGCCCCCCAGGGACAGCTTTGCTTCTCTTTTTCAATGACTGCACAAGCTCGAGACTTAAAATCCCTCCTCTGAGATCTCTGCTAATTTGCATAAGTGAATATATTTGCATGTAAATACGGGTTGTTATTCGATGGAGAGGTGTTTGAACTTAATGAAGTAGCATGCACACCTTGCTGGAGCCCTCATTTCCCATTCTTTATTCTAGCCCCTGTTCCTGTCACTATCACTATCACTTGGCACTCCGCCACAATTCATTCTTTACAGCTCCTCAGCTCTTGTTCCTCTCTCCCCAGCCCTTGTTCCTCTCTCCCCAGCCCCCATCTTTTATCCCTTCTTAGCCTCTTGTGCCCCCCCCCCCACTTTTCCCCTTGTTTTCTAGTGTGAGCAATGTCAGCTGGATTGACTCAGCTTGGAAAAACTTGTTTTTACCAAACCTCTTATACATCTCCAGCTGCATCATGATGCAGAATATCCTCATTTTTCTTTTCAAAAGCTTGCCCCACCTTCCAAGTTTTCCTCAAGAAAGCCTCCGTATCCCCCCCACTTTGTGTCTTCTCTTCCCTGCATTCAGCCAGTGCCATCTCCGTGCTTTGCTTCCACCTACCTCTTCCTTCTTGCTGCACTTACTTTGTAAAGGGGAATCCCAGGAGACTCCTGACTTCAAGGAGTTGACTGTGGAGTTGGGGAGTGACTGCATAACAGAAACACAAAGTTCAAAGTGATAAGGGCTTTAATTGACATATTAGAGAATGCTAGGTAGTTTAGAGAAAGAAAGGAGTAGGAGGAGAAAGATCAGGGAGGGCTTCCTGGAGGATGTGGCATTTGGGCTGGATGGATGGTTAGAATTTGGATGTGTGAAATGGAGGGACACAGAGCTCAAGAGCCAGGCCTGGGGCAGGAAGGGGAGCTAGAGGAAGAGGGAGGCGTTTAATCTGAGCAAAGATCAACAGTGATTTTAGCAGGGTGCAGCAACAAACAGCTCTGAAGGCTTAAAAGTAAAGACTTAGTGAATGAGACCCTCTGGGGACCCAGGGTGTTTGATGCCTACCCTGAGGCATAGGGAAAGTGCAGGAGGAGTAGAAAATGCACTCAAGGGCAGGGCACCCCCGGAAAGCTTCCCTGGTGAACCCCACCCCTTTCCCAGCCCAGTAATACCACCCTGCTCCATTCTCTGCAACAGCTGTGTTTATAGCCACATGGTTCTGATGGCTGCCCTGAGGCCCAAAGGGCAAGGGTTGTATCTGTTTACGATCAAGCTCCAGGTGCCTAGGGCTGTGCTGGGTGCCCTGAGGCCTTGTAATTCTGCCTGAGGCCCCACCATGACTGGGGCTTTAAGAGCACTGCGCTGACAGGCAGCATCCTGGGAGGCCAAGACTGAAGTTCCTCTGTTTTCAGCAAGAGGAAGAGTGACTTCAAGTGGCAGCAAATGGTTTTCACTCCACCTGAGGCACAAGTGCTATGGGAAGTTGAGAAGAACAACTGGATGCCAGGGGAAACCCAAACAAATGCCTTCTTCTAAGGCTCCCAGTCTGCTTTCCCCCATCTGGAGACCTGTTTGGCACAGTGGTTAAGTATCGAGATCTTGGAGTCAGACAGACCTGGACTGGAATCTGGACTTGCTTATTCATTCATTCATTCATCCAGGACCGTCTGTATAATTTGTAGGGGCCTAGTGCAAAATAAGAGCCCTGATGGCCCAGTGGTTAAGAGCTTGACTGCTAACCAAAAGGTTGGCAGTTTGAATCCACCAGCCACTCCTTGGAAACCCTGTGGGGAGGTTCTTCTCTGTCCTGTAGGGTCTCTATGAGCTGCAATCAACTGGATGGCAATGGGCTTAGTTTTGGTTTGGTTAGTACAAAATGAAAATGTGAGGGCTTGTTTAAAAAGTATTAAGAATTTCAGGATGGCAACAGCACAGCATTAAACCAAGCGTGGGATCCTTGTGCTTTCAGGGCCCTGTGCAACTGTCCAGGTCATACATGCATGAAGGCAGCCCTGAGCTCCTTCATGTGGTAGAATGGGGATGAGAGAGATGAGGGACCTGCTCCCCTGAATTTTACCTTTAAGTTGGGGGAGACAGTCAACAATCAAGCAAACATATAATAATGATAGTCATTGATACTATTTATTGAATGCCTACCCTGTGCCAGGCACCATTCTAAGTGCTTTATTTGTTTTATTTAATAAGTGAACAAGATAATTTCAGATGTGATAAGTTCCAGGGAGAGATCAAGACAGGGTGCGAAGTCCACAGTGATTGGGTTAGGTAGGGTAGGGTGTGAATGGTCTGGGTGACCATCTCTGAGGATCTGGTGTTTTACAGAGGTCTGAGTCATCCCAGGGGACAGCCACATGAAGGTGGCAAGAGCGGCTTTCAGACAGATGGACAGTAAAGGCAAAGGCCTTCAGAACAGCCGACCTTGGGTGGGTTATTTAACTGCTCTGAGCTTTGGTTTCTTCATCTTAAAATGGGAATTACAATGATAAATGAAGACTTACTGAGTATATACTATGTTATAGGTGCTGTCTAGTTGATTTTTGATTCATAGTGACCCCATGTGACAGAGTAGAACTGCCCCATAGACTTTTCTAGGCTGTAATCTTGACTAGAGCAGATTGCCAGGTCTTTCTCCCAAGGAGCCACTGGGTGGGTTTGAGCTGCTAACCTTTCTGTTAGCAGCTGAGTGCATAACCATTGCGCCACCAGAGCATGTGCCAGGCACTAAATGCCTTACACATATTGACTCATTTAGTCCTCACAGTGCCTCTCAGAGATAAGTGCCAATATTATCCCCATTTTACAGAAGTAGAAACTGAGGCTCAGAGAGTATAAGGACTTGCCCAAGCTGACCAGCTAGTAAGTGGCAAAGCTGGGACTTGAAGCCAGGCTGAATGGCTCCTGAGCCCTTACTCTTCACCACTCCATCAGGAAGCCTCTCTTCAGGCCTGGGCACAGCATTGTCCCTGGAAATCACATGGTGTATTTATATGTGCTTTATAGGGTGGCTATGAGTTGGAACTGACTTAATGACAATGAGTTTGAGTTATATAGTGCTTGGCCAGTGCTGGCACAGAGTAGACCAGCAAATGGTAGTGGCTCTTAGTTATTGTTTTCCGAGGGGCTCCAGGGCCCTCTCAGGCCTTGTTTTATTTCAGCCTCTTTCCCGTCCCCCTGTGCCTATGGGTGGTTTGAGCCAGAGTCTGGGCTCACTGACTTGTCAATCACCCAGTGCCATTCTGGGCACATTAGTAGGCACTGCTTGGAATGTGGCTTGATGGTGCCAGCCCCTCAAGGAGTTGATGACCATTATAACACCCACCTGCCGGCTGTCACTCATTCCAAACAGAGGGCTGCCTCCTCTGGCTCATTGAAACCACCCCCCACCCCCAGGGCCGCACCTCTGAGTTGTTTGGAATGGGTATTTGGGCTTTATGGAGCCCTGATCGCTTTTTATAGAAACGAGGCACCATCAAGGGGAGGAGTGGGGAGGGAGGGAGCTCCGCTTCAGTTTTTCACATTATAATGATACAAGTAATCGAGACACCAAATTGCACATTTAAATCGCTTGAAAGTAAAAATATCGTTTTGTAATGCTGGTGTTAATAATATAAACATTAAAAAGGAATTAAATACTTAGCTGCATTGTGGGGCCCAATTGCCTGATTTTTCCTCTTTCAACTTATTCAGCTGTAGGAAATGATTGGCTGCAATACTCAGATAGGTTTCCCTAGAAAGTGGGTCTGGACTTGTGTTAGAGTACTTAGCCATTGAATGCCCACATGTAAAGGTAGCCGGAAGGGTCATGCTGGCAGTAGATTGCTGCCTTATTCTGGAGATGAGCATTTTTTTCCCTTTCTTTCAAGACAGCTGGTGTTTGAGGTGTGCTGGGATGGGCCTCAGCTGGGCCCAAACATGCAGCCTAATGCGTTCAGAGCTCCTCAGTTCTGTTGAGACATCTTGTCATATGCCCAGGTGTCTGCTTCCCTCCCTTCACTCTGCTCTCAGGTCAAATGTCACCTCAGGGAAGTGTCACTCTGTCCCCTTTTGCCTCAGAGCACTGGTCCTATTTGACAGCAGAGCCTGGTGCACAGGAGTCTTCCAATGAATATTTGTCAAATAAATGAGTCTGAAGAGAACAACATTAGAATATAAACCCAAGTTTCCTTGCTCACCTGTCACCACCCCCCCCCCTGCTGCCCCTTTAAGATAGTCATCTTTGGAGGACTGAGGGAGAAAGGCTAAGGATAAATCAGGCCGGTAGATTTCCAGATTTTGTTCTTGGATTAGCTCTCAAGCTTCCTGTCCCATTTCAGGGAAGCTTCATGGCAGAAGAGAGCATGTCTGAGAGATGTGTAATAAAAAGGACCTGAACCTGGCTCTCGCCAAGCCCAGTATTGTCCCAGGGCGGCTGCTTCTCCTCCCTCCCTGCCCTCTAGTTCTTGGCACCCACGCTTTCATTTTGGTTCTTTCCCTCATCTTCTGCTTTATGTTTTTGGCCATTGAGGATGCGGATTTAAATCAAACGTCTGAAGTTTAGATCATTTTGAAGAGCCGCTGATGAGTGGTCTTGCCTTGCCATTTGTTTTCTGATACTGCTTCCTGCACTTTTCTGCGTGGTCTAAGAGCCTCTGTGCAGCTGGGAAGAGTGATGGGGCTGCCAGGGTGCTGCCCAGAGGCCCAGGGCTTCCTGATGACACTGCATTATGGAAAAGCTGTAATAACATTCCACTCTTTAGCCACCTCTTTAATCACAGAGGGGACACCAGAGGGACGGCGTGAGGGCGGATGACTGTCTCTCAGTTGCCCTTGCTCCTGGCGGGGAGGTCACGGGCAGGTTGCTCTACTGATGTGGTGATCCACGTCTGCTCTTCCATATCACCTTTCTAAAGGACCAAGTCACAGTCCCTTTGAGAAGGAGGAGGAAACTGAGGGAGAGTGAGATGCTAACCCAGGGTCCTAGCACACTAGTGGTACGTGAGGACACAGCTAGGGAAGAATCTGGATCAGAACCCACAGCCCTGGCACTGCCAGGCCCGGCTATCCCCTCCCACTCTCTACTTATTCTTTATGCTTCTATTTCCCCCTCCTTAAGTCAGATATCATCTTGACCTAGGTTTATGCAGAAGGGGAGCTGGCTGAGGTTGGCTGAGTTCTCATTAAACCCATTTCCTCTTCCTAGGCACACAGTTAAACTATATCTCAGTCCCCTAGCATCTGGGTAGGGCCACATGACTAATTCTAGTCCATGGACTGTGGTGTCCCTTCTCCATGCTGTCTAGCTCTTACTCATCAGCAGGACCTTGTAGCTGTGTGTTGAAGAGGGTAGTGTCATGACAGAAGGAGCCTATTTCCCTGGATGACTGTGTGGAGCAGAAGCTCTCTGTTGCCCACATTGGATGGTAATGTGTTAGGCTTCTGAGAATTGGGCATTGTTAGAGCAGTTAGCCTACCCTGACTAAACCTGTGTGTTTGTTAGTTTAAATAAAGAGAGAGCTACCCAATCCAGGGAAGGGAGGCCAGCCAAGAGCCCCTTACAGTGGTGCAGGCAATAGGGAGCAGCAGAGATGGAAGGTCAGAAGTTCTTTCTAGTTCTCAGGTTCTGGAATTTCTTCATTTCTATCTTCTCTCTCTCTCTGCTCCCCTATACATCAACCCCCTGCAGCCAACAAAGACCACTTGCTGTTCCCTGAAAAGAGTACTTGATTCTCCATTTCCATGCTTGTCTATCCTTTCTTAGAACATCTGCCCCTTCTTTATCACCTGTCAGACTCGACTCACCTTCAAGATATAGCTCAAATACTACCTCCATTATCACCCTGTGTGGCAGTGCTACCCTCGCTGCTTCTGCACCCCTGGGTAGCACTCTGCACAGGTGAGCACATGGCCCTCATCACCTAGTAAAGCACCCATTATATTTTCATATGGGGGTCTTAACTCTCTTGATAAATTATAAGGTTCTTAAGGATAACATTGCTATCTTGACACTTCCGTTGTTTCCTATACAGGCCCTAGCCCTGTGCCGTATGTACCAGGTACTTGGTAAATATTTGTTGGCTGGATGGATAGATGGATGGAAGGAGAGAAAAAAGGAAGAAAAGGAAGGAAGGAAGGACAGATTAATGAAATCACAAACAAATGAATGAGCTACTCGGCCAGATTTTCAAGTGTCTT
>NW_004444197.1:583667-605871 GCF_000243295.1 Trichechus manatus latirostris
CTTTCTGTTCTTCTCCCTCTTCCGAGATTCTGATCAGTTGGGTGGGCTTATTCAGCTAAATTTCTTAATCTGCAAAGCTGTGCACAAGATTCCAGACTGACTGAGTCCAGCAGTCCTGTAAGAAGGGTCTAATCTAACACCAGTAACCAGCTTTGTCTCTTTCCTTACAACAAACTATTTTGGCAGGGACCTCTTCAGGAAGAGGTGGGAACTTGGGCCTGGCCTCAAGTGATTTGGAGAAGAGGAAGAGCACCTCATACGCAGAGAGCATCATGGGTAAAGGAATGGTGCAGAGAGGGGGCATTATGTGGGCAGGGACAGGGATAAAGACACAGCCCTTGGAGAGCAGTTGTGGCACATTTAGTGACATGGGATAGACCAGCCCCCAAAGACTTAGATTCCAGCTGATCATCCCCACCCCCCTATCCTTGGGCAAGGCCCACAACATCCAGGGCTGAGAATGGGTGGAGGAATCAGAAGTCAAGCAAGGCAACTTTGGACTTGGTTGTGAGGTACCAGCTTCTCAAGCGAGGAAGTGGCCCAGGACAAGCAGTATTTAGAGCTCCTTTTTATCATTAGCAAATATTTAGTTTTAGCCTCTCTCTTGCCACCTGTCTTAGTTATCTAGTGTTGCAGTAACAGAAATACCACAAGTGAATGGCTTTAACAAAGAGAAATTTATTCTCTCACAGTCTAGGAAGCTAGAAGTCCTAATTCAGGGTGCCAGCTCCAGGGGCAGGCTGTCTCTCTGTCGGATCTGGGTGAAGGTCCTTGTCATCAGTCTTCCCCTGGTGTAGGAGCTTCTCAGCACAGGGACCCTGAGTCCAAAGGACATGCTCCCCGCCCCCCCCCCCCCGATTCTTCATTCTCGGTAGCATGATGTCCCCCTGTCTCCCTGCTTGCTTCTCTCTTTTATGTGTCAAAAGAGATTGACTCAAGACACAACCTAATCTTGTAGATTGAGTCCTGCCTCATTTAACATAACTTCCTTTAATCCTGCCTCACTAACATCATAGAGGTAGGATGTACAACACACAGGAAAATCATATTAGATGACAAAATGGCGGATAATCACACAATACTGGGAATCATGGCCTAGCCAAGTTGACACACTTTGGGGGGACACAATTCAATTCATAATACCACCCAACGTGGTTTGACTCACCTCTCCCACCAGGAGCACAGAGCATGCAAATTAATTGTATCATTACCCAGGCCAAACACAATTAGGCAAGTTAACCTGCTTTCAGTTCCATATAATGTATTCCAAAATTAAACGGAAGTTTTTTTTATTATCCAGGCCACTCTTTGCTTCTAGTAGTACGGATTTTGGAAAGTTGATGGTAATTACCCCTGAGAATCCAAAAATTGTTATTTAATCTTGCATTTTATAAGGTTCACATAAAAGGACCACTTACTTCTCAAGTCTGGTGCCTGCATGCCTTGCAGATACATGCAAATATTTTATTAGCTACCATTCCCCACTTGGGTTCCCCGAAGGATTGCAGGAAATCGGTGAACTATTCTTGCTATATACTCTAGTCTCCCATAAATTCCAACCACCATATAGTGTGATGATCAGAATAAACAAACAGAAAGGGTAATAAGGTGCACCAAATAATCACTAGTGACCTCAGCAATTTTATTACCAGATTTATTTCCCTAATTGGGTACCGTATTTCAGTGCTTGACTCAAGGCCATTGTAATAGGTTTCCACACTGCAGAAGAAGGAATTAATTAGAATTGTTTGCTCCTTGTTCCGTATTTATACTTGTCTACCAGTCTCGTAAACATTCCCCCTGGATTCCTCAGTCCTCCAGGCCTCCTCTCGCTGACTCCCCCAACCCACCCCACCAAAATAAATAAATAGAAAGCAAAGAATGTAGTTGAACGCTAGTGGCTCCTCCTCTTGGGCATTCCACCCCCACTGGAAGCTGTTTTTACGGTGGGAGCCTCTCCGTGGTCAGAATCTGGCAGAATCATCACCTCCGATAGGCTCTCAGAAGTCCATAAGGGGACCCCCCTCTCCACAGACAGAAATGGAGAGCCTGGGGTCTTGGTTTGCCAGGGCTCAGGTCTGGGACTGTCCTTGTCCATTCAGAACCTGGGGACAAAGCAAGGTAAGGCAGGCAAATTTGTCCCACTTCATCCTGCCCCACCTAAAACACCTCTTAAGAAAGTAAGAAGCATTCTTTAGCTTTGCCTGCCCTCGGAGCAGGCAGCCCTTATGAGCAGAAAACCCATGAGCATCAAGGCTTCTTCAAGTGAGGTTTTTTGCTTCACAGTTTGCGAGGACTGCAGCAGGACAACAAGACAGTATTTTTTAGATGCAAGTGCTCCAGAACCTCATTGTAATACTGGCCTCTAACTCATGCTGCACCTGTCCAGTGTTCTTTAAAATGGTGCTACTTAATACTGACTGTCCCTTCGACAAGATGCCAGGGTATGCGAAATTCCCACCAGAGCTGGTTTCTTTAGCTGCTGTTTATATAGTCTGCCATGTATAGAGATGGCTTTTGAAGCTAGATGTGATTATTACAAAGCTTAGGGGTGTCTAGGCTACCCTAGCTACCAGTAAGTCCCTTTTGAGATTTGTACCTTAGAAACATCCAGATGGGCCCAACGAGTCTCATTCCCCTTCTTGGATATCCTGCAGGATCTGGATGAGGTTTTCCAGGCCAAAAATATAGCCAGGGTCTGGTCCATCGTAGGTGGTGAGCTCATTCCGGGGGCCTTTGTATGTCGTGTGAGCAAAGTCGATCATCCGAATGTCAACTTTGGTGAGGTTTCTGGGGGAGCTGCTGAGGGCTGTCTGTGGAGCCTCTTGAGGATGCAGGCCACCTGGGGTTCTTTCTGGGGGCTCCTGCCCATCGTAGATGATGAGGAGAGAGCTGGAGTAGAACCGGTATGAGCTCTGGCTCCTAATGACCAAGAGGAGGGCCCGGAGCTGGCGGAGAATGGGCTCCAGGAGCTCTGTGCGGAGGCAGGTGCCGTTGTGCAGGAACTGATGGAGGGTTTGTCTGAACCCCTCGACGGAGAGTTTTCTTCCATAGTATTTGTCTTTGCAGAGAAAGTACTTCTTATCAGTTTGATAAACCTTACATTAAAATAAGAAAGAGAAAATGCAAACAATTGCATACTTGAAAAAACCTTGCATCTACTACAGCTGCAGCATCACAAGCTAACATGATGTATAAAACAGGTTTCCAGGAGATGTAAGACAAAACCAAAAACCAAACCCATTGCCATCGAGTTGATTCTGACTCATAGCAACCCTATGGGACAAAGTAGAACTGCCCTGTAGGGTTTCCAAGGAGTGGCTGGTGGATTTGAACTGCTGACCTTTTGGTTAGCAGCTGAGCTCTTAACCACTGCACCACCATGGCTCCAAGGGTGGCTGAAATGAATGGCAAGATGATCTTCCATCAACCAGCAAAGCAGCTTTTCCGTTTTAAAATGCTTTCTGTGCAAGCCTTTAATAGTAATTCAAGGTCTCAAGATCCTTCGCCCTAAAGACATGACTCTCCACCCATGAGGAAAAGACTTGAATCTCCTCCCTTTGAATTTCCAGTGTCAACCTCCGAATCATGATTTAAGCCCTGGCATCTGGCCCTCTTCAATTCAAATATTAGCAAATCCAAGCTAGAAAGCTTTAGTAGGAATCTGAAATCACAGCCAATGGCCTTGGAAAGCCAACTAGATTAAATTTTCCCCAACAAAGTTTACAAAGTCCTGTCTCTGCAGATTTGAAGGAAACTAATGTCTTTTGGGGTAGAGTGGGGTGAATTGTGTGAAGATAAAATGATAGGCTAGATCAGATGTGGACGGAGTTTCCAGGCAGCCTCATGTAGCTGAGGGGACCCAGGTAGAAGAGGGAAGTTCACAGCTCTGTGGTGCTGTGGCCCCCCTCCTTGGCACCGTCCCCTCTCCCCTCCCCTGCCATGTCTTGGCCATGAGAAGGGAGCAGATGGAAGAGAGTTGCTGATGGGGGGACAGTGACAGCTTCCCCCATTTCATTCCAATGAGGCTGAACCAAGGCAAGTGGCTGGCATGGCCAGAGGGTGCCTTGGCATACCTCCACCTGGCACACCTGGTAAGGGCTGCCTGTACCTGGCCAAGACAGTTCCATAGGGCCTTCCTATATTTATATTATATGATATGTTTACAGAAAGCCAATGTTGAAGAAAATCAGCAAGATTTGATAGACTTGGTGTTATCTTTGGAGGGCTGGAGATCAGCTGCTAAATTAGCTGTCATAAATATATGACAGGCCTCACTTTCTAAATCAGATCAATTTCAGGAGGTTGAAGTCCAGAGAGAGATTCCATTTACCCCACAAATCATCATACTCCATTCTCTTGAGGACTGCATTCCAAGTCTTGCAAGGGACATCTGTGCAGCAAATTTATAGTCTCCACTTCCAGCTTCAAGGGGTGGCAGTTTCAATTAAGGAAAGCTATAACGTTTACCATCAAATTGGTGTCTGGTTTTGCTTTGAGTAGACAGCCTATAAGAGAGAGCGAGTGGAGGAAGTTTATTTCCTTCTGTTCTCCTGCAGCCCCTGCTATAAGGCACATCAGAGCAGCAAAAATGAAGCGTGGAGTCTGGGCAATAAAAAAATTAACCACCCCTTTGCCTGGATTTGGAGCTCTGATGGTGCAGTGGTTAAGAGCTTGGCTACCAACCAAAAGATTGGTAGTTTGAACCAGCAACTCCTTGGAAACCCTATGGGGCAGCTCTACTTTGTCATATAAGGTTGCTGTGAGTTGGAATTGACTCGATGGCAACCAGTTTGGTTTTTTTGGTGTGCCTGGATTTAGCAGGTTACAACCTTCCCACTTTGTTAACCAGAACAGGTAGCAAAAAGCAGCAGAAAAGGTGGATTAAGAAGGGGGAATGGCTAATAAGAATTCAAAGAGCAGACTGCTTTACAGCCTCTGGGAGGAGAGGATTCAGCTTTATCATTCAAGAGAATGAGAAAGCAGGAAGCCACTGCGTGCACAGTTTCTCTTAGTTCTCTCCCCAGCCTCTGCTCACACACTGGCATCAAAGGGCTGCTCTCAATATGGGCAGGACCCATGCAGCCACTGTGGAAAGTTTCAGCTGACAAAGACTGAGACAGAATTAAAAAATGGTGGATTTCCTACACCGCTCGGCTACTAACTGAAAGGTTGGCGGTTTGAACCTACCCAGTGGTGCTGTAGAAGAAAGATCTGACAATCTTCTCCCATAAAGATTGCAGCCAAGAAAATCCTACGGAGCTCAGTTCTACTGTGTAACACATGGGGTCTCCATGAGTCAGAATTGACTCAATGGCAATGGGTTTAGTTTTTTGTTATGTTTATCCTGAGGGGGGAGTCCCTGGGTGGTGCCAACAGTTAATACCCTCAGCTGCTAACTGAAGGGGTGGCAGTTTGAACCCACCCAGAGGCGCTTCGGAAGAAAGTCCTGGCTATCTACTTCTGAAAAAATCAGCCATTGGACACCCTATGGAGCACCGTTCTACTCTGACACTCATGGGGTCACCATGGGTCAGAATTGACTCTATGGCAAATGGTACTGGTTTATCCTGCTCTTAAAAAACCCCAGTGTATCATATTCCAGGATGTGCATTTTCTTGTTGACAGAGCAGTGCCTGGCCCCCTCCTCTGTTGCTCCCCCAAAGTGAAGGATTTGTAGGGGGCAGTGGTATCTGAGTGGGATACACGCTCGCCCCCCAGTGGACATGCCCGGATGCCACCCCTGCAGCTGGGCCTCTGCCACCCACCTGCATGCCGCAGATGCGTACGCCCAGGCAGGCCGAGGTGCTCTGTGCGCACTTCCTCATGTGGCGGGCCTTCTTCTCCTCGGACACGTCATCCCCGTGCTGCCGCGTCCCCATCTTCAGGTCCAAGATGCAGGGATACTTGTACTGTGACACCACATTTTCCAGCAACAAGAACCCTTGTCACGCTAAGTTAAGGAAGGTTCCAAGGACATAAATGCTGCTGCCTCCCAGGAGGCTGCCATCATGCCTTGGAAGATGCTCTGGAAATTCCCTGCTCAGAATTCCCTTCACTCCCATTTCTTCCATTACAGACAAGCCCATTGCTGCTATTAAGAATTCAAGGTACAGTATTAACTTTGCAGGCTGCTTTAATAAGTTCATTTATTTATGGGGAGTTTATGAGTATGCAAGGTTTTTTTCCTTTTCTTTTTTGCTGTTAGGTTGGAATTAAATGCAGGTGTGAAATCCCTGTCAGGCCCTGCCCAATTTACATTTTATGGCAGAAAATCATAAGGCTAAAACCTCAAGTCACTGAATGGGCCAATACCTTTTGGGAGAAGTGGGTTGATGTTAGCTTCGGAGATGAGTTGCAGGAATATTAATTTCGGCAGACTAATTATCCTGTAAAAGCTTCTTAGGGATTAGGGTTGCAGATGTGTCTTAGTAAATGCTGTGAAACCAGCCACCCATTTGCAGGAGGGAGCCCGGCGGTGATGAAGGGACATTTCAAGCCTACATTGAGAATGTGGCAGCCTGCAGGTGAGGGGGTTTACCTCCCTGCATACTGCACTCCGTGGGAGCTTCCCTAAGGAGGAACCATCCTCTCGGGAAGGTGCCTGCAGGGAGAATTTGGAAGGATAGAAGGGAGGCCAGGGTTGGGGTGGGGGACCCAGTGAGCCCTCTGGGCCCCTGCTGTCCCCATCCAGGGTGGCAGCAATCATTCCTGTGTGCCCACAGAGACCCTCAGCCCAGCCTTACTGCCCAGGTGGCAGAGACACAGCCATTGGCCCTTCTAGGGGCCCTGTGTTTGGCTTAATTCCCATTGTGATGCTCAGATCCTGGTTTTTCTTTTGGAGGGATCTGATTTCTTCTAGTTCCCAGGTTTTAGGGCTTCTGCCCTCAAACTCTCTCTCACATCTATCTCTCCCTGTCTCCTCCTCCGGCAGTCCTGTGTGTGTATATGTGTGTGTGTCTGTCTGTCTGTCTTTCTCTCCCCCCATTTGTCTGTCTCTTTCAGTCTGTCTGTCTCCTCCTTCACCCTCTCTGTCACCACTGGGTGGGTCTTTTTGTCCCTCAGGCCACGTACAGTAGGGAGGGCAGGCAAGGATACGGTGCCGCTTGTTCTCTGGGTGCTCGGAGCACAGGCGGGTCAGGTGGGCCTGGTGGCAGTGCAGGCCCCACGGGTTGAAGTTCCTCCTCTCAGCCTGTTTCCCACTGGCATCTTCCACTGGTGAAGGGACTTCAGTGCTGAAATGGAACTCAGACTTCAGGAGCGCCTTGGCGGGGCTGGTGAGGGAAGCACAGGGCTATCAGGGAAGCCGTGGGTCAGAGGTGACTGGCTGAGCTCTCCTGGGATGCCTTCTGATGCAGGCTGCCCCAGAGGGTCTCCCGAGGGTTTTCACCAGGCTGCCTGGAGATGCCTGCAAGGCCTTGGAGGGACTCCCCACCCAACTTACATCCCCTGAGCCAGACACACCACACTGCAGCCCTTTGGGGCGGTTTCTCTAAACCTCAGAATAATTTATTAGAGTATGTCACCCCTTCAGAGGGCTGAGGTGGTTTAAATTCACTTTTGAGTGATCTGGATTTATTATCTTACTCTTGAGGTGACACAGTATGAGGGCAGCCACCACTCCACCCCCAATCCCTGGGAATCAGAGGGCTAGAGTTTTAGGCTCTGTTACTCTGGCATGTGGTTACCCTCTCTGTACCTCAGTCCCCTTATCTATGAAATGGAGTAACAAGGCCAGATCTACCTTTCCCTTCCCCATCCCCCAAAGGATTACTGTGAGAACCACGTAAATCAACGGATGTAATTCCTCTTTGAGACCTCAGAATGCCGCAGAGGGTGGGCGTGGGGACTGTGGGAGTCAGCAAGCCTTGGCCCACCCCCCTCTTCTGCCCTCTCTGCATCTTGGCTTCCCCATCTGTGAAATGGAGATAATGTGCACCAGCTTCCTGATGTGGAACCAAGAGGCTTAATTAGATATGCTGTGCTCCTTAGGGAAAGGAGGTATTTTCATTGTATTAGCTCCCTTTTGTTTCCCATAAATATTTCAAAAGTCCCAGGGGAGGCTTTTCATCTGAGAAAGGTCAGGCTGCATTTTCAGAGTTTTTGACGACCTCTCCAAGGACCTCTGGTGCCCTGAGCCTCCTGCAAGTCACGAGCCCTTCGAGCGCCTTGTTAACCACTCTCCTGGGGCTGTCCTGGCAGCCAAGGAGAAAGGTGACTTCTGAGAGAAATCAGCCCACTTTTTCCTTTATATAAACTATTCTAGGGTTTCTGCTCTGCACGTCTTTCCCCCCAGAGACGCTTCACAGTCTCAGTGAAACAGGTATTTAATTAAACAAATATGTACCGAATACCTGCCTTCGCATCAACTTCGGAGATAAAATACATCATAATCCCTCCCTCTAGAAGTGGTATAAAAGAAAACTCATTCCTTTCTTGGGTCACGTTGGTGATTCTAGACAGAACCTCCATCTGAATTTCTCATTTCCTTGGCTCCAGCCCTAATTGGGAGCTGCCAGCCCTAGGCGCAGGTGGGTGCCACGCTGGTCCCTATCAGCCTGCCGAGGGGCCCTCACCTCTCCTTGAGTGAGCGCGCCAGCTGGGCATGCTGCCACTGGGCGAGGGGGTGGGTACCACCGCCGATGCTACTGGTGGTCTGCTGGAGCGTCTGCCATATTGCTACCGCCGCCGACTCAGTGGAGACCTTGAAGGGCCCCTGGTTCTCCTTCAGTGGGTTGGCAACCAGGCTGAGGTGGCCCCTGCTGTCTCTCCGGAGGTATACGGTGATGGTGCCTGCAAAACACGAAGGGAGGGGGAGAGATGGGGGGTTTACTTCCTGGTGACAGGAGGCAGTGGGTTATATCATTGTGAATTGTAGTTTAATGACACTGTCACCTCTTCCCCCTCCCCCAGCTCCTCTCTCAGAAGAGCTATGGCAACTGGCCTGGTTTAACCTGAACCCCATCTTGTACCAGAAAGAGCCCAGAGCCAACTCAAGAATCTACAGAAAATAGCCTTGGGCTAATCTTGGCACTGCCTCCACTTTATCCCACTTCCCTGCCCCTTCATACTTCAAACAAAGCCAATCCTGTACATTTTGTTCCTGCATTTTGGTTCCTCTGCACAGTCACACCTTCCCAGGCACGCCACAGCCAACCAAACTGTGCTCAACCTTGGAGCGGCAGGGTTGCTGGTCCTCTGTGAGGAGGGACTCCATCTGGTGTGCTGGTGAGGGTCAGGGCAGGAAGGGTGAGGGGTGTGCCTGCAGAGTGGCAGTCAGGGAAGTTGGGGCCCGTCCCCTTCCCCTTTGCCTCCTCTGTCATCCTTTCTCCCCCCTCCATATATCTTTACTAACCAGTGTCTTCCAGGGAGACTTCCTCAGACAGCCTTCTGGGGATCAGGCCTCTCAGTTGCCCATTCATTTACCTCCCTGTCTAGTTTTAACACTAATACTGGGCCATTTCCTTTGGTTAGACACCTCAGCACGTGAAGATGGTTCTTTGATATGAAGCTAAGACTTGTGAAATTTCCCCAACTGATGTTACCTCCTAACCTTCAAGGTTTGTAATCAAGGCACAACATCCTACTCCAATCACTGGTTATGAAAGAGTACATGGAAACTCATTTAACAAACATGTTAATTGGTCTTCTTCTCTGGGACATTGGCCAGGTTGGTAATTAGCTCCGTCATCTACATCAGTGCTTCTGTGGTCACTCTCCTTAGACTTTGTGCTCCAGTGGCAGAGCCCAGGCCTTCCTCCATGAGATGTGGTACCCAGTGGGTGCCCGGCTTCCCCAGAGTTCTGCTGGAGAGGGAACCATACTCTTGGTAGTGGCACAGGAGACAGCTACACAGATGGTTTTATGAGAACCCATGTCTCTAGAGCACTTGGCTCCCTGTTTGTCCTGTAACTGATGCTGTGTGTATTCTGTTTGCTTCCTCACCCCCACAATCCACAATCCACTGTCCACCTTGCTCCAAGTCTGAGAGGCTGACCCTATGCTGTGTACCAATGGGCTTTCTTGCTCTCTAGTTTCCCAATGAGTTCCCAGTGGGAGGCACTGGCAGAAGATGAAGGTTGGGAGGAGAAACGTTGGGGTATTTATTCCACTGGTTCTTCCCTGTTTGCCATGGTTCTGGTCATGGCTGTGTTCACTGATGGCCTCAACTGTCACTGGGCTCAGGCCTAGGGGTGGTAACAGCTTCCCAGTGTTGCTAGTCCCTGGGTGTCGTACCATCCCTTGTTCCCTTAATCCTGCATTCACTTTTGCAAACACTCCATTTAAACTCACTTCAGTTAAACCCCTTTGAATGTACCATTCCTTTCCTGCTGGGACCCTGGCTGGGGGTGGGGGTGGGGGTGGGGGAGGCTGTATGTGACTATGTTCTCCAAGGTATTTTTCTCCTCTTCCCACCCAGTGCTCAGGGAACCCAGGCCCTTAGCAGCTTCTTAAAACCACCCTTGAAGTCTTTGGGACGGCCACTTGGTCACCTTCTCAGAGCGAGTGGTCATTTCTGCTGAGCAAGCAGTAAAGGCATCTGATTTCCCTGCTTCCCTCCCCTCCCAGGCCTCCTGGGCTGGTCAGTGCAGACACTCATTTTTCAGGCTGCTCTATAATTCAGCAAACTGCTCTTCAGAGCCAGCCGTGCCTTGCTCTGCGGTCTCCCTGGGCCAGTCCTGTCATCTCAGATTCCCAGTGCCCTAATTTTGCAGCCTGAGAGTGACATTCAGTTCTCCCCAGCTCCTAAAAAACTTCTCCTCACCCCACCCCAGGCTCCTGTGTCCTGTGAAGTAATAACAATAATTACAACAATGCTCTACACCAGCCTGGCATTTTACAGTTTATCTGAACACCAGCTGTCATACCTAGGCCAATCCCACCATAGCTATTCTGCTCATCAGAGCAAGGGGCTGACAGCAGGTTTGGGAAATGATTGTAAGATTAATAGTAACTACCATGTCTCTAATGCCTACTATGTGCCAGCACTATTCTAGGTACTGTTCATTTGTTATTTCTAAGTTTTAACAGACCTGTAAGATAATTGACTGTGGACACTGAGACCCAGAGAGATTGAATAGCTTGCCCAAGTCCACACAGTTGGTAAGAGGATCACAGCAGACGTGGATATGAAAAGGAACAAGTTGTTACAGGGAACCCCTGACCAAGGACTCTTTGAGAGGGCCTAGTGTTATGTTTGTGTTTACCCTGCGAGTGGATGAGGAACACTCCTGTTGCGTCCCCTGTCACATTTGTTCTGGGTCATTCTGTTCCATGGGAGAGGACAGAGGAGCTACGACTCCCCCCTTTCATGAGGGGGTCATCAGCACAGAGTATTGGGAGCACCAAGAACGCAAGGACAAGGTATTTACATTTCCAGCCATTTCCTCAGACAGGAGAGTTGTTGTGCCTGTTCCAGGGAGGAGGACTGACCTTCTGGAAACCAAAACCAGGTCTCAGAGCCAATCCCTCCAGGTGCAAGAAGGGGAGAGCTCACTGGCCCCCATGCTTGTCTTTGGGGAGCTCGGAGGCCTCCTGACTGCCCAGGGAGCCTGGCAGGTGTGTTGGCCAAGGGCAGGGCCTTTTCCGATCTTTAGAGTTCAAGTCCCATGGCCTTTCGACTTGTACAATTAATTACTGTAAGGTTACGATGACAGGCCCATCCAAAACCACGGTGTTGGGGCGCCCCAGACCCAGGAGGCCTCCCGGGAGGGACAAGAGATGTGACCTTCTTCAGCATCTCCAGGCTCCAGCTCTTGTCTAATCTCATCAGTTCTGAGTGTCTGAATAAATGGAGGAGAGCAGAGGTGCAAATAACCCAAAACCAATAAAATCCAAAGTCATTTCTATTCTTCATATTGTCAGAGCTGCACAGCCAGACTCTGTCCCTGCCTTGTCTCTGTCTCTCTCTGTGCCTCCAAGTGTCCCTGTGTCTGTCTCTCTCTCTCACATGCACACCCCTCTATGGCTCAGCTCAGCCCTTCCCTCCAAAGCCTGGGACCTACTGAGTGGGACCCAGGGCAAACCACCCCCTGCAAATAGTCTCAAGTCACCCACCCTTGACAAAAGCCACATGTCACTGGGATCCAGACAGCCTCAGTGCTTGGATTAATCATTTAAGAGCCATGTTGTCTCCATCCTGGCCTCCAGCCTACCCCGTGTGTCCCATTGTCTGTGGGGAAGGGGCCTCAAGGCCTATGGGATCCCGGCACTTGCTGCCGCTGACTGATCAGGAGAGTGGGGGCCCAGCCAGAGCGCCCATCTGTCTGCTCACCAGCCCCCCCACCCCCAACACCTCAACCCAGACTAGAGCGCTTACTGCCACAGTTGGCATGCCCAGAACATCTCAGCAATTTCGGTTTGGCGGAGCAGTTTCCCGCGCCTCTGTGAATATTCCATCATGTATTTATTTTTAAACTTGCGAGAGCATTTACTTGCCACCGTCTGTAATATGAATCTGGCTCAGCTGTTAACCAACTGGACCTTGGAGTATGTCCTCATGCTCCCAGGCAAACCGGGAGGCAGAGGAACCCAGCCCCCAGATGCTGTCATTTCTTAGGAGCCCAGCAAAAGGCCCAGCATGAGATTCTGACAATGGAATGGCGTCCCTGCCCAGTGTTCTCCCCGATACCATCGTGGTGCAGGGTGGCGAGGAGGGAGAGGGTGTGCCCTGTTGCGTGCTGTGGTCCCTTCAGAAACTGCACTTCTCTTTGGGGGGCTATCCCTGTTGGGGAGGAAAAGGGAGACCCCCGTGGCAGCCTCGTGAGCATTCTAGTCTCCCTGACCTGAGGTTATTAACCAGGTAACCTAGGGAAAGTCACGTCTCCTCCCTCATTAGGCTAGATGAACCTCTGAGCACTGATGTCACAGGAATACATCTCTTCAGTAACTGTGTAGCTGGCAGCGGGGGAGCCTGTGTGGCCAAAAGCCCCTACTCTGGAACCAGACTCCTGGGTTTGAATCCTGGCTCCACCTCTCTGGCTGTGGCCTCAGGCAAGTCAGGAAATCTCTCTGTGCCTCAGTTTCCTCATCTATAAGATGGGGCTAATAATCGTACCTACCTCTGAGAGTTGTTGTGAGGATTATGTGAATTAGTACATGGTAACTATTGACAGTAGCGTCTGACACAGACTAAGGACTAAGGGTTAGCGGAGGATACTACTTACCAGGCAAAACAAGAAGCCTGAACAGCCTGAGAGCCCTTTGGGGACCCTTTCTCTTTCCCACCTGAAACTTGACTCCAGTTCCTCTCCTCCTGCCTCTCCCCAGGTGTCTGGGAATAGTGAGGGTACTAGTTCTAGGCCTTTGTCTAACCTATTAAAAAACCTCATTGCTGTCAAGTCAATTCCGACTCATAGCGGCCCTATAGGACAGAGTAGAACTGCCTCATAGCGTTTCCAAGACTGTAAATCTTTATGGAAGCAGACTGCCGCATCTTTCTCCTGTGGGGCGGCTGGTGGGTTTGAACTGCTGACCTTTCAGTTAGAAGTCAAGGGCTTAACCATTGTGCCACCAGGGCTTCTTTCTCTAGTTCTCTTAAATGTGCATAATTTGTTAGTTGATCCCTGGACAATGGTACCACACAAATCATGTTCTAGTCAGTGAATCGGCATTTCTTCTTCATTAAAACCTCCCACTTGGGCATCTGCCTCACCTACCCCACCTGTGGGCTCTGCCTCGCCTTCACCGCAGGTGGGGTAGGTGGTCAACTGTATAGGCTCATCTGAGGGTGCCATGAGGGGCCCTGACCCAGTTCCTTCCCTCCTGGCTTAGAAACGCCATCTCCTGTGTGAAGCCCCTGCACGAAGGTAGCTGGTGGAGCATATCTGTAGGCGGTGATACTTTAGTTATGACATCTTGGCTCAAATTAATTTACTGAGTTAGCAGAGCCCTGAGGGGGTGGCATCCAGGAGGGGAAAGAGGGTAGAGGGAGCGGAGGTCTAGATGGTACCCCCAGAGAATCATGGGCTCTGTGGAGACAGGGAGTGGGGCTGAGCATCTGTCCAGCATCTGTCCTTAGAAGACTGGCCCAGCCTCTCTGACTTGCCTGCTTTGCCTGCGGCTGCCCTGGCCATCTCTCTCAGCTACAGAGCTGTGTCTAACAAGTGTGAAATAGTACTGGCAGGAGGCCGCCCCACGTGAGGTCCTGCCACCCCTTTGCTGGGTTGAGTTCAGCCACGAAAGGACAGGCATTAATTCCAGTGGGTGCTCTGACAAGATGGGCAGTGACCCACAACTAACCAGGCAACACTCAGCTTGTGGACCCAAAGGGCCCCAGGGGGAGATCAGAGCTGGGGGATGGAAGAGGGCTGCACAGCGGCACACTGACGGTCCTCCCCGTCTCTTGAGAAAAGAGGAGAGCCTTAGACCTGTGTATGGTGCTGATGGATCTTGTCTCAGATGCTCTAGAGGACCTTGCAGGTGGGACTGAGGTTCAGGCATGTGTGAAACAGTGCTTGGAAGCAAGGCCCGAGACTCAAGGCCTTGGCCACCCCTACCAGTGGTTCCCAGTCGGGGGCATACTAAATACAGAGTCCTGAGCCCTGCCACCAGTGGTTTTGATTCAGAAGGTCTGGAGTAGGGCCTAAGAGCCTGCATTTGAACACACACACACACACACACACACACACGCACACACACACGCCCCAGTGATAAGTGATTCTGGCATAGTTGTTAACCTCCAGATCACACTTGCAGAAACATTGATATAGCTAAGTCCCATCCTTCCCAGTTATTACTGAGTGAGTTTCTGACAGACTTATTTTGATATTATCATTAACTGCACTACAGATACTTGGACCAAGAGGGCAGAAGCTCACAGCCATGAAGTCTAAAATCCTTCAAACAATACCTTTCCGCTGAGCCCTCATCCCATCTCTGGGACTGGCCTCCTGGCAGTCACACCCTGAGCCTGGTGAACCTCACATACCGAAGGCTGGGCGTGGGTGAAACAGCCTGCACCGGGATCTGGAGGCATCTGTAGTTCTCCTGCATGGAGGACTCCTGGCCAAGGGTGTGACAAGGCCAGGGCAACGCTGGCTGGACTTGATGAACCCTTGATTAACCCTTTAATTGATCACCCCCTCGGGGTTCTGCTAACTCGATAAATTATTTGAGCCAAGGTGTCATAACTAAAGTGCCAACACCTAGAGGGTTGTTCTACCATCTGCCTTCGGAGCTTCACATAGGAAGTGGTGTTTCTAAGCCAGGAGGGAGGGAACTGGGTCAGGGCCTCTCATGACACCCTCAGATGAGCCTACATAGCTGACCACCTACCCCACCTGTGGTGAGGGTGAGGCAGAGCCCATGAGCTGGGGTGATGCTCAAGTGGGGGGCTTTAATGAAGCCCTCTGTCCCCAGAACCCATCTTGTGCTCAGATGCAGACCACACACTAGTGTGCACAGAAGTTTCCCTAGCTATACCTAGAAGGCAGCCCATTCCCCCAGCTTTGCCTTTTCCTGCGTAAGGGTGGGGATTCTGTTTTCCTAAACCAGCTGCTGTCATCTCTTTCATGTCCTGTCCCGGGCCTGGGCCTCCTGAGGGAGGTTAAGGGGCCCTCCACCTGTCCTGTGTTTACCAGCTGCGGTCAGGTGACCTGGCCATGACACCTCCATGGCACAGACCCAGAAAGCTCATCAGGATGGGCTCAGGCTGGGGTATCATTCTATTCCATTCTCAATTCCTCAAAGCCTGGCGGCTTGAGCTAATTTTTAAGAAAGCCAAATGGCATTCAACTCCAGACCTGGAGGCTTGAGTTAAGAGCAGCGAGGACAATTAAGGCCATTGCTGCTGCAGGAGAGGGGTATGTCTCCATGGCACCTCTACACGCAATGAGCAGTAAGGAAGCAGTGGGTGTGTGCAGACAAGCCCTGCCAAGTGTGACACACCCAGCGCGGCCTGGTTCCTGGAGACTCACCTTTGTACTGAGGGGTGAACCGCTTCATGGCCAGCGGCAGGGACTCGTAGAACTTCTGCTCTTGGGAGATGAGGGGCTTGCACACGGTATGTTCATCGTATTGCATCATGCTCAGGTGCCCTCCAACCTGGTGCAGGAAAGGCTCCAGCCGCACGCCCATTCTTCCGTCCCCAGCATCCATGCTGTCCTGTACGACCATGGCGAGGCACACTGAGTGGGGCACCCAGCGCAGTCTGCGTGAGGAAGGCACGAGGGGAAGTAGCAGCTCTTGGACACAACTTGGGGCTGTCAGCGGTCCTCAGCTTTCTCCTTCTTGGCCTTTATCGCTGTCTTAGCACAGTGATTTCCCGTCTGCGGGCTCTCACTGGGGACCTCTGGAAAGCAGAGGAGGAAGGTGGAAATCACATGAGGCAGGTGGTGTGCTGGGAAGGCAGCTGTGGAAGGACCCACACAACCCCAGCCACTGCCTGGAGTAGGGTCTTCACCGGTAGTTAAACACGAGTATAAATATGCATTGATTACTTCTGGAATAATCTGTTATAGGAAACTGGTAACAGTGGTTGCCTCAGGGGAGCAGGGGTGAGAGAGAGGCTTTTCATAAAATACCATCTTGTACCTTTTGAATTTAAATATTGAAACATCTAAAAAAATCAATACACACAGCTGTACGTTCCTCAAGTGCAGAGGCTGTGTCTTAACTGCTCTTGTCATTTCTCCTTCCTCCCTTTGGGAACATCCAGCCCAGGCCCAACAAGAAGAAAGCAGTCCCTGCCTTTGGGGTACTCACTGTCTTGAGGGAGATTGGGGGATAGGGAGGCTTTATTTTCGTGCAGTACAACTGTTGCAGCATCTGTTTGCTTCATGGCTCCTCTACATAATTGCTGTGTGATCTTGGGCAAATGACTAAACCTCTCTGGGTCTCAGTTTCCTCATCTGTGGAGCAGAATAATAATGATAATGGAGCTATTGCAGACAAAATTGAGATAAGGCCTATAAAGCAGTCAGCCCAGTGTCCAGAACAAAGGGCTCAATCTATGTGATTTACCATTATTTTTAGCATTATTGTCATGGTGGTCAGATTCTCACAACAGCTCTGGGCCGTAGGAAAGGCAGGCTTTATAGCACCACCACTTTGCAAATGAGGAAACTGAGGCCTGAGATGACTTGCTCAGGGTCCTTGGCTGTCTAGGAGGAGAGCCGGAAGTAAAGTAGGGGTCTCTTCATCCTCCAGGACAGGTCCTCCTCCTCCACCTGCCGCTCCTGTTATCCCCCTCAGGGTGGCTCTGCCAGATCGCAAGCTTAGACTGGAACTCTGGGCTGGACATGCAGCTCCTAGGGATGTCCTGACTTTGTTTCAGGAGAATACCCAGGAGACTCTTCTTGCCCAGCTCATCCCATGTGAGAGGACACCCTCACAGCAGTGCCCATCACCACCAAGTTATTAATACTCTCTCCCTCTATTGGACTCTTGGCCAAGGATTCTACCAGGCCAGGGCAGCGCTGGGCTTGATTAACCCTCTAATTGACCCTCAGTCCAGGCTCCGGGCACAGGCGGCTGGCTCCACATGCAGCGGTGTCCGTCAGTGTGCTCAGGACCTGGCTCACCCGCCTGGGCCTCAGCATGCTGTAGCATTGAAAGCTTCAGCCTGGCCCTGTCATTCCCCAACACGTGGGGCCTCTCCCACATCAGCTCCTGTCCTGCAGACTCACAGTGTCCCTTATAGGAAGGGGAAGGGCAGGGTGAAGGCTTCTAAAAGGCACCTGCATGGCTGGAATGTGATGGGGGAGTTTGAGGTTGCTGAGGTGAGGCCCTAGGGTGGGAAGGACGGAGGTATAATGGTGAGTGGCTGTGCCTGAGAGGAGAACCTAGGCCTTCCCCCAGCTCTGCTCCAACGCAGCAGAGTGAGCCCCACTGGGAGCCTGCTCCTGGAGCTGAGAAAAGAAGTTGGTGGGAGGTATCTAGACACAGAGAGAAACCAGCCCATGGATGAGTTGATATCTTCAGTCCCCTTTGGTTATTGGGCAAGATATCACAGTTGTTTGGAAACCCAATCCTACTTGCAAATTTGGAGACAGCAAGAAGGAAGAGAGAAGAGAAAACCCAAGATGAGCATCCCAACACCTCTCCTGTCTCTGGGCTCACTTGCATGCTGCCCTTTGCCAGTGATCTGTCTCTGGGGGGAGGAAGGCAGAGGCACTTCTGGTAACCAGTCTGTAAAATTCATTTATAGCCAGTCCTGGAAGGAGCTCACGACCTCGTCCCTCACACATGCTCCCCAGGCCTGGCCCAGCACTAACCAGACATGGGCTCCCGGATGCAAGCTTAGCTCTGCCAACTGGTCCACGTGCTGTCCCAGGCAGGCCCTCATGCTGCCTTTTTTTTCCTCCATGCTCCTGTCTCCCCAAGGAGCTCTAAGGACATGAGTGTCACCTCACAGTAGCAACATGGATGAGAAATAATAAATAGTAGCAAACACATAGTGCTTGCTGCATGCCTGGCAATATTCCAAGTACTTTATACAGATTAACCTATTTTAAGCCTCGCAACTACCCTATGAGATAGGGTATCAACCCCATTTTACAGATGAGGAATCTGAGGCACAGAAAGGTTAAGTAATTTGCCTATGCACTCAGCTGGTTTGAAGAGAGCAGGGATTTGAACTCAGGTACATTAGCTCCAGAGTTTGTGTGTTCACTTGCCATACTGCAGGGATACGGAGGGCTGGTGTCTACTTTGAAGGTCAGGAAAATTGAGCCCCAAGGAAGCTGGGACTTGATCAAAGCCATCTGCAAGTCACTGGCAGCACTGGAACGGGGACTCAAGTTTTCCTGTTCCCCAGGCCTGGCCTCTCCTACCCTGACAACCCTGTGGCCCACCCTCCCTACTCGATGACAGTAAGTGCATGTCCTGGTGGCTGTTGGGCTGGAGTGGGGAGAGTGTCACTCCCACATGTCTGTGGAAGCTATCTCAAGGGGTCAGGAGGGAGGCCCACCTGCAGCTAGGGCTTGGTATTGACCTGCTCTGGGGCTTTCTGGCTGGGATGTCAGCCAGACCCGAGAGATGCTGTTATTCCTAGCATCAACTTGGTTCCTGCTGCAACCTTGTGATGTTTTCCCTACCTCCACTCCTGGACATTCTCAGGAGCCCAGGCTGTATCTTCTCAGAGAGTGCAAAGCAAGCTAGGAAGACCACTGGGCCTCCAAGACAGCCCACGACACAGTAATGCAAACTCTCCTGTCCCTAGACTTCGGGTGGATTGGCAGTAATTGGGTATTTACCGGGCAGCCAGCCTGTACTTTTTAAAAATCTGGGCTTGGCAGCTGGGGAAACTGAGGCCCTTTCTCTCAAGGGTCATCTGAGGGGGTAGATTAGGTGGAATCTGAGGGTCCTCCTGCTCCTGAGCTGTGTGGTCTACGATTCTGGCAGAGGCTGGTAGGGCGGGTGGCCTTAGCAGCTAGACACGGTCCTGAGCTGGGCAGCATGGGCTTTGCCTGTGTCTTCCTCTTGGTACTGATGCTGACCTTGGACCCCTAAAGAAGCTGGAGGTTTCTGTCTGTGGCTGTCTTTGTGTGTGGTCTCCAGCTCTGTGGGGCTGGGCTAGGGAAGGCCTCCGTTCTTCCCATTTCTCCCATGGAAGTCCCATAAATAATTCAAGTTGACAGGACTTTTCTCAGCCCAGACTTTCCTTTTGCCACATGCAGGCTCTTCTGTCATCAGCATGGCCTTGGCCTTTGACAAGTCTCTGTGCCCTGTTCTGATTCCTAAGAGCCCAGGGTCTGTCCCACGCATCCTCACCTGCTCGCTGAGGCACCTAAGATGAATTGGGTCACCACCACTCTGAGCCTTGGTTTACCACCCACCGTTACAGCCTTGTCACGATGCTCAGGTGTAAACATGCCCAGGATCCTTTGTAGAGTCCTCTTCCCAAGAGTTCCCACCACTTGAGGCTTTTGTCACTGCATAGGTTATTCTCAGAACCAACTCCCATGAGTCAGCTTGGTGGCTGGGAAGGCAGGTGAGGCGCTCGCCTGAGACAGGGCTCACGCCTCCATCCTGACATGCTTACTGAATACCCTGGGCTCCCCTTAGTGCTTCCAAGAGAGACAAATGTCCTTCTCTGCAGCCCACGCCTCTTCCCACAGCCCCATGGCCACGCCCTTGCCCAGCATCCTTCCCTAGCACTCCTTGGGGAGGCATACGAGGGAGTAGGGAGGAGGGAAGGGGGCAAGATGCCCCAGCCAGGAGAGCTCAGCATAGAGGTCCAGCAAGAGTGGACAAATGGCCCCAGGCCCCTGCATCCTCCTGCCCTGTCACTGGGTCATGTCCTGAATCAAACCACTCTGGGCCCCACTCCAGGAGATTCAAGGGCTGATTTCTGCTGATGGGGCCTGGCTGTGGAGCAGAGCTGTTAAATGAGGCCCTGGGTTGTCTGTGTCAGAACAAATCCTCTCTGCAGCCCTGTGGGGCCTGAATGACAGCAAGTCTGCCTCTGGGTTGCAAGATACTCCCTGGTCTGAAAGGGATGTCACAGATAGCAGGGCCTGTGGTTGTATTTGGCTCCCAGAGTGGGGACAGATGACAATACCAGTGATTCTAAGAACCCTAGACCTCACTGTGCTAAACACAATGATAGATGCCACCCATCAAGTGGAGGTGGATGAGGGCATAGTAACTTGTTACTCACAGTTGGCACATTTTATTTCCTGAGAGCCTTTGTATATGTAACCTCTACCTGCATGCTAAATCTGAATCTGTTAAAAATCACAGACGATACACCTCTTTTAGAACTCACCACTCCCATCTTAGGAAAAGATGACAGATAAAACCACAAATCAAACTTATAAGGGTTCAAACTTGAAATAAATTAGTCATGGACTAATTAGTCATGGAGTCTATCTTACCAGGCCAGGTAGCTTCTTATATCGGGAAACAAACCAGCCTTGTCACGGGTGAGGCCACTGTGGTTGTCGCCAAAACCGTTCACAAATATAGTTTTCCCCGCGGGCACGAGGTACAATTGTACTCCTTTTCCCTTTGAAGGTAAGTGTGGCCACATGAGTTGCTTTGGCCAATATAATGTGGATGGGAGTGACATGTGCCATTTGGGGTGGAAGCTTTAAGAACAGTTCCCCACATCCCCTTCCTCCTGCCATGGTGATCTTGGAATCAAGTGTTGAGATGAAGCCTCTGTCAGCCTGGGTCCCTGAGTGACTATACTTGTTGCATATGTAGCAAGAGACAGAAGTAAGTCTTTACTATAGTGGGCCACTGAGATTGGGGGTCATTTGTTATGCAGCACAATTTAGCCCATCCTGACTAATTTACCAGCTCACAGCCAAATACCCAATGTGAGGCCCTTAAGTTGAAAGAAACTTCACTTGAGTCAGGCACTCAAATATTTCATTGCACAAATATATCCTCTATAATAATAGCCACTCTTATTAAGTATCCCATCACCTGTCTGTCAGTTTGTCATATTGTGGTGGCTTGTGTGTTGCTATTATGATGGAAGGTATGTCACCAGTATTTCAAATACCAGCAGGGTCACCCGTGGTGGACGGGTTTCAGTGACGCTTTCAGACTAAGACTAAAAGGCCTGGAGTTCTGCTTCTAAAAATTAGCCAATAAAAGCCCTGTGGATCACACAGAATATTGTCTGATATAGTGCTGGAAGATGAGCCTCCTAGGTTGGAAATCACTCAAAATACACAGTGGCTGCAACAATAGACTTGATCATAGCAACGATTGCGAACATAGCACAGGACTGGGCCACGTTTCATTCTGTTGTACATGGGGTCTCCATGAGTCCTATCCAACTCAATGGCAGCTAACAATAACAATGAAGTATCTGCTGTGGACCACTGGCATTACAATCACCCTCTCTGTTTCTAAAGATAATGATTTTCAGATGGAGAAACTAAGGGTCAGAAAAGCCGAAGAGCTTTCTCAGGGTCTAGAGCTAGTGAGCACCAGAGCTGGGACTCAGAAGTGGCAAGTGCACCTGATTCTAAAGTCGGTGTCCATTCTGCCCCACTGTGCAGTCTCCCTTGAGAAGCAGTGGCTTCCTCTGGGAGTCCCAAGACCTAGTCAGGCTGACGGGGCCTACTTCAGAAATGGGAGTCTTCCAAGCTAAAACCTATAAAGTTCATAGAAGAAAAAATAGGATCAACGCTAGAGGCCTTAATACACAGCATTAATAGGATACAAACCATAACCAACAACACACAAACTCCACAAGATAAGCTAGATAACTGGGATCTTCTAAAAATTAAACACTTATGCTCAT